>NC_142736.1:33145839-33459971 GCF_051943395.1 Hippocampus bargibanti | reverse complement strand
CCCCACCCCCAACCCCAACCCCTAACCCCAACCCCAACCCCCCCCCCAACCCTAACCCCCAACCCCAACCCCCAACCCCAACCCCAAACCCCACCCCCAACCCCAACCCCCACCCCCAACCCCAACCCCCAACCCCAACCCCCAAACCCAAACCCAAACCCCAACCCCAAAAACCCAAACCCCAACCCCAACCCCAACCCCAACCCCAACCCCAACCCCCAACCCCCCAACCCCCAACCCCCCCCACCCCAACCCCAACCCCCCCCAACCCTCACCCCCTAACCCCCCCCCAACCCTCACCCCCTAACCCCCCCCTACCCCAACCCCCCCTAACCCCAACCCCCTAACCCTTAACCCAAACCCCAAACCCCAAACCCAAACCCCCAACCCCAACCCCTAAACCCCTAAACCCTAACCCTAACCCTAACCCCAAAACCCAAAACCCAAAACCCTAAACCCAAACCCCAAACCCTAACCCCAAAACCCAAAACCCAAAACCCAAACCCAAACCCCAACCCCAACCCCTAACCCCTAACCCCTAACCCCAACCCCAACCCCAACCCCTAAACCCCTAACCCCCTAACCCTAACCCTAACCCCACCCCTAACCCCAACCCCAACCCCTAAACCCAAACCCCAACCCCAACCCCCAACCCCAACCCCAACCCCAACCCCACACCCTGACCCCAACCCCCAACCCCAACCCCCCAACCCCAACCCCAAACCCAACCCCAAACCCAACCCCAACCCCTAACCCCCGACCCTAACCCAACCCTAACCCCCCAACCCCCCAACCCCAACCCCCTAACCCCAAACCCAAACCCAAAACCCCAACCCCAAAAGACAGTGGAAAAAAAGAGACAATGGAAACAAAAGACAGTGGATAAAAAAGACAGACCGAGTGAACCTGAAAATAAAGACGCCTGAAAACTCCTAAAACAGGAAAAAAAAAAATCCTAAACCTGAAAAAAAAAACGCCTGAAAACTAAACTCCTAAGCCTGAAAAAAAACAACACCTGAAAAATAAACTCCTAAGCCTGGAAAAAAATAGAATTTTAAAAAAAGCGACACCTGAAGAAAACTATCCCTAAGCCACCACACCTAAGCGTAAACTCCAATTGCCTCGGACCTAAGCCAAATCTCCCCCCCCCCCCCCCCCAACCCCCAAAAAAAAAAAAAAAAAAAAAAAAGAGTAATAAAAGCCATGAACACAGATAAAGCTTCATTGTGACACATCTTTATTCAGTTGGAGCAGCATTGAAAAATGGACAGGAAATGGATGGTAGGAGGGAAAACAGATTCTTTATTAGCCACCATTGGAAGGGGAGGGAGGGGCAGTATGGGTAGGAGTTTAGGCTGAAGTGATAGAGGTTGGGGTTGAGGCCTGGAATAAGTGCAAAACAGGAAGGACAGCCCAAACTGTTGAGGCTAATCTTACGCTTAGGCTATTGTAGAAAGTTTTAGAGAGAAGTGGGTAAGGATGATACTATATTTAAACTAGGGTGATTTGGTTCAGCATTTGTTAAGAATGAAATTAGTAGCTTCTATTGGTTAGGGATTGAGCGGCTGGTTGGAATTTTTTTTAGCACATTAGGGTTTATTGTTCCAAATTTGCTTAGTTTTGTGAAATTATGGTTATCAAAAGTCCTCCCTGATTCCCAGTTATTCAAGGTGCAACACAATAGAATCAAATGATCAGGATCGGATTTGAGAGCTGGCTGATGAGCTGATCATTTGATTTAGGTGTATTAAACCTTGAACAGATGCAAAACAGGAAGGACACTTGGACGTCGAGGGCGCAAGTATTTATTAGATCTGGAATTTATCTCTTTAGGCTAATCTTTAAATTGTTAGGATATTATTGTCATTTTATCGAGAAGTGGGCAAGGATGATACTATATTTAAACTAGGGTGATTTGGTTCAGCATTTTCGTTAAGAATGAAATTAGTAGCTTCTATTGGTTAGGTATTGAGCGGTTGGTTGGATTTTTTTTTTAGCACATTAGGGTTTATTTTTCCAAATTTGCTTAGTTTTGTGAAATTATGGTTATCAAAAGTCCTCCCTGATTTCCAGTTATCGAAGGTGCAACACAACAGAATCAAATGATCAGGATCGTATTTGAGAGCTGGCTGATGAGCTGATCATTTGATTTAGGTGGATTAAATCTTGAATAGATGCAAAATAGGAAGGTCACTTGGACATATTGCCATTTTCAAAAGTGGGTAAGGTTTATAATTTTAATAATAATGCATTTTATTTATAAGCGCCTTTCAAAACCCTCAAGGACACTTTAGTCAGGTGAAGTGATTTGAGGTTTTCGGAGTTTGATAACTTGAGGATACGTATTTTGAGTTTAGTGCGGGTAGTCGGTTGTATTTTAGAGTTTGTTGACTTTGGGACATTAGGGTTTAGTGTTCCAAATTAGGTTCTATTTTGTCAAGTCCTCCCTGATTTCCAGTTGTCCAAGGTGCAACACAACAGAATCAAATGATCAGGATCGTAATCGTAATTGAGAGCTGGCTGATGAGCTGATCATTTGATTTAGGTGTATTAAACCTTGAACAGATGCAAAACAGGAAGGACACTTGGACGTCAAGGGCCCGAGTATTTATTAGATCTGGAATTTATCTCTTTAGGCTAATCTTTAAGTTGTTACGATATTATTGTCATTTTATCGAGAAGTGGGTAAGGTTTATAATAATACATTTAATTTATAAGCACCTTTCAAAACCCTCAAGGACACTATAGTCAGGATATTTTTTTGCGGGTGAGCAGCGGCAGCCACACGCGCCAGCGTTCCCTCAACCCGGAATTAACAAAGTAAAATTCTAGAGATTTAAAGTGAAGTGATTTGGGGTGTTCAGAGTTTATGTTTGCCAATTTGAGGATACGTATTTTGAGTTTAGTGCGAGTAGTCGGTTGTATTTTAGAGGTTTGTTTAGTTTGGGACATTAGGGTTTAGTGTTCCAAATTAGGTTATATTTTGTCAAGTCCTCCCTGATTTCCAGTTGTCCAAGGTGCAACATAACAGAATCAAATGATCAGGATCATAATCGTAATTGAGAGCTGGCTGATGAGCTGATAGTTTGATTTAGGTGTATTAAACCTTGAATAGATGCAAAACAGGAAGGACACATGCACGTCGATGGCCCAAGTATTTAATATTTTATTTAATCTTTAATTTTTACGCTATTAGTCATTTTAACGAGACGTGGGTAAGGTTTAGAGTGAGTTGGAGGTGATTTGAGGATTTGTAAGGGTATTTAAGTGTATTAGACTATTTTTGGAAGTATTGTGGCTAATCTTTGGCTTTTCTCTCCAAAAGTAGCCTGACTGGGGCACTTTACTCCCAGAGCATGTCATGCCTAGGTTTTTGATTAGAGGTTATGTGGAGGATTTAGGGATTATGGAGTCAAACCAGGATTAGAATGAATTTAACAGTTAGCAAGGTTTGGGTCACGTACTAGTGTTATGGTTTAGCTATCGGAGGTAGTATTGCGATATTAGTGTTAAAGGATTTTGATGATTTGAAGGGAGATGAGAAGGATTAGGATTTAGGATTGGTGGTGGCGATGATTTTGGGTGGGGCTGGAGCAGAAACCTGGGCAGAGACCAAAGAATATCTCGATGCTGACATTGCAACGCTTAAGCACAAGTATAAAGTTTTTGAGGCCATGCCACAATTTACACACACCTGGAAGAGCTGCGCACTGCTTAGATTCCCAAGACAAGCACATCCACTGTGTCACCAGCGTGCATCTTGTTGATCATTCCATCAATCACGGTGAAGCTGCCCATCTGGCAAACAGTGCTGGGGGAGGGATAAACAGACTTGTTCATGATGATTGAATGCACTACAGGGTTAACATTGTAGATATTTATTGATTTCCAGGGGTTATACAGACCTGTGAAGAATGTAGGTAGGTCATCTCAGCAGGAGTGGTGCTCAGCTCTTTCTGATGAATGCGAGTAGAGCTCAAGACCGACGTACATGAAACTGACAAATCCATCTGTGTTCTTAATTTCCATGCTGCGTACCACAGCAACCTAGCTGCCTAACAGTCAAACCGGTTAACCGGCTGCCTAAATCAAACCCCTTAACTTTACCCAATCATGATTTTATTGTTTTTATTTTAAAGTGTCCTTGGGTGTTCAGAAAGGCGCTTGTAAATTAAAGGTATTATTATTATAAATCTCCATGCCTGAATTCTACATTAAACCCAAAGCACACCCCAACTCGAATCCGGGATCCATAAAAACAGAGGATGTTCCAACTTGGCACTCGACCGCTGTCCTTCCATAGTCCAACTTCCCTGGGTGGGACACACCAGATTCAAACAATCAGCTCATCAGCCAGCATTTGAACGATCCTGATTGTTTGAAAGAGATGTGCTCATCCGGGGACAGCAAGAAAACAGACAGAACAGTGGCCATTGAGGGGCAAGCTTCGACATTCCCTGGTTTCCCCGGATTACGAGATAGGTGGCCTTACTACCCATCTATTTAAAACTGCATTTTCTGTCTGGCTCTCTTAACATTTATAATTGTATTTTATGCATTATATTTATGAATGCATTATTTATTTATTTATTAGAGTACCTATGCTTGACTGTGACTGTAAAGTGTCCTTGAGAGCTTTGAAAGCCGCTTAAAATAAAATATATTATTACTCATTCATCAGGAAGAGCTGCGCACCGCCAACCACGTCCACTTTGTCACCGGCGGGCATCTTTTTCAGCATTCCGTCAGTATCGATGAAGCTGCCCATCTCAACACCGGCGCTGGGGGGGGGGGGCTATAAACAGACAGGCCTATAAACAGACGTATTCATGATAATTGAATGCACAATGAATTATACTGACCTGCACTGAATATTGGAAACTCACCTCCCTCCAGCAATGGGTCAAACATGCTGTATGCATGCAGCCAGCATTAACGTGCTCCTGGAACATCAAGAAAAACAGGACGGCGGTCATTGAGGATCAGGTTTGGACATTCCCTGGTTTCAGGGGTTCGCAGATTAAGAGTTCGGTGGCATTACTCATTCATCAGGAAGAACTCCACACCACCAACCACGTCCACTTTCTGTCGCCGGTGGGCATAGTGTTTAGCATTCCGTCGGTCTTGATGAAGCTGCCCACTGACCACCGGTGCTGGGGGAGGCATACACGTCAGTCATGTCAACATTGATTTAATAAACTACGGGGGTTAACGTTGTAGATATTTATTTTGAGTTCTCGGGGTTATACAGACCTGTGCCAAATGTCGGTAGGTCATCACAGGAGTGGTGCTCAGCGCTTCCTGATGAATGCGAGTAGAGCTCAAGACCTCTACGTACATGAAACTGACAAATCCATCTGTGTTCTTAATTTCCATGCTGCGTACCACAGCAACCTAGCTGCCTAACAGTCAAACCGGTTAATCGGCTGCCTAATCAAACCTCGAACCGCTCAAGTTTACCCAATCATGATTTTATTGTAAAGTGTCCTTGGATTTTCAGAAAGGCGCTTGTAATGTTAAATGTATTATAAACCTCCGGTATTATGCCTTAATTCTACATTAAACCCAAAGCACACCCCAACTCGAATCCGGGATCCATAAAAACAGCGGATGTCCCAACTTGGCACTCGACCGCTGTCCTTCCGTAGTCCAACTTCCCTGGGTGGGACACACCAGATTCAAACAATCAGCTCATCAGCCAGCATTTGAACGATCCTGATTGTTTGAAAGAGATGTGCTCATCCGGGGACAGCAAGAAAACAGACAGGACAGTGGCCATCGAGGGGCAAGCTTTGACATTCCCTGGTTTCTGGGTTTCCCGGATTACGAGATAGGTGGCCTTACTACCCTCCTATTTAAAATTGCATTTTCTGTGTCGCTCTCTTGTTACCATGTATAATTGTAATTTATTTATTATATTTAATTAATTTGTTTATTTTATTTATGTATGCATTTGTTTTTTATTTACTTATTTTAGTACCCATGCTTGTCTGTGCCTGTAAAGTGTCCTTGAGAGCTTTGAATCAGAATACCTAAAGGCGCTTAAAATAAAATCTATGACTACCCATTCATCAGGAAGAGCTGCACACCTCCAACCACATCCACTTTGTCGCGAGCGGGCATCTTGTTCAGCATTCCGTCAGTATCGATGAAGCTGCCCATCTCAACACCGGCGCTGGGGAAGGCATAAACAGACGTATTTATGATGATTGAATGCACAATGAATTATTTATTCTTGGGTTATACAGACCTGCGCTGAATATTAGGAACTCGCCTCACCCCAGCAATGGTGAAATGTATCTGATAGGGTGCAGCAAGCCCAATGAGCCGACGCCAAATGGGAGAATGGTGTGCCGGGAGTCATTTTAACTGCCACTGATTGAACCGACCTCCACCTGTGCAGCTGCAGGCGGGGCCGACGGCATCACCCATTACACAAATTGCACACACACACACGTTTTTTTCCTTTGCTCACATAATCACAATGGCTGAATCATTTTAAAATACAAGATTAGTTAATTTAAAGAGCCATCTGTTGAAAAAACCCTCACCATAAAATGCTATCGACAGTACTGGTGTCAGGGTGTGCCAGGTGGTGATGGCGGCGGATCCCCCCCAAAAAAAAGCAGGCCAGAGGGAGCAGCATGGTGTATTTGACAAATTGGACTCAAATAAAATCATCAGGAACAAATCCTCAGTCATCTGAAAAGAAGAGCACAAATTATCAAAGAAAACCATGAGTTCAAATCTGCATACAAGATGAACCATACCTGACAGGGTGACGCAAGCCCAATGAGCCAACGCTGAATGGTGTGCCGGGAGTCCTTTTAACTGCCACTGATTGAAACGACCTCCACCTGTGCAGCTGCAGACGGGCCGTCGGCATCACATTGGCCAACCACAACGTGAAAACTGGCTGTATAGTGAGAACTCATCTTAATTTGACTGCAATATAATGTTTTCTTCATTCTAAAAGAAGTTTAATGGTGAATTTAATAATAAAGAGCCATGGCCTTTTTATTTAGGTTCAAGAGCCTTAAATCAGAAATTTGGACCTAAATATTCAGGATTGAGCATACTATAATAGCAACAATGCATCATAAGATTTAAATATTCAAAATAACACCAAGGGGGACGAATTTCAATCAAATGTAATTGAAATTGGGCTTCAATGTTAAATGCACCTAAAAAAATAAAATGTCAAAACTAAGCATCATTTTATTAAGGATTAACACAAGGTTGAATATTAAAATAAGGCAATTAGCAGGTGGCAAACAAATAGTTCAATGCCTTTGATGTGGCTGCTGTGGGCCCACTCGGCCTTGTTTGGTGAGCCCGTGAAGCGCAGAAATCCACAGCGAACAAGCAAAATGCATTGAAAAAGAAAACTGGGGCATCGTTCAAGGACAGGCCAGCCAATAGGAAATGTCGTTGCTTTGATACTATCATCCAATATCAAGTTGATGGCGGACAATGACCAATGTAATGATTTTGTGGGCCCCGCCTTGGTCATGCATGCAAGCAGGTGCGAGTACACTCAGGCTTGGGTTTGATGAGCACACCGAATCACACCAGAACATGGGGCTCTTAGCGCAGACATTTATTCCAACAAATTTGAAATCGAATTTGTTCAGCGTATCCGTGTTGACGTCACATGACAGGAAGAACGTGAGAGCCCGCGTCAAAGAAATCGACGGTGCAGTAGCCAAAATGAAAGGAAGAGGAAAGGAAAGAAAGGAAACAAAAGAAACGAAATAACAAATAATATGACAACACAAAGACACAGAGAGATTCACCGACAAGTATTTTTGCCTCTGAGGTGCGTCCCGTTTTCATGGATGACATCGAATGTTTCCATAGACATCGTGCTCGTGGATAGCAGTGGCAATGAAAACGAACACCTTCCGTCCTCAAGAAGAAAGGTGGTTTTGGAACAACTTGTTGGTCTTCATCACGACTCATTTAAACTACTAGTAAGACCTTTTTATTGAAATTGTAATGGTTGATTCAGCATAGTTTTATAAAAAAAAAAATCCTCGTCTCACCCACCATGGGTGGTGTCTGTCTCCCATTTTAGCTCGGGTCCTCTACCAGAGGCCAGGAAGCTTGAGGGTTCTGCACAGTATCCGTGCTGTTCCCAGCACTGCGCTTTTCTGGACCGAGATATCTGCTGTTGTTCCCGGGATCTGTTGCATCCACTCGTCGAGTTTGGGTGTTTATGTGTGTGTGTGTGTGTGTTTTATATATATATATATATATATATATATATATATATATATATATATATATATATATATATATATATATTTTCGGGCCTAAACTACCAGTAAGACTTTAGTTTGCTGACGAAGTTTCTTGGATACGAAGCGAAACATCCGACACCTTCAAAAAAGTACAGATGACGGTTGAATAAACATTTTCATCGACTCATTTAAACATTCATCTGTTGAGCAAACACTCACCGTATAGTTATAAGTAATCTTAATTTTACTGTAATATGGTGTTTTGTTAATTGAAAAAGAATAGTTTAATTACGAATTTAATAGTAATGGCAAAAGTAGACTTTTATTCATGTTCAAGAACCTTAAAATTTGGACCTAAATAGTCAGGATTATAATATAATAGCAAAAATGCATAATCTTTTTTTCCTTTCGGCTTTACCCTCATTAGCTTTAAAAATTAAAAATGACACCAAGGCGAACGAAAATGTTTTGTAAAAACTCAGTGCAGTCGCTGCAATCATTATTTTAAATAACAATTTCAATAAAATACTTAAATTTGACTTAAATGTTAAATACACCTAACAAAATAAAATGGCAAAACACAGCATCAGTTCATTGAAATTAACACAAGGCTGAATATTAAAATACGGCCCAAATTGTTCAATGCCTTTGATGTGGCTGCTGTGGGCCCACACGGCTTTGTTTGGTGAGCCCGCGAAGCACGGAAATTCACAGTGAACACACACACACAGGCAGCCAATCAATCCATTGACTTTTGACAGATGTTGGTTCGACAAGGTGCGAACGTGCCTTGGTCCCCATATATCGGAGGAGAGCCTCTCAATCCATTGTTGAATCTTGTTATTTTAAAGTACTCATAGTACATTAACCGCTGTTGATTCGACGGTGTGCGCTGGCACAACATTGAAAGAGAAACCAAACATGGATCCCAACATCCATTATCCAATTCAAATTTCCAAACAAGGGCCGCATTTTTTTCCTTCTTGATTTGGATGATTTTATTTTGAAATCCAACGTCGGATCAGAACGACAGCCCCATTGTTCGATACCCGAGGCGGTTTTGTGTGTCGTCGACCTGCTATGGTTGCGGGTGGGAGTGTTTTTATTTAATCATGTAAAATTGTAATTTTTGATTGAGCGTTTATGTTGACTTTTTTCTATCTCTTCTCCTTTGTGATATTCTGACACCGTGTTCATTCTGTCTGGGTCAACGCGTCGTTGCCTGAATAATTTTAAACATTATTTTAAATCCAAAACGCTGACGGGCTAGACGAGCTTTTATTTTGAAGGTGGTTAATGGACAGATTTATGGTATGCAGAGTATTCACAATTGCTGACTTGACGTAAACTCCGACTGCGGCCCAAAACGCGGTCGACACCCGTCGACCAAATTATCCTGAATTTGTCGGCGACGTGCTCAAAACGCGCACCACTGTCTTGCGCGGTTAAAACGTCTTTCGTTTAAGCTTGTGTCCGATTAAGGTCGTCTCGGTGTACGTTGAACTTTCTAGGCGTCGTTTAGCTTAGCCGAGTTGGCTAGCTGCTAACAAAGAGGCCCTCGTGCTCAACGCATCGCCCCGCAGAGATCGTAAGCGAAACATTTTGTAACTGTCGTGTGAACAATGTACGCAAGAAGGACACCAGAAGACGAGAAGGACCTTTGTGAAGAAAAAGAGGAGCACAAGGGGCAACGTCAACTGCTAGACGCCATTTTGAGGATGCAGCCAAGAATTGTTCTTCACAGATTAGGTTGGCTCTTTCTGCTCGTCTCGCTTGTTTTCAAGTCTTTTTGAACGGGCTTCGTGGGTTGTTTTTTGTGCACACGCGCTCAAATAAGTAACATGCAATGCCTGTAGGAAATCACAAGTGCAAAGGCACAAAGCTCTCATCACATATTTATAGAATCAAAAGTCTCGAAACTTGTGCGACATCAGGACTTTTGTCATAATTCAGATCACCACAATAAAATAAAAAAATAATCAGGACATTGTAAAAAAAAAGTTAAAACAACAAAGTAAGTCAGTTGACGAAGTAAAAACAAAGTATTAATTAAAAAGAAATCAAATTGAGTACCAGAATGAAGTCAGTATAGTGCTATATTTGCAAAGGAAATTTTATCATGTCGTCTAACTCACATTGCCACACAAAATCCGTGAAAGGCCGTGCATGCTTGGCATTTCCATGACTGTTAACATGATCATAAGCCTGTCAAATGTTACCTTGTGAAGCGTTTAGATCATTCGTTGGGTGGGGCTACTACCGATAACGGGCAACCACTGCTCGACGGTGATTTTCACTGCCCTTGTGTGCGACCACACTTTCATCCTTGAAATTGCCACTGCCGTCTACAAACGCGTTCTTGTTCAAATTGCGCTTTTTATAAAACACAAGACGGGGTACGAAACACGAGTCGCGCTGTCACATCATAATGAAGTCAGGGCCGGTCGTGCTCCCATGCCGACTTGTATAGCCTTTGGCATTTTTCAGTCCCGTATTCCTTGTCAGCAACGTAGGTCACTTTTTCCCGTCTCAAGTGGCGGCTTAACACCTTTCAGAAAATTCCACATTACAAAGCTGTTTTCACAGTTGAAGGTAGAAACAAGAAAGACGATAATATGGTCGCGAGTAGTGAAATGTGCTTGTCATATCGCGTGAGAGTACGCCAGACTCAACCAGATGCGTCATATACATGCGCAGTGGTAACACATTTATGATTTGCTTACCAGTACTGTATGGAGGTTCGGTTAATGCTGTGTTTATATTTTCAACTTAAAAGCACGTTTTTTTAGAATATATTTTCAACTAGTCAACCGGTCTGATTAGTAACTGAACCAAGTCGCCAAATGGGAAATAAGTCGACTCGGACTACCGCCAATTTTGAGCCCTGATATGAGCAACTTGTATTTGCTTGTTTGACTCGCGATGCCTGACTAGAGACCAAACTGAGCATACGCTGCTGTGTGTGTGTCTATGTCGAGGAGTAGCATAGACAGAGATGCACAGATGGGAGGCAGAGATTCTCCCGCAAGATCAACCTGATGAAGCACAAGTGAACGCACAGTCAAGAATAAGAACACATTTAATTTCCAAGCGCCTTTCAGAACCCATTCGGCTGCACCATGTGCACCAAGAAATTTGCTCAAAAGACGCATGAGAACTCACACACGCAAAAAAAAACCTTTGCATGCTCGCTATAAGCTTGTTTGAACAGTTTGGACCAGCACCTCCAGATGTAAAAGAACGAAAAAAGCTTTACATGCTTCGTGTTCGGCAAAATGTTCCAATTCAAGAAGTTCTTGCACACGAGACGCATACTGCTGTGAAGCCCTTCAGCTGAGAACACACACGGGTGCGAAAAGGTGTGTGTGTGTATGGTTGGGGGAAGGAAGTGTGCACGCTAAGACAAAGAGAAAGAGGTCGTGTTTGCAGGAAAAAAGCAGCACGTCTGGAAAAACTAGCGCTTTTCGTACGCCGGCGTCAGTCTTGAATCCCCCCAAAAATGTAATGCTTTTCATGTCACATTTTGAGTGGCAATCGGAACTCATTTATCTCTGAGTAACTTTCACTGTCATTGCATGTGTGTCTGTCTTTTTGTGTCATGCAGACATCAGCAAAGATGCTTGTCCCGCGCGGCTGAAGAAGGAAGAAGAGGAGAGGAGGCAAGAGCACCCTTGCACCAAAGATGATGACAACAGATCATCAACTGATGATAGTCAAGATGAAGAGTCTGACAGTTATCTGACATGTCACACTGACAACAAACCCTGCAAATCTTCTCTGTGTGGCAAGATGTTTACTGTTCAGAGTCATTTGAAAAAGCATGCGAGAACCCACACTGGTGGGAAACATTTTTCGTGTTCAGTTTGTGGCCAAGGATTCTCTCGCAAGGGCAATTTAATTTCCCACACAAGAACCCACACTGGTGAGAAACCTTTTTCGTGTTCAGTTTGTGGCCAAGGATTCTCTCAGAAGGCCACTTTAATTATCCACACAAGAACCCACACTGGTGAGAAGCCTTTTTCCTGTTCAGTTTGTGGCAAAGGATTCTCTGTGAAGCAAAACTTAATTCATCACACAAGAACCCACACTGGTGAGAAACCTTTTCCCTGTTCAGTTTGTGGCAAACGATTCTCTAAAAAGCAAACGTTAGTTCATCACACAAGAACCCACACTGGTGAGAAGCCTTTTTCCTGTTCAGTTTGTGGCAAAGCATTCTCTAAAAAGCAAACGTTAGTTCATCACACAAGAACCCACACTGGTGAGAAGCCTTTTTCCTGTTCAGTTTGTGGCAAAGCATTCTCTAAAAAGCAAACGTTAGTTCATCACACAAGAACCCACACTGGTGAGAAGCCTTTTTCCTGTTCACTTTGTGGCAAAGGATTCTCTGAGAAGCTAAACTTAATTAATCACACAAGAACCCACACTGGTGAGAAACCTTTTCCCTGTTCAGTTTGTGGCAAAGCATTCTCTCGGAAGGGCCATTTAATTCACCACACAAGAACCCACACTGGTGAGAAGCCTTTTTCCTGTTCAGTTTGTGGCAAAGCATTCTCTCGGAAGGGCCATTTAATTCACCACACAAGAATCCACACTGCTGAGAAACATTTTGCCTGTTAAGAATGTGGTCAAAGATTCTTAAGTGCACGGGAGAATCCACACCGGCGAGAAACCTTTCGCCTGCCGAGTTTGTTGCAAAGGATTCTCAAAGAAGGGCAATTTAATTAGCCACACAATAATCCAGTGGTGAGAAACATTTTTCCTGCCCAGTTTGTGGAAAACAATTATGTCACAAAAGCCATTTGCTGTAATTAGCCACACACGAATCCTCACTGGTTAGAACCCCTTTTCCTTCTCTGCTTGTGGCCAAATATTTTTTGTGAAAAAAGACACTCAAGACCGATACTGGTGAGAAGCTGATCTGAACAGGCTTTATCAGGCTGATTGTAATTTATTTACATTCTTTTTTTTCCCCCTTGTAACATTGAAATGGATTTTTTCCAGGCTTTTAGTGATGTTATTAAATGTAGTTTTTTTCCCCCACTCATTTAAGGTTTTTTTGTACCATCGTTGACTGGACAGCACCCTACGTGTAGTGAAATCGTCTTATTTAAAAAAACAGGATGATTGTAATTTATTTATATTCTTTTTTTCCCCCATTTGTTATTTTTTTACTTTTAGTTATGGTTATTAAATGTAGTTTTTTCCCCCACTAATTTTCAAGTTCCCTCCCCCCCCTGTACCATCGTTGACTGGACAGCACCCTACTTGTGAAATGTTTAATCGTCTATTATGAAAAAAATCAGCCAGAAAAAAATGACCATGTATAAATGGGTGAAAAAAAATGACTATATACTGTACATTAAGGTGTTTTTCGCCCGAAAAAAAAAAAACCATGTATAGCAGGCGTGTCAAACTCAGGCCCGCGGGCCAATCTTGGCCTGCACTACAATTATATTTGGCCAGTGATATGATTTCTAATATGTATTACATCTGGCCCGCCGGCCCGTTACACAGAGCATGTACCGCTAAAGGTGCCTACACATTGAACGCGTCAAGCGCTGGGTGGCGACGGCGCAGCCTTTTATTGTGTATATGCAACGTCAGCGGCAGAGCTGATTGGCGAAAATGCCGCGGCATTGGCGATACCCGGCGCTCGAAGCGTTGGCTTTTGTGCCCGACGATTTGCTGGTTTTCAAGTCCCAAAATGTAGATTTAAACTTTTTCGCAACCTTTTCTGTTTGAATAACGCGCCGATAAATCTCCAAATGGAGCTTATTGAGCTGCAGTGTCATGACACGCTCAAGTCAAAATATGACTGTCGGTGCTGCGCAATTTCAACTTGACCTCCCTGACACGCTGCCCGAACTCCGTGTCTAAGCTGCACAAATGCTCTCGATGTTCGGGAGCACATATCCATGCGAGCAGCTCATCATTTGTGAAGGTGAACAAAACACCACATTGGAGTGGTCTCACCGATGAACACCTTCATTCAGTCCTGAGGATTTCCGGTGCGCAGAGCCTGACTCCACAAATGGATGCACTTGCATGTCAAAAGCGATGCCAAGGCTTGGACCCATGTGCAGCATCAGCGTCACTGAACAGTGAACAAAACTAAAATGGATCAATATGATTTAATTTGTTGATGGCATTGTCTGTTCAAAGTTGACAGAGATATTGTTTCAGGTGTTGGCCTTGGTGGTCTATGATGAAAAGATTTAGGTTACTATTCAAATGAATAAAGTTCAAGAAATAGAAGCCTGATATTTTTTTCAGTTTTTCTTTGCATTATTTTCTTAAACCTGTTCTGGTTTCAGTATTTAATCCAAATATCCGGCACCGCCACGTCTGGACAGTAGGGATATTGTTGCGCTCGTCATTCTGGCAGCAGTCCTAGCGTTTTAACAGTAACCAAAATGCCTGTGTAAGCTCTCAGTCGTACAGGAGTAGTCCATCGATGAGAAGGTTTCTTCAGCTGTCATCTGTACAAATTTGAAGGTTTCAGACGTTTCGCCTCCTATCCAAGAGGCTTCGTCAGCGAACTAAAGTCTGACTGGTCGTATCAGCCCTATTTATATATCCCTAATGTCCAGACATGGCGGCGCCAGACACAGCTATTATTGGTCTCTACTCTCAGGTTGGGGGGAGCCGAGGACCACTCCCTATGGCCCCACTGATTGTTCCTACGTTCCTGACTAACGACTGGCCTATTTGCCCCACTCCCACCGGTATCACCTCATTAGCATTACGAATGTTGCCTAACCTGTTTTGCCTAAGCAGGCTATTGCATGAACGATCCAAATTGAACTTCACCCCACCAGTCCGGTTTAATGAAGGATTTTGCTGTTTTATAAGAATCACTTCTTTTACCCCCCTTTCAAACCATCATGTTCTTTCGCTAAGATTTTAACCTCATTGTCGTCAAATGAGTGGTAGCTAGCTTTTAGGTGCAAATGTACTGCCGATTGAGGCCCACTAGTATTATCCCTGCGATGTTGATAGTCTTTTTTTGAGAATTTGTTGAGTCTTCCCAATGTACTGCTCTACAATTTTCATTCTTACAATGTATTGAATAAACTACATTACTTTGTTTTTCATTTGGTAGCCTATCTTTTGGATGCACTAATTTTTGCCTTAACGTGTTTATCGGTTTGAAATAAGTAGGAATTTTGTGTTGCCAAAGGACTCCAATTTTTCCGAAACTCCCGCAATGTAAGGTACTGCTACTCCTCTCCTTTTTGTATCTTGAGAATTTTTGGTTTCATTCCCTATTCTTTCTTTCTGACATTTGTTGAATGACCACTGAGGGTACCCACAGTTTGTGAGTGCTCTCCTGATATGTTTTGACTCCTTTTCTCTACCTTCAATGCTAGTTGGTATACGTTTACCCCTATGCTAGACGGTTCTGATAACTCCTAGTTTGTGTTGTAAAGGGTGGTTAGAGTCAAAAAGTAAGCACACCGACCAATACTTACTTTTTGACTCTAACCACCCGTTAGAGGCGAAACGTCCGAAACCTTCAAATTTGTACAGATGACGGCTGAAGAAACCTTCTCATCGAGTAACCAAAATGGTAGCTTTTCGTAGCGATTGCGAATACTCACAAAAATGATGCACAGCCGTGTCAATCATTGGTCTGGGAACTCGACATTTTATTCTGCGCATGCTCTTAAAAAGGCTTTCCAATTTCCGGGCATCACATGATCAGCTCGCTACGGAGCCCCTAAGGGGACATCAAAGAAGAAAAAAAAAACTTTGCGATCTCTCGCAAAACTTTGCGTTCCCTCGCAATACTTTGCATTCTCTCGCAAAACTTTGCATTCCCTCGCAAAACTTTGCATTCCCTCGCAATACTTTGCATTCCCTCGCAATACTTTGCATTCTCTCGCAAAGATTGCGAGATCTCGCAATCTTTTTAAAAAAAAATGTGCGTTCCTGTACTTCCGGGTCAGCTTGGCTCAGGTAGACGCTCGCGCGCGCTGCTTATTGAGAGCAGGCACTCTCGGCGCATCATGGAGGAAGACGTGGAACACTTCTTGCAGTCAAGAAACGTCCCTCACGTGGACATTGCACGTATGAAAAGCGACAAGGTGGGCATACAGCTACACAGTCTGATGTAATAAGCAAAACAAGAGAAACATGGACATTTTTTTTCGAAGTAGTATTGGTAGTAGGTCAATAATGTGAAAGTGAAGCTAACATTTCTATCTACTCTACCTGTACTGTTAGTTGTATTTTAATAATGAGGTAAAGTGAAAGTGAAGCTAACATTTCTATCTACTCTACCTGTACTGTTAATTCTATTTTAATAATGAGGTTATTAACACAATTTAAAATCGATATTAGTTAGTAATTGGGCTGCCGCTACCTAATGTACTATTCTCGTGTAATACTGAATACAAATAATGATGACTGTAGTTTCCCATCACTCATGTGAATATGTTAAATTTATTAAAAGTTATTGATAATTAAATAAACATGTCAAGTATTTATTCTCACAATTTAGCTTTGCAGGTTGACATGGCAGTAATTGCTATGATGACCGAAGAGCAAATGGGCAAATATATCACTTCTTATGGTGATCGAATAGCTGTCCTTTGCGTTTGTCATCAGAAAATGTCCAGTGGTGATAATGAACTGCTCCTCCAAAAATTAAGAGGCAAAATAAGATCAAGGAAAAAAGGTGTACTGGCTGAGACTTCGGGAGTACTCCAAAACCATGTTGATGGGATGGCAAGACATAACAATGTTTCTGCAGAAAAGACTCAAAGGAAGATTTATGGCAACGATTACCATCAAGTGAGGACAAGCAAAGGTGGAGGAACAAGGTATGCCATCCTGGAAAAAAACAGCAACTGTCGCTCAAATTTTGGAGCTGGGAAAAGGGCTATTTTTCCCTGATGGAAGCTCAACCAAAGGACCTGTTGAAGACTTTACTTTTGAGGTCTGTGATTTCAAAAGAAACCACATTGCTTTAGATGAAACAATTGGCAGACTCTATGAAAAAAACAAATTGAAACTGTTAAGATTTTACATTGGCACAAAAGAAAATACTCCAACATCTCATTTGGATGAATGCAGTGAAGCTCATTCATCTGTCACCAACATGGTGGGAGAAAGTGCGCAATTGATTGATTGACTCTCTTATGTCTACACACACATGCACACACATCAGTTTAGGAGCATTTCATTATTTGTACTTTGAGATGTAAAACATCTGTCATGGTCAACCTTGCATAGGGCAGTCTACAGTTGTATTTTGCATTTGTGTCTACAATTGATTTCATGGTTATTATTCATTCATTCCATTTTCCATATCACTTATTCTCCTAATGGTTTCGGATATGGTGCCACTTTCAGTTTGACCTAAAGGTTTGAAGTTGATATGTCATGTAATGTTGCAAATATTTGCACTGTTCAAACAAAAGCAATTATTTTTGTACTTGATATTGTATTCCATTTATATGTTTGTGATTGCTGTTCATACCAATTTGTCAATGTTAATAAAATTTGTTCCAAATAATTCATGTTTTTTTTAAACACAAGACACCACCTGCTGACGAAATTGAAGAGTGACAATTATGTTATCATTTACAGGCAAGTGATTGTGTACTGGGGTGCAGGAATACTATTCAGATCCACATTGGTTAAGTATTTGTGGTTAAAATCAGCAACCAAGACAGTATATTTATTGACACCCAGAATGATTTGACAAATGAACATTTCATATTGATCAAATATGCTTTCCTTATACAGTAACAAAAACAGCAGAAAAAAAAATATTTAAATTGT
This sequence comes from Hippocampus bargibanti, assembly GCF_051943395.1. Classification (NCBI taxonomy): domain Eukaryota; kingdom Metazoa; phylum Chordata; class Actinopteri; order Syngnathiformes; family Syngnathidae; genus Hippocampus; species Hippocampus bargibanti. Next base: position 33,441,939 of record NC_142736.1, on the reverse strand, counting down.
GATTGCTATATATTATTCGTCCTCAAATGTATCCCAATAATCCATTTAAAGTGAAGTGATAAAAGAAATGATGAACAAAGGGTTGAAGAAATGGCAATGGTCGTCGGATTCAGCCTTCATTAAATGTTACTTCGAACTAGTTGAGGAGCCATAAAATGGTTTCACCCAAACACACACCAAAAATATATGGTTATTGCTTTGAGTAATTCATGTTTAAATTTTAATGTAATATAATTCCAGTATGACTGGTATACGGAAACAAAAATGCTTTCACCAAAGGTTAATGTCTCTGACCCCTGAAAACATCATGCTTCTAATTTAGAATTGCAGTAAGGGCCTCTCTGAGGTGCAAGTACAAGTTCACAGCCTGATACGGCTCTTTTGGTGGCATCAGACCAGACTGGGCCATTAAGGAAGCACACAATACAAATACAGTAAAGTCTCGTTATATCGATATTCAAGGGAATCCGAAAAAATATCGATATAACCGGGACTATCGATATATCCGACCCTGTTTGCATGTAAGTTTCTCCGTGCGTGCATAGAAATAGTATCGATATAACCGGGACTATCGATATAACCGGGACTATCGATATAACGAGACTTTACTGTACATCCGGATCACAAGGCATAGTTAAACGGAAGACACACTGGCTTTTGCATAGTTGAACTTGTTCATTGTCAACTGTGGAGAGGAAGTCCCTTGTGCCATAAAGTTCAGGTAAAGAATACATCACGTTGGGCCGACCACTGGGGACATTTATGTTCTTTGAGGGCCTGATGAGATGGCTGTTCCAAACACGGGCAGTATCATCCAACTCATCCTGTTGAGAATAAGATCAGAATCAGAATCATCTTTTTTGCCAAGTATGTAGTACACACAAGGAAATTGTCTCCTGTAGAACACGCTGCACTAGTCTCATCAAAAAATGGAGGCACTATACAGTTCTATTTGGGTTACTTTTTAGAGAGTTAATTGCTTGAGGGAAGAAGCTGTTTAAATGCCTGCTGGATTTGGTGCGCATATACAGACAGATTTAGGAAGAGTTGCACAGTCATAGCAGCTCTTATGAGCAAGAAATTATAGAATTAGACTGCTTTTCTCTCCCTGCTCCCTCCTTTCTACCTTACACTCGTCACTCATGTTTACTACTCTGCCCATCCCCACTTTTCCTTCATCTTTTCCTTGATCATTTCACCTTCACCCAATGTCCCCACACACACAGACCACTATCTTCTTTCCACTATCCGATTATTTACCTTCTTTTGTGTCCCATCAACACCCTCTCAAATACAAAAATACATATTTCATAAATGGAGCTACAGAATATATGAACTCACCTGAATAAGTCCCATGCAACAAAATTGCAGGATGCTTTTGTCCAGAAATCCACCATCAAAGAAGCCATTGTCTCTGAGGTCTTTGAAGACTGATAACCAGAATTCCATGCATTGGCTGCGAAGATTCGCATGCTTTGGCCGCGAATCTTTGATTGGCGGTGCTGGCTCCATCCAAGTAACTGTCAAGGGTGCTGCCTGGCAGTATGGGCACCAGGAATCGCTGGAAGCCTTTAACGACCATTTTCAGTCCCCAAATCAGCTCGAGCGATTCGAGGACAACCTCCCAAACGGTGCACAACTTCAATGTAGTAACCTCCAATTAACTTCGGGTCACTACTTGTTGTGTAGACATTGAGCCACATCATTTTCCTTGAAAAGCCATCAATAGCTCCATTGATGCAAATTCCAAACGGTTTCAGTTTGTCATATGAATCCATATGCCAAATAAAATTCAGCCCTTTCGAGAAGTAGTTTCGTCGTCTCAGACGTCTTGCTTGCCTTAAAGACACTCCTCTCGGATCCAACTCTTTCAGGACCAGACGAACATCCTCTTTCCTGACAAGAAGCCCATGTTCTCTGCACTTACTGTACATCCACCTGTAACCGTGTAGTTGTCCGGAATTCTGCAACTGGTTGTGAATAAAGTCAACCAAGACGCCCAAGTCATCGAACGTTTTTCGGCGAAATAGTGCACTTTTGTTCACCACACGCTTCAAATGTCTTTCACTTATTAGTAAGCCGTGTTTAATCTCAAGAACGGATTTTATATCTTTGTATTTCAAGCCAATTTTAAAGTAAAACTGGATGAAAGGAAAGAACGGGTGAAAAGGCTCCATGTTTGTTGTTTTCGGTTACACTGACGATGAACCGGAAGTACATGTATGCGTATTTTTTAAAAAAAGATTGCGATATCTCGCATTCTTTGCAAGATCTCGCAAAGAATGCGAGATCTTGCAAAAGTATTGCGAGGGAATGCAAAGTTTTGCGAGGGAATGCAAAGTTTTGCGAGAGAATGCAAAGTTTTGCGAGGGAACGCAAAGTTTTGCGAGATCTCGCAAAGTTTTTTTTTCTTCGATGTCCCCTTAGGGGCTCCGTAGCTTACTGGATCTGAAAGATAATAAAAACAGTCAGCCGTTTTTGTTCCACGGCATCTCAGACTAATAGTTAATTTGCTGACACTACTCCCTGGGAAATAAGTTTGGGTTTCCGGGGTAAGAGTGTGTGTGACCAGAAAATAATCAAGGTGAGTACTGTATCTCGTTATGCAACCTTACCCCCAGTGGAACCACGCCAGCAGACGCTATTTTCCCGTAGCGTCAACCTACACGTACACAACGGCATTCCATACACAATCAAACGAAGGCGACAGTCAGCCCTCAAGATCGAGGGCTTTACGTCTTTAATACTCACCCCGACGGTCCACAATCGCTATGGCAAAAGCCACTTCTACTTGGTGGTGGAAGCAGGAGTTTGGGAAGCCCAGCGGACTCAAAGATGAATGTCCCACGCCATATTTCACGAGTTCCTCGAGCGACGTCCTCAATGACACAGGAGATACATCCGTCGAGTCCCAATCCGAGTTCCGTTCGGTCTTCCACCGTTCGCTTTTACAAGTCAATCGGCTACGAATCCAGTCAAAGACACCACTTTCCCCTCGCTGTGTGTCGAACTAGGAGGGTACAAATCCGCCGCTTTCTCGCAGTCCGGTTCTAAAAACATCTCCCCCCCCCCCTCTCTCTCTTCTCTCTTCTTCTTTCTTCATTTTGCGCAGTCCATAACCTTTCCCGCCCCATACCTATCTGACCTTCTTGAAATTTCTATTCCCCCTCGTTCCCTCAGATCCTCTTCCTCCCTACACGTCCGTGTGCCCACCTTGCCCATCTCAGCACGATGGGGGACAGCGCTTTCAGGTGCTCTGCCCCCAAACTATGAAACTCACTTCCTGCCCACCTTCAAGTCCCATCTCAAAAGCCACACACACACAAGTGCATTTATCTCTTGTTTCTACTTATAATTGTATTTGGTTGATTGTATTCTATTTAGAATTGTCTTTTAGTTCTTATTGTATCTATGCTTGTCTGTGACTGTGACCTTGAGAGCTTTGAAAGGCGCTTCAAATAAAATGTATGATTATTTTTATGATGATGATTAAAAGTCGGGCGGGCGCCCTCACGATCAATTGGCAATCGTTCAGGTGGTCCAAAGGAAGATCGGGAGAGAAGGTCCGAAATTCACCCTCAATCAATCTTTTAATGCGAGCGCGCGCCGGCCCGCCTGCCCGTCCATCCCCTTTTCGGCCGTCAGCTCGCCGCCGACCGCTCGCTCGCCGCCGGTCAGAAGCGGCTCTGCCGCAAGCAGCGGCAGCCGCAACCGGCGGGGCACTGCTCGCGGCGCCGGAACCAGTCCAACATGTGAGGCGTGTGGCCGCCGTGGCCGCAGCTGAGGCAGAAGTGGGAGGAGCCTCTCACCGACACGTGACACACGGCGCACTGGAAGCTGAGACGCCGGCAGGCGGCGCACTGGGTGCCGCCACTCCGACTCCCGCAGTGGCCGCACAGCACGCACAACTCTGAAAGCAAAAGTGGCGTCGTGGGATGGTGGAAGGGAGTCAAGGGTCAAGGGTCGGGCGCCGCCCACCTACCCACGCCCTGGTGCGGCTCGGGCGGGCGTCGGGCGAACTTGAGCACGTCGGCCCGCTTGTCTCGCAGGTTCCAGCGATACAGAATTTCCGCGTAGCATTTCTTGAACTCGTCGAATTGCGCCGTGTTGCTCGGGTCCAAAAGCCTGCGGGGGGGCGGGGCTCCGTCACATGGGCGCCGGGCGGGGGCGGAGCTCTGTCACATGGGGGCCCGCCAGGGGAGGAGGAACGCCGGGGTGGGCGACGGCGCATTTTCACCTTTTGTTCATGTCGTGCCGCTCTGGCTCCTGCCGGTCAGCGTGTCCCCGGTGGCCGCGGCGGGCGTCGTCGGGGGACTCGCCGCGGGCGCCGGCATGTTCCGAGGCGTCCCGACACGCCATCGGTATGGAGGCGAGCGGCGAGGCGTCACTTCCCGGGTCCCCGGGTGCCGCCCGCGCGTCCGTACTTACGTAGCGCGAGGAGGGGCGGGGCCGTGGGGCAGGGCCCGACTCGGCGAAGACGCTGCACAGCATGGCGAGCGTTTGCACGTCGCTCATGTGACTGTAGTGCTCCACGCTTTGGGGGAAGCACAGCGGTGGAGGGTTGGGGGGGGGTAGCGTGTGCAGTCCCGTAGCCCGTCGGCGGCGACTCACAGCGTGTGCAGCAGCTTGCGTCCGAAGGGATGACTGGCCCAGGGCGCGTCGGCGTCCGGGTCCGGGTCGGGACTCAGGCCCCGATGGGTGGCCGCCGAGGCCAGGGCCCAGACCTGAAGGGGTGAGGATTAAGGGGGACCTGCGTGTGCAGGCGCCACGCCTCCGCCAACGCCACGCCGCCACCTACCTTGGCCACGTCTCGGCGGCCGGCGGCCAGTGCGGCGGCGGCGTTCTTCTGACACGTGTCGTTGGTGTCGCTCGCGTTCAGGCTGGGGAGGTCGACGTTACGACACCGTCAAGCGGCGAACGCGGGCTCTTGGCCTGACGGATGGCGTGCGGCGGGCTCCGCCCACTCACATGTAATTCTCTCCTAGGACTTTGTGGACGGGAAGCAGGCAGGAAATTTCCTGGACGATGACCTTCCCCGCCAACTTGAGGGAGCGGCCGCTGCCCTCGCCGAGGTCCCGCTTGGTCTTGAAGCGCCGCGATTTCTGTGAACGGGGGGGGGGGGGGGGGGGGGGGGGGGGGGGGGGGGGGGGGTCACCAGCGTTGCATTCGCGCGCCCCTCCCCCTCTGTGACTTTTGGTTGACTTGTGTGTGTGTGTGTGTGTGCACGTCACCCGCTCTTTGTAGTAGAAGGAGGAAATGGAGACGGCGTCTTTGTCGGCTCGGGTGGGGCTGCCGCCGTAGAGCCGCAACGCGTTCTGCGACTCGGAGCGGATCTTCATGGGCGTCAGCACGCCGCTGTGGTAGGCCGACAGAGCCGACAGCGACCTGGCAAACGGACAAACGCATCAAAAGAGCGGCCGTGCGGGCGCAGCGCGGCGGCCCCACCTGGGCGTGGGCTCGGTGGGCGGGGCCACGCGGTGCATGCCGATGGGCCGGGTGAAGTAAACCAGGCAGCCGGCGCCGCAGAAGCGGGCCCCCGACGTGCGCGGGAAGGGGATGTTGGCGTCCTGGCGGGAGGAGCCTGTCAAGCAAAGCCACCACAAAAAACGGCGCCGGCGGATCCGTGACCAAAAAAGAGGCGGAGCTGGCGCGGGACGAGGGCTGACCTGGTAGGACCCGTAGGTGTTGACCGCTCGCGGGAAGGCCTGCAGCGTCGGAGCCACCGGATTGGACAGCACAAACGGTCCCGAGGACGGGCCGTCTTCCTGCCACAACCACCGGGAGGCGTTGGAGAAGCTCTTGTCTCATCCAATCCGACACCCCTGTCCCCGCCCTCACCACGTCAGACTCCAGACAGGACACCAGCTTCCGGACGCAAGGTTCCAGGCAGTTCTGGTTCCTCTTCACCTTCTGCAGGGACACGTCAGTCAGGATCTGAAAGACCAGACATGCATGTCAAGATGGCGCCCTTTGGGGGTGCGGGTGGTGGTGCCGCCCACCTTGAGGATCTTTGTCTTCATGTCGGCGGAGATGCTGGTCGGGGAGATGAACTGGAAGGTGGGGGCGCTGTTGTTGGGGTACTGGCCCGGGAACTTGATGAGCAGGCGGACCTGCTGAGCGGCAAAGTGGGCCGCCACCACGCAGCTGCAGTTGACCGCGTCCATCTGCGCCGCGTCAGAAAAGGGACCGAGGGGTGAGTGAGGCGGGAGGCGGCGCCCGCCGCGGCCCCGCCCCTCCCTGCCGCCGGCTCACCTCCACGTTAACGTTGCGGATCTGCAGGTTGACCAGAGAGAATTCCTGCTGGAGTGTCTGAGCCAGACCGGAAGACGCCGCCGAGTCCCGTCCGCCGCCCGGACCGGACGCGCCGTCTCCATCTGAAAGGGACCAAGTGCGACGGAGCGCGGCTGAGACGCAAGGAGCCGTCACGGAGGACGCCGAGCGCCGCTCCGCTTGCCCCAAGCCCGTCCCTGGAAGGAGGGGGTGCGCCACCGTGCAGATGAGGCCCGCCGGCCATCCTGGCGCGCCGTCCCTCGGGACCGGCGGCCGCCGACAACTTGTCCGTCGGCGACCTATCCGACGGCGACCTGTCCGTCGGCGACCTGTCCGTCGGCGACCTGTCCGTCGGCGACTTGTCTGCCGCGGGCTGGTCCGCCAGGTCGCTGAGGCACAGCTGCGGGCCCACAACGGCAACGGCGATGAGACCTCGGGACGAGTGCCGCGCCGAGCGGGTCAAGGTTGCCTGACCTTCTGCAGCTGCGGGTCCACCCTCCAGATCCTCAGCGTTTGATCTCTGGACCAGGTCACCAGCTGGAAGTCGGCGCAACCTGACCAACAAACCAGAACCTGCGTCAAACCGTCCATCCCGTTTTCAGGCGATTGGGGGGGGGGGGGGGGGGCAACGGCAAAAGCCAATGGAAAGCTGGCCGCCCACTTCCTGTCGCAAGTGTAAATTAGGCACCAGCAAGCGTTTCAAGCTCTCCAAATGCTCAAAGCGGCCTAATGTTGACGCCGACACGACGCCATGCCTGGCGACTCGCATTCCATCTTTGGCCACAAATGGGCTCAGGCGACAAGTTCCATTTGTTAGTTTGGAGAGACAAAAACTGCCGAGCGTCACCACGCAGGTCTCGGTGCACTTGTTGCGTGCGGCCAGAATTGAACGGTCGCCAGGCGTGGCCTTAAAACAGGGATGAGAATGACAAATGAGAAAAAAGTATTCTTGAAAAGGCAACTTTGTGATAACAATTCACTCGCCGTGAATATGAATGGTTTTCTGTTCCCAATGATTGGTAAAAATCCAGCCAAACTATGGGAGTAAAAGTCAAGTTGCCGGGTAGAGAGGCAAGGCGACTGCTAGCTAGCCTGCACACGGCTCATTAGCTTGCACGCTTGCTTTCTGCTGCCTCTCGCAGAAGTATATTGATGTTAATGTTAGCATGGGGCTTGTCATCGTGCCACTGACATTCAACTCTTTCATCCATGGGATTGTTTCATTGCCAATTACAATCTATCAAATTAGAAGCTGTTCTCTCCACAAAGGCCAATCCTTCTCTCCATTCAAGTTGATTTTTTTTTACTCGTCTTATTATTCAAAAGGGGCGTTTACCTGTTTCGACATCAACGGCACCTATGTCAACATCACCCAATCAAAGTCAAAGTCAGCTTTATTGTCAAACAAAGCTGACTTTGACTTTGATTGAACTGGCGCTTTCCGCCAACACATGCAGAAACAGGAAATGAACAGCGAAAAAAATCTGAATACATCTTTGTTTTTTTCTGGTCATTTTAGTCTGAAAAAGTGGGTAATCCACAGATGGGCAGAAAATTGTCATCCCTGTTACAATGCTTGGCTGTGTTGTGTTCTAAAGCCGGAAGCAAAACAAACAATGCTGTCCCAAAATGCCAATGCCGCATTTCAAAAGGCGAGTTGGCGTACGTGCGTGCGTGCGTGCGTGCATGTTAGCGAGCGCCACCTTGGCCTTCCATCTGCGGCCTCCACTGGAACTCCAGCACCACGTCGTCGTGTCCCACAAAGGCGTGCACCGGGCTGTTCAGGTCTAGCGTGGACCAGAGCAGGAGACTGTTCTCGCGCCGCAGCTGAGGAACCATCACCGTCACCAGCCCATTGGAGAAGGGCTAAAGGCGGCGCGCAGGCAAACGTTGGACAAACACCACAGACAGACGGACGGACGGACAAACAAACGGCGTCCTCACCGTGTATCGCGCCTTCCACACAGGAACCTGACACGACAGGATGTTCAAGTACTTCCTGGGCTGCCGGAAGTCCCAAAACTGCACGCGCACAACATCCAATGTCACCGACGAGGACGAGGAGGATGACGGCGAGCGGCGAGCGGCGGGCGGCCCACCCACCCTGACCGAGTTGTCCTGGCTGCTGGTGGCCAGGATGAACTCGTGCTCCGGGTGCCAGTCCAGCCCGTGGATCTTGGACAGGTGCGCAGCCACGTATTCGCAGGCCGCCTCAGGCTTCTGCAAAGGCGCAAAGAGCCCACGCTTGGTGGCGTTTGTCGCTGGGCCGCCGGCGTCCGCTCTCACCCACCCGTCTGTCCCAGATGCGCACGTCGCCGTCGTGACTGGACGCCAACACGCTGCGGTTGCGCCGGTTCCACTTGACCTGCGACGCGCCGGCTGACAAAATCAACAAAAAGGTCCCCGGCGACATGTTAGCTTAGCATCGGCCGGGCGCGCGTGCGCCGGGGCGCTTCCGCTCGGCCGCTCGTCCACCTGCTCGGCGCTTACCGACTGCAGAGAGCGCCACGGCGGGTTTGCGCGTATCTCTGCGGGGAGAACAAAGACAAAGGTGAGCTGGCTCTTCGAGCAATTTGCTCTACCAACACATTTCAAACATCTTTTCTACAGTGATACCTTGGCTTAATAACATAATTGGTTCCCAGACAGAGTGTGTAAGGTGAAAATTGTGTCTCCAAAAAAATCATTTCACATGGGAAACCATTCAAATGAAAATAATCGGTTCCCAGGTCCCCATAAAACATAACTTTCTAACTTTCTAAGCCTTAAAACTACACAAAATGTACCTTATTTTATCTATAATAAATGTGCTATGGTTTTATAATTCAAGAAATAAACTGTACAGTATAAAAAGTGGTTTTATTGACCTTTGTGATGGTCGATGGCTTAATGGAATGGCCGTTTTCATCAGCATGAAACACTTGATGTGGAACGTAGCCTTCTTCTTTCGCCATCTTGAGGAATGATCCATTGGAGGTGCTTTCTCTGCCATCATTTACCTTGTTCCTCATCAATTGTGTTCTGTTTCGCTGGGTTGATAGCTTGCATCAAGTGTACATATGGCTTGTGCGGGTTGTTTGTGGAGCCTGATTGATGGGATATTTTAACTTTGCAGTATACACTCTGCCTTTGAACTATTAAGAAAGTTAAAACGAGTTCAAATTTCACTATGTTTTCTATCCATTTTGTCACTCTGTCTCTCTGTCATCTGCCTGTCTCTTTAGTGTTTAACCTTCCCTCACTGCTGTGTTCTTGACCAATCACGTGGCTTTAACCGAAGAATGGGGGCGGAGAATAGAAGACAAAAAAGTCGACTGCCATTACCTTTTTAGGAGAACGGTCTAGTTTCCGAACGACACGTCACTCATAGTGGCGCTCAGTGTGTATCCCGAAAAATAGTTTGTATGCCAAAGTAAAATTTTCAACAATTTAACATTCGTAAACAAAAAAGTTCATAAGCCAAGGGGTTCGTAAACCGAGGTATCACTGTATTTCCTTCCACATCATTAAGGGAGGTGCGGGGAGGCGCTGGACACTTCTATCTGAGTTGCTATTTGGAGAGTTGCTTGTGACGGGAGAGGAGGCTGTTTAAATGTCTGCTGGATTCGGTAGCGCCTGCCTGACATTGGTCCTGGCGGTCCGTTGGTGTGGCATTTTGTCCATTTTTGTGGCGGCCCCGAACTGAGCCGTGACGGAAGAACACAGGCCGAAATGTGCTCGCATCTCCTGTAGCAGGTGGTGCTTCTTTATCAGCCTCAGGATTGCATGACCATTTCCTGTTTTTTATCCTTGTACAGCTTCAACGACTGCTTGAAAATTATTGTGAAAAATAAAAATGTATTTTGTATATATATATATACAGTAAAGTCTCGTTATATCGATATTCAAGGGAGTCCGAAAAAATGTCCATATAACCGGGACTATCGATATATCCGATATCGACATAACGAGACTTTACTGTATATATATATATATATATATATATATATATATATAAAATCCTCGTCTCACCCACCATGGGTGGTGTCTGTCCCCATTTCAGCTCGGGTCCTCTACCAGAGGCCAGGAAGCTTGAGGGTTCTGCGCAGTATCCGTGCTGTTCCCAGCACTGCGCTTTTCTGGACCGAGATATCCGATGTTGTTCCCGGGATCTGTTGCAACCACTCGTCGAGTTTGGGGGTCACTGCCCCAAGTGCTCCGACCACCACAGGCACGACTGTCACCTTTACCTTCCAGGCTCTCTCCAGCTCCTCTCTGAGCCCTTGGTATTTCTCGATTTTCTCATGTTCCTTCTTTCTGATGTTCCCATCACTCGGGACCGCTACATCCACGACAACGGCTTTCCTTTCCCCTTTATCTATGACCACGATATCTGGTTGGTTGGCCATTACCATCTTGTCAGTCTGTATCTGGAAGTCCCACAGGATTTTTGCTCGGTCATTCTCCACCACCTTGGGAGTTGTTTCCCATTTTGACCTTGGGGTTTCCAGTCCATACTCCGCACAGATGTTTCGGTAGACTATGCCAGCCACCTGGTTATGGCGCTCCATGTAGGCTTTCCCTGCCAGCATCTTACACCCTGCAGTTACGTGTTGGATTGTCTCAGGTGCCTCTTTGCACAACCTACACCTTGGGTCTTGTCTGGTGTGGTATATCCCTGCCTCTATGGCTCTGGTGTTCAGGGCCTGCTCTTGGGCAGCCAGGATGAGTGCCTCTGTGCTGTCCTTTAGGCCAGCCCTCTCTAGCCACTGATAGGACTTCTTGAGATCAGCCACTTCTGCTATGGTTCGGTGGTACATCCCGTGTAGGGGCTTTTCCTCCCATGATTGTCCCTCTTCCAGCACCTCATCCTCTGTTCCCCATTGACTGAGACATTCTCTGAGTACATCATCCGTTGGAGCCTTCACTTTGATGTATTCATGGAGCTTGGATGTTTCATCCTGGACAGTGGCTCTCACACTCACTAGTCCCCGGCCTCCTTCCTTACGGCTTGTGTACAGTCTCAGGGTGCTGGACTTGGGATGGAACCCTCCGTGCATGGTGAGGAGTTTTCGGGTCTTAACATCCGTGGTCTGAATCTCTTCCTTTGGCCACCTTATTATTCCTGCAGGGTATCTGATCACTGGCAGGGCATAGCTGTTTATTGCCCGGGTCTTGTTCTTGCCATTGAGCTGGCTTCTGAGGACTTGCCTCACCCGCTGGAGGTATTTGGTCGTAGCCGCTTTCCTTGTTGCTAATTCGAGGTTGCCATTGGCCTGTGGTATACCGAGGTACTTGTAGCTGTTTTCAATGTCTGCTATTGTTCCTTCAGTGAGTGAGACCCCTTCAGTGTGGACTACCTTGCCCCTCTTAGTCACCATCCGACTACATTTCTCCAGCCCGAATGACATTCCGATATCACTGCTGTAGATCCTGGTTGTGTGGATCAGGGAGTCTATGTCCCTTTCGCTCTTAGCATACAGCTTGATGTCATCCATGTAGAGGAGGTGACTGATCGTAGCTCCATTTCTGAGGCGGTATCCATAGCCTGTCTTGGCGATTATCTGGCTGAGGGGGTTCAGTCCTATGCAGAACAGCAGTGGGGAGAGTGCATCACCTTGGTATATGCCACATTTGATGGACACTTGCGTTAGTGGCTTGCCATTGGCTTCAAGTGTGGTTTTCCACATCCTCATCGAGTTTGCAACGAAGGCTCTCAGGGTCCTGTTGACCTTATACAACTCCAAGCATTCATTGATCCATGTGTGTGGCATCGAGTCATATGCTTTCTTGTAATCAATCCAGGTTGGTATGTCGGGACCTGCAGTCTTGAGCGACTGTTCTGTCAACCAGCAGCTGATGTTTGGCACCTCTAGTATCTCTACTAATGCCTTTCTGTGCTTTGCTCATGTATTGATCCATGTGTCCACTTATCTTAGCCGCAATGATGCCTGACATGAGCTTCCATGTTGTGGAGAGACAGGTTATTGGCCGATAGTTGGAAGGAACTGCACCCTTTGAGGAATCCTTCATGATCAGGATTGTTCGCCCTTCGGTTAGCCATCCTGGGTGAGTCCCATCCATCAGCAGCTGGTTCATTTGTGCTGCTAGGCGCTCGTGGAGAGCTGTGAGTTTCTTTAGCCAGTAGGTGTGGACCATATCCGGGCCTGGTGCCGTCCAGTTTTTCATACCTGAGACTCTTCCTTGTATATCTGCCGCTGTGCTGCCTTCACGCTAATGCTGCCGGCATTAGCGTGAAGGGTCTTGCCCAAGGACCCAGACTGGATGATGTCATTGTGCTCATTTTCTCTGCCACAAGTGGGATTCGAACCCTCGTCTTCCATATGCCAAACCGATGCCTTATCAACTGAGCTATCCAGCCGCTATATATATATATATATATATATATATATATATATATATATATATATATATATATATATATATATATATATATATATATATATATATATACACACACACAGGTATTTCTCTCTGACAGTGTCAATCAAAGTTAATCTTTTTGTACATCACTTTGATTCCTGCTTATTTAACATCATCGGTCAACACCGTCGTAGGAGCAGAAGAATCATTTTGATCTAACGGCGGGCGTCCTTCTCACCCGATGTCCCAGATGTACATGTACGTGTCCACCGAGCTGCTGACCAGGAACTCTGCTTCGAAGCAGGACCAGTCCAGGTCACTAGGAATGGACAGAAGGAGAGCAGAGGGGGGAGGGTGAAGGGCGCGTCGGTCACGTGATCCCCCCACCCCTCATCCTCACCTGATGACACGCGTGTGTCCCTGCAGCGACGCGTGGACGCCTCCCCCGCCGTCCTTCCACGAGTACAAGTCCACGCGCTGGTTGCTCTGCAAACGGCAGACGGACGCACGCACGCACGGAGTTGGTGAAAGCGGGCGGCGGGAAGCCGCGGCGGGCGTGCGGGTGCCCACGCACCGAGGCGGCAAAGATGTGCGCCTGAGAGCGGTGAGGGTTCCACCGGACGGTCCCCACGTCCCACTTGCTCTGCCGCGTCATCTTCCTGGCCAGCTCCGACGGCGCCTCCAGACTGACCACGTACAGGGAACGCCGGCTGGCGGGGGGCAAAGAGAAAGCTGCTTTTTTTCCCAGATGGGTGCGGGGGTCAGCAAACATCAGCGGCTGGCTAATTGCTAGCCTGGCTCCATCGATGGTGCCCGAGCAAGCCGTGGCTGACTTGTTTCGCTTCACATGGCTTTACTCTTCAGAATCGTTTGCGTGCGGGGGTGAAGTGAGGACAGCCTCTTTGATGGCTTCAAGAGTTCAGACATGTGAAGAACCTCTTGAGTACATTGCTTCAATCAAATACAAGACATGAAGACCTGCTTAGTAGTGATGGGAATTGCAGCTCTTTTCAGAGAGACGGTTCTTTTGGCGCGGCTCACTAAAAAGTTCTTTTGGCTCCCAAATGGCTCCTCAATTTTTTTGAGCCTTAAATTAATTAACTACCAACAAGTATGTCAAATTATGTGAAAAACGAATTACTTGTGTAAAAAATACAATGTGCACAGTTAGTGGATGCTAACTTTGGCTTTCCCGGTCATGACTCTGGTCTGATGATCAGCTGTCACTCATTTGCTTTTCATATTTAAGAATGCTATCATCCCAACTAGTAAAATTGATAACAAATGAATAATAATCACAGCATAAAGTGCAAACATTTGTCCAGTGTGATCTCCAGTGAGCTGCTCAAATGGCTCCGAAACAGTGCATGCGTCCTGAAGTAGCTCCCTCCCCAGCTCCTCTGCAAAGTTTTCAAAAATGTGTCTTTCATTGAGCTCAAAACAATCCAGCAGAGAGGTGCCCACGTTGACATTTTCAATAAAGTGGCATGTAACTGACTTGTAGGTTGTGGTGGTTCGGAATGTCCAGCAGTCGGTTGCTAGACAAACAGCTGTGGCTTTTTTTGACCCGTTCTTGGACTATAGTATGTTCTTTGTCATATATGATTCTGGTATGATTCTTTGGGAAAGTCTTTTCACAATCAGAATTTCCTGTTTCATGTGCTACTCACAGTATGCTTCTGTTTCTCTAACCACTCCTCGTTCTCCTCACTGCTGCGTGGGTCTGGAATTCTCCCGTCCGTCCTCTACCACGGATCTTGACCAATCACATGCGGCTTTAACCGAAGACTGGGGGCGGGGAATAGAGGACAAAAGTGGTCTCCCATTTCCGGCGCCGCCTCTCTTCGTTCACTTCAGAGATCCGGCTCTAAGAGATGGCTCATTCGCGAACGACAAATCACTACTTCTTAAATCCTTCTTGAAAATCGCATTTTGGCTATCGGTCGAGTTTGAAAGTGCCCCCGGGCCGCCACCCGGGCCCCCCAAAAATAAGAATAATCCCCGACGTTGGTCATTCGGGAGTGGTTGCTCAAAACATCAATCCAGACTGAGATATTGGCCAAGTGAGTTACTTGGATTGGATTAGCCTCTATTCGTCTCGCAGTGGAGAAATGTGCCTGTCCTTGTGAGTTTTGAAAGGCGCGTAGGAATACTATTCATTATTTCTATTATGATTATCAATGGACATTTGACAGCGGCATGGTGATGAAAGGAACAAGACAAATGTCCCCATTGTGGGACTATTCAAGGCTTTCTGATTCTGAAGTCGAAAAAGAGAATACGGACGGGAGCTGTTGGATAGGCAGCCAACCTCGCGGGGCCATCTTGGGGTCAAAAGAACCACAAAGAAACAAAATAAACTTACCCAGAAAGGACGGCGTGCAGGCCCAGGCAGTCCACAGACATGGTGGTCGCCTGCCAACACCAACACAACGTGTTAAGAAGGGCACACTGGGACCCTGCGTTTAAACAAGAATGCAACGTAGGATAGCTTTTGACAAGTCTTGTTCGAACGCACGAGGAATGGATCTCCGCTCGTCGGACGTCCTCCACCACGATATCAAACAAGCAACCAATAAAAATGACACAATTTTGACACGAATTTCCACCATAATAAAGAGAAAGAGAGCGAGCAAAGGCACCTGCGCGTCTCGAAACTCCAGCACCACATTCTCGCTGCTCCAGCGAGTCGCCATCTTGTTGGAGCGACACGGACGTCAACAAACCGTCACGTGAGAAACTCGTCATCAGCTGGCACGCGCTTTTGGTTCTCGGCAAAAGGAGTTGTTCAAAACAGAAGGATAAAACCTCGCCTATGTTTTCAATTGACTTTCGTCTCAATTCGGGTGAAGAACGATTGTAGCCACGCCTGTGACCGTTTTTTCAATCCAAACAAACCGCGTGTGAATCGCATTCAATTGGCTGCGCCGGGACTACCGGCTCAAGATGGCGGCCGGTCTGCCACTCGCTCAAGTCGCCTCACCTAACCCAGGTTCTGTCTCGAAAGGAACATCGCAATTTCTGTAGTTTGACTTCCCGGGAATTTGCCAGGGGACAGCGAGCCGGATAAAAGGCATGTGCTTGTCTGCTGATGCATCATTGGGAGATTGTGAAGGACAACGAATGTTTGGGGTGATGGACGACGTCACTGGATTCTTCTTGTTCCATTGGCAACTTGAAGCGCGTGAGCACGTGGTGCGAAGGTCTTGTCTGATTGGCCGGGGACGTCCCTCATTGGATTCTTCTTGTTCCATTGGCAACTTCAAGCGCGTGAGCACGTTGTGCGAAGGTCTTCTCTGATTGGTCGGGTCCTGGACGTCCCCGATCCAAGATGGCGCAGCCCCGAGTGGAACATGTTGTCGCAGACGCGGGTGCTTTTCTCAACAAAGCTCCTCTCCAGGTGACTTTCACTCTCCTTAACGTTCATAAAACAAACTTTGCCCGACCATGCTCTGTTATCATTCCGTGGCAACTGTAACATTAGCCTGGAGAGTGAGTCGGGGGGGGGCAGAGAGAGAGAGAGAGAGAGAGAGAGAGAGAGAGAGAGAGAGAGAGAGAGAGAGAGAGAGAGAGAGAGAGAGAGAGAGAGAGAGAGACGGGGGGGAGAAAGAAAGGAATAGACTCAGATAGAGAGGAGCAATGTGTCGTTCGCGAACGAGCCGGATCTGTGAAGTGAACGAAGAGAGCCTGTTCCGAACAAGGAGCCGGAAATGGGAGCTGACCTTTTTCCCCTCTATCTCCCCCCCCCCCGCGCACGTGATTGGTCGATATCTGTGGTGGAGGAGGGAGGGGAGAATTACAGACATGCCAAACAGTGAGAAGGGGAATTAGGATAGACAGGTGGACAAATGTGATCAAATTATGCTGTTATTATTATTCAATAATTATATATATTTTTTACTACTTGGTATGATAGCATTTTTAATATGAAACGCAAATTAGTGACAGCTGATCATCAGACCAGAGTAACCACAGGGAAAGTCAAAGTTAGTGGATGCTCTCTGTGCACATATAAATCAAGCCATATCAATAAAAATATCTGATGTAGTGTATTTTTTTACATGAGTAATTCGTTTTTCACATAATTTTACATGATTTTTGGTAGTTAATTTAAGCAACAAAAAAACTGAGGAGCCTTTTGTAAGCCAAACGAGCCGGATCCTTTTAGTGAACAGAGCCCCAATTCCCATCACTAATAGAGAGAGAGAAGGGAGAGAAAGAAAAAGGAGAGAGAGAAAGTGTGTGTGTGTGTGTGTGTGTGAGAGAGAGAGTGTGGAAAAGAAGCCCCAAAAAGTGGATGTAACGATGACTTGTAGGTTGAAAAGCGTGAATCTCGACGTTTCAGGACATCGGAAAAACGGTGTACACGCCGAAGGAGGTGGTGGAGGAGATTCGGGACAAAGCCACCAGGAGAAGCCTGGCCTTCCTCCCGTACCAGCTCAACCTGCTCCAGCCTGCATCCCAGCACATCCGATTTGGTAATGGCGGCGCAGGAACGCGGACGGGCCGAGTGGGGTTGGCCTAGCGGGGGTCGCCTCGCGCGGCGCGAGTGACGCCGCCTTTGTTGCCCCCTCAGTGACGGAATTCTCAAAGAAGACGGGCGATTATCCCAGCCTGTCGGCCACCGACATCAAGGTCCTGGCGCTGACGTTGCAGCTGGAGGAGGAACACGTCGGGACGGGGCACCTGCGCAAGGAGCCCAGCGTCCAGGTGCGCCCCCGCCCGACCGCGCCCCCGCCAAGTCGCGCCCCCGCCGGGTCGTCCCCACAGCCTTCCGCTTGTCCTCTGCAGGTGGAAGTGAGCGCCACCCGGCGCCACCCGGAGACGCCCGTCGACGTGGCCGGATTCCACTTCCCCTTCGAGGTCAGAGGTCATCTTTGACCCTCGAGTGACATAGCGGCAAATGTGGCGAGCGCCACCCAAAATGAATCCGTTGGAGAAATGGAGCGGCAGCCCAAATTCAAGTGCGACATGCGTTGCAATGTGGCGGCCCGGCATCATCGCGGTCTTCTCCCGGCAGGGTTCCCGACGCAAACAGGAAGTGAGGAACAGCCCGCCTGCGCCGGCCACGCCCCCCGACACAGAGGCCCAGTTCAACGGCTTCTTGTTCTGGAGGCAAACCCCGGCGCCCGTCGACCGCCACCTGCTGGCTCTGCTGGTCCCGCCCACGGCCGTTAGCTCGTAGCGCCGCGCTGGAGCGAGCGTAAGGCTCTTTGACGCTTTGTCCACGTAGGAGGAAGATGGCGCGCCGGAAGCCGTCGGGAAGGACCAAGAAGAAGAAGAAGAAGAAGACGACGACGACGACAGGAGGTTGGATCACGCCCAGCAACATCGGACAAGTGAAGACGTCAGATTGGACGACGGCCGCCCAGGTCAAAGTGGGGTGTTTGACCACCGACTTTGCCGTGCAGGTGAGTGAGCGTCTTCGGCGCTGGCCATCGCGAGCGGTCGGTCTCCGGGCTCACGTGATTCTTTGCGGGCGGACAGAACGTCCTGATCCAGATGGGCCTCCAGGTGGTCTCGCTCAACGGGATGCTGATCAAACAGGCTCGCAATTACGTCCTGCGATGTCACGCCTGCTTCGCGTGAGTCGACGCCCAGCTGCCCGAGGGAGGGCGAGCGACGGGCGCGCGCGCCGTTGACGCCCTTGTTTGTGCGCCAGGACCACCGGCGACATGAGCAGGCGCTTTTGCCCCAAGTGCGGCAACCCAACGCTGAAGAAGGTCAGCGTCAGCGTGGACCAGGACGGACGCGTGCGCATGCACTTCTCCAGAAACCCCAAAGTGCTGAACGCGCGCGGCCTCAGGGTAAGAAAGATGAGTGCCGAGTGCCGGGCGCCCTCCTTTTTTTCGCCGTCCAAGCTAACCGCCGCGCTTGTCGGGCTTTGGGGGCCGGCAGTACAGTTTGCCGGCGCCGCGGGGGGGCAAGCACAGCCGCAACCCGCAGCTGTGCGAAGACCAGCGCTTCCCTCAGCAGCGCCTGTCGCGAAAAGCCCGGCAGAAGACGGACGCGTGGGACCCGGACTACGCGGCCGGCGGCGCCTCGCCCTTCTGCCAGAACGACGTGTACAGCCGCGCCGCCAACCTCAAGCTGCGGGACGCCGGCTGCGGCGCCGGCCGCCGCAGGGTCAACCCCAACGCCGCCCGCGGCAAGTACAACCAGTGAGGCGGCTTTCGGGTGGACCGCCCCCCCCCGGGACTAAAGAGCGCTTTTGGTCCCGCCCCCTTTTGCTGTTGTATAAATCCAATCGAAGATGAAAGTGGCGCCATCTCCTCATTTGTCGCAGTGATGGCAGGGGGCGTCGCCCTGTCTCGGGCGGACCGTGGTCACTCGTGATGGGAATTGCGGCCGCTTCTTTTGGCTGGGCTCACCAAAAATATAGGCGCAATATTCCAACCTAACAGGATGAATACATTTTTTTCTGTAGTGGAAAAATCCATTGGACTCAAAGAACAGTCTATCGAGCTGGCCAGCTATTGGCTGTCTATGGGCTTGCTTGCTAGCTTTCTATCTATTGTCTTACTATTCCATTTGAGTGACTTGCGGGTTCTTCCGGGTCTCACCCACAGAAAAATTTAAGTGACCCGTTAGGTTAAAATATTACAGGCTAATATTAGCATCAACAGTGAATTTTAAAATTGTAAATACTATGAACGGAATTAAGTATTGAGCTTATTGCGCAACGTTATAACCTAACAATTGGCGTGTTGGTTGCGAGAGGGATAACCAAAGAAGGCAGCAAGTTACTCACATGCGGTTAGTATACAGAAATGTGGCTCTGGGCTCCAAAAATATTGGTGTGTCCTCAAAATCAGCAGGTGACACTAAAGAGAGGCAACACGACATGCATCTTCCAATTTGTCTGAAAGAAATCAAGTGGATTGGATCCCTCTCCTTCCTCTGGTGGGAGGAAGTGGAGCTATCTCAAGTTGGGTCCCCGTCAAGCAGCATTGCTTTATCTTGTAACCTTTCACCTCCTGCCTGCAGGATTGGTCAGTTGGTACGTAACCTTTCACCTCCTACGGGTGAAAGGCTGCAAGAACACAACTCCGACACATATTCCACGTCCCTCATCCATCTATTGGATACAAAGCACTATTGATACTGATTAATGTTTAACATGGCTACCTTCTCCTTTGGGCTTTTCCCTTCAAGGGGTCGCCACAGCCAATCGGTGTCCTCCATCTTCAGAGGTTTGTTTTGGCCCAGCTTTGACGTGGGATGCCCTTCCTGACACAAGCCTCTGTATTTATCCGGGCTTGGGACCGGCACAAGAAGACACTGGCTTCTGTCCCCTTGTCCCGCTCAGTCAAAGGCTCCCAAACACCAAACGGTGATCGGCACAGCAACCTTCAAAAAAAGCAAAACTCGACTCACCGTTTGATGACAATGCTCTGATCTGAACTAAATGTACTTGTTTCCTTCACCTCGAGTTTTGAAAGGCGCTTATAAATAATATATTTCACTTCTAAGCTCATTTCAAAACTCTCAAGGTCACTTTAAGAGTTTTTCTGTGGGTGAGCAGCGGCAGCCGCACGTGCCAGCGTTCGCTCAACCCGGATGGATAGATAACTCCATTTGTCGGCCATTTTGGACCCCATTCTGAAGCATCGGTCATACTAATCCATTTTGTTTAGAAATGAAATGAAATGGATGATGATGATGATGATTTTTTCATCTGCTGCAATCAAAGTCTTGCGCTTGATTTCAATCCGTTTTGCGGACTTTGGCGGTCCGGTTCAATCGGGCCCTGTCCAGTTGAGAATGTGGGCCTTTTTTTCTGGGCCCAGATGCTCCCACGGGCAAGGAAAGACGGCTTCCCAGCACGGCGGGTGTACAAAGTCAAAAAGAAACTTTATTCTGCTTTTTAGCAGCTCTAAAAAATGTACAAGATGGGAGCGAAGCGCCGTTCAGGAGCCGTTGACGTGAGGATCTTGTTCCATGTCCTCCACCTCTTGCATCTGAGACGCGTGGCCTTCGTCGTCTTCCTCCTCCTCCTCCACGCCGGCGCCATCTGTAGAGGAAATCAGAGGTGGTGGAGGGTCCGGGGGGAGCGTGAGGCCGAGGGTGGCGGGGGCGGCGGACCTTGCGTGCGCTCTCGTCCCGGGATTTGTCCCGCCTGCAGCATGCCCTTCAGCCGCTCCACCTCGGCCAGCGACGACGCCTTGGCGATGGCGTTCTGGAAACAAATCATCATCATATTACATTTCATTTAGAAGCACATTTCAAAAGTCTCATGGTCACTTTGCAGTCACGGGATCAGTTTTTCTGTGGGTGAGCAGTGGCAGCCACATGCGCCAGCGTTCACTCAACCTGGAAGTAAATAGATAGAAAGCTAGCTAACGAACTAGTAGATAACTAGCTAGCTAGTTTGTTAGCTAATACACTGAATGTCACTATTAAATACACAGATAGAAAGCAAGCGATCCAGCTAGTAGATAGCCAACAGATAGCTAGACAGCCACTTGGCGCTCTATAACTAAAAGATAGCCAGCTACATAGCTAATACACTCAACGTCGCCCGCTTTGCCCCCCCCCCCGAATCCAAAACCCAAAGGAGTCTGATGAAGGCTTGCGATGTAGTTCAAGAGCGGCGGCGGAGCCGATCCGTTTCACGCAAGACGGCACCTTTCAAGTCCCGCCCTCAGGGCGGCCTTCGCCCGCTCTCGCAGACAACGAGGCCACCCGGCGAGATGGCGGCAAGGCCAGACGCGGCGACCCAACGGCGCCGTTTTCCCCACCTTGATGGCTTCCACGTCAGCGTGCGACGGCCCCGCCCTCCTCTTCTCCAGCTGCGACGCCGATCCGGGCGTGAACCTGCGGGCGGCCAAAAGTCCGGTTAGAGATGGGCGCGCTGGCTCGGCGGCAGCGGATCCGGTGTAGCATCTGTTCTGTTCTCCAGTCCAATACGAGATACGCCGGCGAAGCGCGTGCGCCCCCCCCCGCCGCGTGCGCCCCCGCCGGGGACCGCCGGCCTTACGTTTTGCTCTGTTTGGCGATATCCTTCGCCAGCTGAGCGCCGCGTTTGCCTTTGAACATTTTCTCGGCCTCCTGGCGTTCCTGCGACCACAAGCAGACGCGGTTGAAGGCGCCGTCCGGGCGGGCCGGGCCAAGCGGCCACCCACCTTCAGCTTGACCTTCTGAAAGTCCAGCACGCGGATCTGCGGGACCTTGTGGATGACGTACAGCCTGTAGTGCTTCTTGTTGGTCACCGGGTTCCTCAGCAAGCTGGCCGGACGGCGGCCACGAGGGAGAACGTGAGGAGCTGCGACCGGGCGCCCGCCGAGCGCCCGCGGCGCGACTCACCTGAGCAGGGTCAAGGTCTTGACCGACGCCAGTGGCTCCAAGTCGCCCTGAAAGGCAAAAAGGGCGCAATGGGGTTCAGAATGTTATGGACCGAGCAGAATAAGCGCAAAGGGGTTTCCCGATGAGGTGGGCCACTCGTTTTCCAACGGCACTCGCCACCTTCTCCGCTTGGGGCTACCACCATGTTGCTTGGCAAACTCCTCAAGCTCGCTCAACGGGAACCTTGTTGTTTGTGCCCCCCGCCCCTCTTCCCTCCTCCAGCCGGGCCAACGGGCAGAGGCCGGCCGGGCGACACTCGTCCTCGCCCGGGCCGAGTGAGACTCACCAGCTCCTGGATGTTGTTGTTGGTCAGGATCAGTTCTCGCAGATCCGGAAGACTCTGCTCCAGGTTCTCTCCGATGCGACTGCGCACAGTAACGCAACGTAGGCAGACAATTGACCAGATTCCAAAGGCAACGGTCGCCACCGGGTGGGCGGCACTCGCCGGTTGCCGCGTCTCACCAGATCCTGTTGTTGTTCATCAGCAAGGTCTTGAGGCGTTTGAGGAGCGGGAAGCCGTCCAGTTTGCGAACTTCGTTATCTGAGAAGTCCACCGTGTCGAACTGGTCCAGGGTGGCCCCGAGATTCTCCAGAACTGGAATTTTATAACCTGTTTCCAAAACAAACGGCATTAACGCAAAATCCCCTCAAATTGTCCGTCACTTGCAAGCAAGGTATCGGGGCTTTGGGGGGGTCGTAGATTTGGCGATTTGACGTGGCCGCTTGCACTTGATGACTCCTTCGACCAGAAGTGGTCACGGCGCTTAAAGTAGGTACGCTACAGTTCGCTGTATTCCACCGCGATTGTTTCTGTCCAGTCAACCGAGCGCACTCTGTACTCGCAGTTGTAGATCATTGCGTTTTTGTCAAGTACGTCATGGTTTTTGGTGGGATTTTCCAATCTATGCAGTTTATGATGACGTATTACATGTTTCCCTCCATGCTGGTTCTTAAAATGTATCACTAAGAGAACAAGAAAAAACTCATACAAGTGGTAGAATATAGTTTTTTTCTCCCCAACTGCCGATTTTCAAACAAAAAGAAGCATTAGCATGTATATATCTAGAGCTGGCAATTTTCTTTCCTAGTATTCTGTGAGAGCCATTTTGGATTTCTGACAAAAATCTGCCTGCGTTCGATCGTTGATATTTTCACATTGATATTTGAATCTGTTCTGTTCTTGTTTAGAATTTCAAAAGCTTTCCAATGGCATCTGACGCGTTAAGGTATGCCAAATTAAGAAAGTTATGATCGTTTAAACTGTAATAAAGAACTCGCTCACAGATTTTCATTGTTTTAACTGTGTCATTACAGGCAGAAAAATCCCCTCATATTTCCGAAATTAAACATTCCATTATTTCCTTATTATTTGTCATAGAACAATAATCTGTACATCATTTGAAAGCTATTTAAATGAACTTTAATATGGTATGAGAACATGCGAGATGAGTTCTCCATGAAAAATACTTTAAAAAACCCGGACCGTCGACGAAGCCCTCGGAAACAAAAACCCGTCTGATGAATCCCCCCAGCCGGTCGGTGAGCCATCTCGAACCAAGTGAACCAAATGGAAGCAAGACGGTTTGGCGGGGGCCCGACGCCGTCAACTGTCGGGGGCCTCCACGTCCTAGCGAGGCGAAGACGCGGACGGCGAGCCGGCTCGCAAGCTAGCGTGCTAAGGTGCTAGCGCGGCGGAGCGGGCGCTCGCGTACCTCTCAGGTCCAGTTCTCTGTCCCGCACCGGGTTGGTGTATTGAGCGGCCTGCTCGATCAGCTCGGCGGAGAGCTTGACCATTTTCAGCCCGAATGAACGACAAGCGAGGCGAATAGTTTTTTTTCAGCGCGCCGGCACTCTTTAACCAGCGTGCGAAAATGTCGAACCGGAAGTGATTGAGCTTCCCGCTCGGCCCGCCCCTTTGTTTACGACCGGTTCAATAGCCCCCCCCCCCCCGCCCCGTTCTTTCTCGTACCGTATTTTCACGACCAAAGAGCGCACCGTGTGAAAAGGCGCTGTCTCATTTATGTGTGCCATTTCTGTATTTAACACACACATTGGGCGCACCGGATGAAAGGACGCAAGTTTTATATACCGGTACATATCCTCTACTGCCATACGGGCGTCCGCCTTACACAACATACAGGCGTATTTAAAAAACAGATCGGGAGCAAAACTGAGTTTGGTAGTGCTTTATTTATTAATGACAAAGTAAGAACATTTTGTAATCATCGCTCAATAGGCGTCGGCATGGCAAAAACAAGCACATTACCGCTAACAGAATCGAACAGTTGGGCTAAATCCAGCGTGGCGGGTTCGCTTTCCTCACGGTCAGTCACTTTCTGTGCCGTGCGGCTCCTCGGAAAAAATGCCGGCTTTTCCGAAAGCTCGACCCACCGTGCCAGCAGACACGTTAGCCTAGGCATCCACAATCCATTTGCAAACTGTGGCGTAACTCGCCCGGCGCTGCCTACCACTCTTCGTGAAGCTGCGGTCTCCTTCGGTCATCCATCGCTCCCACGCCGCTCTAGCCTCACTTTGAACGCCAGTTCACACCGATGTCCAGCGGTTGGAGTTCCTTGGTCAACCCACCCGGAATCACAGCAAGCGTAGCGTTCATTCGCTTCACTTTCTGCTTCACATTGTCTGTGAGATGCGCTCGCATAGACTCACAAATCACAAGTGACGGTGATGTGTGGAAAAAACCTCCCGGTCTCCTTACATACACCTGCCTCAGCCACTCCTTCATCATATCCTCGTCCATCCAGCCCTTTACGGCTTTGTGGCTCGACTGGATGCGCTTGTCGGCGATGTGCTTCTCGCAGTAGGACCGGAAGTTCGCCAACTTTTCGGAATAATCCGCCGCGCAACCGTAGTTCTGGTCCGGATGGAAAAATGGCACCGTTTCATAAAACGCCAGCACCAAGACGGACCTCCTCGGAAATGTTCAATTTTCATTTTCTCCGCTAGAGTTACTGCTCTGTGTCGGATGGTGACAGTCAAAACGCTAATACGCTAATACGTCCGCACATTCGGCGCACTGCATTACAGGGCGCACTGCACATTTTGAAAAAAATCTGAGACGTTTATATGCGCCTTATGGTCGTGAAAATACGGTATTCTCTTTTACACGCATACACAAAAACTGTCTGTGTGACCATCCATCCATCCATCCATTCATTCATTCATTCATTCATTCATTCATTCATTCATGTCTGTTATTTTTGTGTATTTGTTGCGGAGGGGTTTTGTTTGGCTGTTATTCTGAAGTCATGATGACGGAAGTGACGTCGATGACGCTTCCGAGCCCAGGCAGACTTTTGATTAAAGCTGACACTTTTGACGCCTAAAACCCCGCAAGATGCAGTCGAGTCGGACGCGTGTGCGGGGGGGCCATTGCGAGACTTTTGGATCTCCGACGAGCAGAGAGCAAAATGCAGCGCTGACGACTTGAATCTCGGGTTTGGCCTCGCCGCCGCCGTCTCTTCCCCTTCCTCTTCCTCTTGTTGTTATGCTGCTGCCGCCGAGTCCCTTTCCTGCCGCCCGGTCGCTGATTGGCTCGTCCAACGTCCACTCGCCGCGTACCGACGTTTGTTGTCTTCTGGTCGCGCACTCGGACTTGGGGTCCACTTCGCGTCGCTCCGCGCTTGGCCCGGACTTGACGTGTTTGGTTGGGGCTAGCCTGCGCGGCTAACCGGCGCTAGCTTCGCGAGACAACATTTGAGCGACGGGCGTCGCGTTCAGTCGCGCGTCGACAGCGAGCGTCCGGGTCGCTCACCAGAAGGGTCTTGGGACCCCCCCGCTTGCCCTCACGTTGGAGTCAGTCAGACAGACGAGTGACGGACAGGATACTAGTGATGTGTCGTTCGCGAACGAGCAGGTTCTTAGAGTCGTATCTCTGAAGTGAACCAAGAGAGCCGCTTCCGAACAAGGAGTCGGAAATGGGAGCCGACCTTTGTCTTCAATTCCCCGCCCCCGGTCCTCGGTGAAAGCCTCACGTGATTGGTCGATATCCGTGGTAGGGGAGGGCGGGGAGAGTTAGACACACGCAGCAGTGAGAAGAAAGGTAAGGGTAGATAGGTGGACAAATGTTAGCACATTATGTTATTATTATGTTATTGGTATGATAGAATTATTAATATGAAAAGCAAATGAGTGACAGCTGATCATCAGACCAGAGTAACCACAGGGAAGGTGAAAGTTAGCATCCACTAACTCTGTGTGCATATAAATCAAGGCATATCAATAAAAATATTTGATATGGTGTATTTTTTACATGAGTAATTCGTTTTTCACATAATTTGACCTGATTTTTGGTAGTTTAAGCAACAACAAAAACCGAAGAGCCATTTGGGAGCCAAAAGAGCCGGCCGGATCTTTTTAGTGAGCCGAGCCAAAAGAGCCGCAATTGCCATCACTCCAGGATCTCGCTCTCTTCTCCAATCGTCGTTCTGGAGCTTTATGTCGCCCTGGCGAAATGGCCCGACAGTTGCGGCCTCTTGCGCCGATTGGCCGGGCTCGGATCACCGGCGGGGCCGCCGTTGCCTCGACCTCGTTTTCCGACTTTTTTTGGCTTGGCCTTTTCCGGACGTGGCTGTCATTCGTGTTGCTTTTGGAAAGTGCCATTTCCTCGGGGGCACTCGACGACCGAACGTTACCGCTCGCCTCGCGTTCTTCGTTTCCAAGGTGTCCGGTCGTCTTCCGGGCCCGATGAATTCTAACTTGTTGTTTTTGCTTGCGTGAATGTGAACCGAGCTGATTTTTCTGTTTGGGTCAGATCGTCGCGGTCTTTGGAATTTGACCCGGTGTTGCTTTCACTGCTCGCTGCCTTGCAGGAAATTCCAAGATCGCAGGCGTCCGCTATGAAGAAGAGAAGTTTGTCTCTTCAGCTGATGAAAAGGTAGGAAGAGCCTACCTAACCTGGCGTCCTCGGAGGTGAGCCTTGACCCTTGGCCGTTGCAAACTGCGGCGGCAGGATGCTGAACTGCAGGAACCCGGAGCTCCACGAGGAGCTGCAGATCCAGGCGGCGGTGGCGGCGGGCGACGTGTGCACGGTGCGCCGGATGCTGGAGCGCGGCTACTCGCCCAAGATCCGCGACGCCAACGGCTGGACGCTGCTGCACTTCTCGGCCGCCAAGAGCAAAGAGCGATGCGTGCGCGTCTTCCTGGAGCACGGAGGTCAGACCCCCCCCCCCCCCCCCCGACCTCCCAAACGTTCTGGGTCCGAGCCCATTTCTCCACGACGGGCCGGGAAAAGGGCCTTTGGGAATGGCGGCTTGGCCCGAAACTAACGCCGCCCCCTTGCGCCCCCAGCCGACCCGACGGTGAAGGACTTCATCGGGGGCTTCACGGCGCTGCACTACGCCGCCATGCACGGGCGGGCCCGCATCGCCCGCCTGATGCTGGAGTCGGACTTTTGCGGCGAGATCATGGACGCCAAGAGCTACGACGGCTGGACGCCGCTGCACGTGGCGGCCCACTACGGCCGCGACTCGTTTGTGCGGCTGCTGCTGGAGTTCGGCGCCCGGGTGGACCCGCTGAGCGACAAGGGCACCACGCCGCTGCAGCTGGCCATCATCCGCGAGCGCTCCAGCTGCGTGCGGCTGCTGCTGGACCGCGGCGCCAACATCGACATCCAGAACGGCTTCCTGCTGCGCTACGCCGTCAGCAAGGGCAACCACGCCTACTGCCGCATGTTCCTGCAGCGGGGCGCCGACACCAACCTGGGCCGGCTGGAGGACGGCCAGACGCCGCTGCACCTGTCGGCGCTGCGCGACGACGTGCTGTGCGCCCGCATGCTGCACGCCTACGGCGCCGACGCCAACGCCCGCAACTACGAGGGCCAGACGCCCGCCGCCGTCTCCGCCGGCCTGTCGCGCCACGGCCGCCCCTGCCTGGACTTCCTGCGGGACGTCACCAGTGAGTAGACGATGGCGGACGGGGGACGGGTGGGGCCCGTCCCGCGTCCGTCCTGACCGCCGCCCTTGCGTCCCCAGAACGACCTCGGAGCCTGCAGGACGCCTGCCGCATCCAGATCCGCCGCTGCGTGGGCCTGCAGCGGCTGCGCCTCCTGGAGGAGCTTCCCGTGGCCAAGGTCATGAAGGACTATCTCAAGCACAAGTTTTAACGCCGCCGGCGCCCGAGAAGGAGGCGGGACTGACGCTTGCGTGCTGGCGTGGCGCAATGTAAATAGCTGACAGATATTTTTCTACTTTTTATTTAAACGCTGCTCATCTTCAGCGCGTGTCGCCATGGAGAACCCGACCGAGATGGTGACGGCCACAGGAACTCGTTCCTCTTGGACCAGCGCACGTTCGATTCCGAACTCGTCTGTTGACAAAACGCCACAGCAAGTGGCCTCTTGTTTGCTTTGCGTTTTGTTTTTGTTTTTTCAAATGGAGCCTTCCTGCGACACGCCACCATCGCCACTTGACTGCTGGCCGAGACGCGAGTCCGCCAAGTTGAGCTCATGGAGGGGGCGGGGCGCCCCTTGACACCTGCAGCCAGGCGGTCGGAGAAAGCCACTTCCTGATTGTACACCGATGTGTGCTTGTGTCAATAAAGCTATCGTGTCTCTTTGCGTGGGATTTTTTTTGTTTTGCAAAGGTTGACCCGTGGCTCCATGTCAAGAATGGTCGGAAAAGGAGATGGACCTAATTTATCTGTTGGCTAACAATTGGCCAGCTCGCTAACTTTCTATCTATTTGAGTTACTTCCGGGTTGAGTGAACGCTGGCGTGTGGCTGCTGCCGCTCGCCCACTGTGACTTTAAAGTGACTTTGAGAGTTTTGAAAGGTGCTTATCAATTAAATGTATTGTATGTAAATGTTATTTGCTGGCTATTTGCTTTCTATTAGCTATCTGGCTGGCTGGCTAGCTAGGTATCTGTAGGCTATCAATTAGCTAGCAAGCTAGCTTTCGATCTATGTATTTGAGTTAGTTCCGGGTTCAGTGGACGCTGGGCGTGTGGCTGCCGCTGCTCACCCCCAGAAAAACCTATCCTTGACAGTTTTGAAAGGTGCTTCTAAATGAAATGTATTATTTCGATTGGTAGCCGACGCGGTTTGATGCGGTAGCGCCGCCGCCCCGCTAGATGGCGACGCGTCAAACACCGAGCGAACACCCGGCAGCTGCTCGACGAACAAGAAAAGCTGGCAAGCGTCAACTCCAATCCAAGCTTGAAGCTTCGCTCGGACTCTTCGCTCGAGCGTCCGCCGCCTTGACTGGTCGGCAACGCGGCAACGCGGCAACTCGGCCCTTTTCCTCGTCGCTTTTTCGGGACTCATTCAACGTCGCCGTTTCTGACCGTTGACGGAATTTGCTGCCGAATGGAGGACGTGGAGATTACGGACGTGGACGAGAACGGCGCCGTGCCACCGGAAGTGCGCCAGCCGTCGTCCGTTGGCCTGCCAGGTAACCGAAGAGCCGTCCTGGCTCGGTTTTATCTCACCGGCGATCAATGTTGGGCCGTCTGCACGCTAGCGAGTTAGCCCGTTTCGCATTTTAGCTTCGATTTACAGATGCAGCTGGTCGATAGAGTTGAGCAATTGAAAAGTCTCGTCGACCTGTTCTCGCGTTATTTGGGAGTGCGATGAAGTAGACCCCAATCGTAGATCCTACAGTATTGATTGGAATTCCGATTCCTTTCAGAGAGCTGGTTCATTTGGCTCGGCTCACTAAAAAGATCCGGCTCTTTTGGCTCCAAAATGGCTCCTCAGTTTTTTTTTGTTGCTTAAATTAATTAACTACCTAAGATCATAATATTCGCGTGCGTCTGTAACCGAAAACCGGGGGCGAGGAATAGAGGACAAAAAAGTCGGCTGCCATTTCTTGTTCATTTCCGAGAGCGGCTCTAATAACCGGGTCGTTTGCGAACGACACATGACTATCCGACAGACACAACAGGAACGGTCGCCCACAGACCCTTTGCGCAAATGTCAATGGGACTCAATCCACGCCCTAAAAGCCGCAAACGAGACCCGCTAAAATGGCGGGATGGGGAAGGAGGTCAACTTTGCCATGAGAGGCGTTGCACACCAGGTCCGTCCGTCTTTGCTGTTCCCCATTTCAGGCTGGGAGCTGGTGCAGACGCACGGCGCTTACCTGCTGCCGGCGCTGATGGGCCTCCTGGCGCTGCTGGTCTACTTGGCCAACAGGAAGACCAGGTCCCGTCCCGCATCCACCCCGCAAGGTTAGTCGACGTGGTGGCATTCGGTTTGATGCGGGTGGGCGGGGTTTCACCCTCTGCCGCAGCCGCCGAATATCAATCAAATGGGCTTTGCGTCACGTGACCAGACCAACAAAAAGTAGGATGTCAACCCTTTTACGACCAACGCACAAGGGGAAGACCGCCTGCCACCGCACCAGCTAATCCGCTTTGTGTTGACGTCGTCCCGACTTGAAGGATTGTAAAATGGCCGAGCCCGCCGCGGGATTTGGCGGCCATGTTGGCACGAAGCCAGCTGGCGGTTTCCCGGTCGGAAGTACGCGCGGTGCGATTGTGTTTGGGCTTTGAGCTGCAGCTGCCGTCCGTCTTTGTTACGCCGATGTGAAGATACGGAGGCGCTGGTGAAGAGGCAGGAGGCCATGGAGGCGTCTCGAAGGAGGATGCAGCGGGAGCAGGACGCCAAGGCGGCCGTCTTCAGGGAGAAACGCAAGCAGGTGATGGCCGCCGTGAAACCGCTCGTCCGGCCCGGCGTCCGGCCCGTTCCTCACCGCACTCGATTTCAATTAGCAAGAGGAGGAGAAGAGGAGGCAGAAGATTGAGGAGTGGGACAGCATGCGGCTGGGGAAGACTTTGAAAGGAGCTTCCAGACCGTTGCAGGTCAGCGCACGTCGCCGGGGGCGCCGAGACGCCAACTTGAAAGTCGTGTGACGCCTGGCCGTGCTTTCAAAAAATCTCTGCAGAGCCACGACGAAGGCGCCCCGTCCAGCGGCGCCGTCAAACCCAAGAGTGACAAGAAGCCGCTGCGGAGCTCTGGTAAATGGCCGCCGCCGCAACTTCCTGTCGCCGGCGCCGCTTGCTTTTTGCACCACCAAAAATGGAAGGAAATTCACGGCTTTGCCGTTTGCAAATTCACATGTTGCCGGCCCAGGTTGGCCCTGTGTCTCCCGTTCAGGCAGCAACGTCTTGAGGAAGGCCGCACACACACACACACACACACACACTCAATCAAATCAGACACTTTTCAATCAAATGACAAACGAGGAGTTTTCAGAACAAATTAGTTGATGGGGATTCCGGCTCGTTTCAGAGAGCCGGTTCTTTTGGCTCGGCTCCCAAAACAGATCTGGCTCTTTTGGCTCCCAAATGGCTCCTCAGTTTGTTTGTTTTGTTGCTTCGATTAACGACCAACATGTGTCATGTCAAATGATGTGAAAAACTAATTAGTCATGTAAAAAGGCTGAGGTCTTGGATGCATCCTTCCCTTTTGGGTTGTCCATCCCCAAAAGAGCCTTTTTGGCGGCTCGAAAAGAAGGAGAAGCTTCCTTCTCCCCACTTGGACCTCCAAAGTGGGCCTCTCCAAATCAAGTCCATGCGTCTTGTTGCGTTTCAGAGTACAACCCCCTGAGCGGCGAGGGCGGCGGCTCCTGCTCCTGGCGTCCCGCCAGGCGGGGTCCGTCTTCGGGCGGATGAGGTTAAAGCCGGTCGCGCCAAGCGACCGGCTGGCAGCTACCTGGACTGCACGCCGCATCATGGTCATCATCAATTGGGGGGGGGGGGGTATTTAAACGCAAATTGAACACAAGCGTGAAAGCGCAAGAATCCAAATGGCAGCAGCGTCTCGTGGCACAATCAGAAAGCCTTCAACTCCTTCCGTGCCATTCCGTCCCAAATGGATGACGTGGAGAAGCGCCACAAAACACCACCCTATTCAACATTGGCGCTCCATGTCATGCTTTTCATCATCATAATACATTTAATTTCTAAGTGCCTTTCAACACTCTCAAGGACACTTTACAGTCATAGAATAAGAACTTTTTTTTTTGTTGCGGTGGCGAGCAGCGGTAGCCATTCGCGCCAGCGTTCACTCAAACCGGAATAACTCAGATAGAAAGATAGCTCGCTAATCGATAGCCAATACATAGCTAATAGATAAACAGCTAGCTCGGTAGCCGTATAACTAATAGATAGCCAGCTAGCAAGCCAGCCAGATAGCTAATAGAAAGCAAATAGATAGCCAGCTAGGTAGCTAGCTAGATAACCAGCTGGGTAATCATAATAATAATCATAATCCATTCGATTTCTAAGCGCCTTTCAAAACTCTCAAGGACACTTTAGTCACGGGAGTTTTTTGTGCGGGTGAGCAGCGGCAGCCATTCGTGCCAGCGCTCACTCTATCTGGAAGTAACACAGCTGCAAAGTTATGAAAGTAGAAAAACAAAATTCAAGAGTGGCTGCTGGCAAGACAGCCACTCCAGGATGACTTCCAGCAAGCGCACGAGAAGGTCCACTGAAGGCGTCTGATTCCGTCGCGTGCTCGCTCTGTCAAGTGTTTCAAAACGGGGGCCGGGGGAGGACACCTGAAAATGTGAGCACCGGGTCAACCATCTCCAAAGTGCTCAACTAGCGTCGCTCGACCGTCTGTAGGGACGCGTGATTGGCGCGCGGCATCCAGGGGCGCCCGCCGGCCGGCTCGAGATGAGGCCGCACTCGGAAATGGTTGCCCGCCAACGAGTGAGGCTGATGGCCGCCGGTTTCTGGCCTTTGCGCCGTTCCTTTTCATCCTTAGCATCGCTGACACCTTCAAGGGGATGCCTCTTGTTTTTAGTCTCCTTCCTATTTGAAAGGGTTGCCAGATGTCTGAAGACTCTCCACGCACCAAACCGCCGTCCGAACTGCGGTCGGTTGCTCTGTCAAACGTTTTGGGTCCCCGTCGCAGATGCTCGTCGTCGGCTTCTCTTTGGACCTCCGCCCGAGTGGCGGCAATCCGCCGGGTGGCTCTTTGAGGCGCCGAGAACTTAGCAAGTTGGTGACGGAAGTGGACCAGAGCGCAGCGCGTTGACAAAAGCAAGTCTCCGATGGACGTACTTGCACGTTGACTCGCTAGCTGCGCGGTGTGATCGTACGAGCTCAGACCCGCGAGCAAGTCCCCCTTTTCCTAGTTTGCTTTCCTTCCTCTTTTGCTGTCCGCATTGAAGCAATAAAACAAACCGTGCCAACTTTGGACTTTCAGACTCAGAAAAGCTATACTCGTCCCACAACGGGGACGTTTGCAGTCCGCAGCAGCGATTTGAAAGGGGAGGGAAGAAAGGATAGAAAAACAAGATATTCAAAGCACAGTCAAAATAAAAATGTCAGCAGACTGAGATGTATACTGTCAATGTGCAAAACCGGTTCATCAAAACTACATCAAGAAAGGTATGTTGATATATGTAGCTGTATTGCATCAACACATATTTACAGTACAAGTGTCAATTTTGTTTTTCTCCAAATGTGATTATTGAGAAGCCTGACAGCAGTCGGTAGCAACAAGCGGCGGTACCTCTCCTTCTTGCAGCGCGGGTGTAACGGTCTCTGGCTGAAGGAGCTACCCGATGCTGTCCATCATAGCTTTTCCGTCTGTTGCCCACCTCCTCCAGAGAGTCCAGCCAGCAGCCCAGGACCAAACTGGTGCTCCGGTCTTTTCCTGTCCCGGGTGGTGATGCTGCCTGATCAGCAGACAATTCCATCGCGGATGGCTGAAGCCACCGCAGTCATAGAAAGTCTTTAGGAGTGACCCCAAAAGACCTCATTTTCCTGAGTAGGAAGAGCCGACTCTGTCCCTTTTTGACGAGGGCATCCGTGTTTGCAGCCCAGTCCCGTTTGTTGTTGAGAGTAACATCCGGGTAATTGTAGGAGGTCACCCTCCTTTATTCCCCCGTTTCCAATTCAAATGGCGTCTGGACGAATACGCAACAAATCCAACAGGCCGGCGTCGACGTATTTCCCGGACCGCATCCCGGAAGTTGGGTCGTGGTGCGTTCGCGGAGCTTCGGTCCAAGCGGAAAGCGGCCCTCCCCGTCGACGCATCCCAACGAGAAGCTCGCTTTCTTTCCGACTTTCGGAATCGGTTCGTTTTGGGGTCCGAAACTTGAGCGGGCGACTTTAATGAAATGGAAAGAAACGCTCACAAGCGCGCCCGATGAAGGCTAAAATCAACGTGAGTTCTCCAAGCAAGCGGACGAGAGTCTTTGGTGTCGTGCGATTTGGGCCCTCGATCCCTTCGGCGCTCTCGTTTCCACTTGGTATTGCGACGCCAAGAGGCCGCCGTCAAAGAAGCGCGCTTTTGCGAACCCAGACCAAGCGTGTGTTTTTCCCGTGTGCCCTGAACGCCTCTCGAGCCTCTCCGAGAAGACGCTCGGACGGAAGGAAGGCAGGAAGGAGGCTCGCTTCACTCCGGGACGGCGTCATACCGGAGCGCGACGCCGCGCGGTCGACATGGCGACGTAGCCCAGCCGAACCCAGTCAAGTACCGTCGAGCCGCCGCTCGTTCAGAACCGGACCGACGCCAGGCAGGCGGGTCGTCCGTTTTCGGGGATGCTACGCGAGCACAAGAGGAAGAAGAAGAAAAGGAGGAGGAGCAGCGAGCGAGACGCACAAGGCGCACACTCGGCGCGGCCGACACTCGCCAGCTTTCCTCGTCGCCTTTGATCTTAACCCCATGGCGGCCCGCGGCCGGAGATCTTGGTTCGGCGTCCTGCTGGGTCTGGTTCTGGGCTTCGCGCTGGCCTCCAGGCTCATCCTGCCCAAGGCCGCCGAGCTGGCCAAAGCCAAGCCGGGCGGCTGCGGCCTCGGCCGGCGACGCGCCGGAGCCCCGCCGTCGCTGAGCGACGGCGGCTCGCCGGCCGCGGAGGCCACGGAGGCGCCGGCCGCGGGGGGTCGCGGGGGCGCGCCCTCCGCTAATTTCCTCTTCGTCGGCGTCATGACCGCGCAGAAGTACCTCGACAGCCGAGCCGTGGCCGCGTACAGGTAGGTGGGCGCGTGCGCGTGCACGTCGTTGAGCTTCCTCCAAGCCTCGTTTGACTCGTCGACGACGACGATGATGATGATGATAATGATGATGGCTTGCCACAAAGTGACTCACTCATTCATCTGCCGAATATTGAAACGCACATCGGATTGAAAAACACACCAAAATAAAACTAATCCAATCCAATCCAAGAAATCCATTTGAAGAACCGGAACCCCCACAACCAATCGCCACACGTTTATTTTTGCCAGTCAACAGACACAATCCAGTCTCACTCTCTGGTGGTTTTTATTCATTCATTTAATTGTATTTAAAGGACAACCGATGTCACTTTTTTATTTCTTAATTGACATCAGAAAAAACGTTTTATAGCATCTAAAATACCCAAAACACGCAGGATGATATTTTTTAGTCTAATGCAAAACACCAATAAAAATGACTTTAAGTGTCCAAAATCTGCAAAAAATTGAGCTGCGAATTGGGCATTTTCAGAAAGTCCCGCCCTCAGTTCGTGACGTCACGCAAAGACATCTTGCATTGCTGCAGAATCAAAACAATGGCTTCAGATTCGGAGAATAAGCTTTCTTGTTCCACATCCAGTTATGAGTATGATTCAAATAGTTTTGTACATGTTTGCAATCGATTAAAAAAAATGCATTCCGTGCCATTATGGGGCAACATTGAGGGGAGATGTCTCAACGAAAAAGAGGCACAAAATGGCGACCTCCTGTGGCCACCTCCGTTTCCACAGGCTGATAAATTATTTATATGGAGCTTGGACGCCCTCTTCTGGCGGCTTTTGGGTGCAACATGAGGTCCCCAGACCAAATAGGTACAGTAAAATACATTGACGTGATGGAAGGACCGCTACAATGCGTCTTTTTTCGGTCAGGGGTGTTCCTTTCGTGACGTCACGTACGGACTCGTCACCAACTCAAAAACAAGACTTCCTGAATATTCAGCGCAAGTCTTAAAACGTAAACTATAGCTATATGTGGTGCACTCTTATTAAAATACGCTCAGTAGATGTCATTTGAAGCCATTTTACAAATTATGGACACAACTTGCCTGGAGACGTCGGTTGTCCTTTAATTGTATTTAATGTTACTTATCGATTGGCTATAATAAATTGCTTTCTTTCTAGCTATTTGAGTTATTCTGGGTTGAGTGAACGCTGGCGCGTGTGGCTGCCGCTGCTCACCCAATGAAAAACGGATCCTGTGACTGTAAAGTGACCTTGAGAATTTTGAAATGAAATGTATTATTATTATTATTATTAAAGAAGCGAGAAGGCGACGGCGCCGCGTGCCTCCAGATAAGCTGGGCGATCCGCAGCGGAATGTGCGTTTCGGGCGGCCGTAATCCCGCCGGCGTGCGTTCAAAGAAAAGCTGGCGGGCCAAAATTTGGGCTTGGGGCAAAGGTCAGGAGGTAACGGCGCCCGGCGGGCTTTGCGCTCTTTGGCAGGACGTGGGCCGGCAGCATCCCCGGGCGGGTGGAGTTCTTCTCCAGCGAGGGCTCGCGGGCCTCGGCGCCCCTGCCGCTGGTGGCGCTGAGCGGCGTGGACGACGCGTACCCGCCGCAGAAAAAGTCCTTCATGATGCTGAAGTACATGCACGACCGCTACCTGCAGCGCTACGAGTGGTTCATGCGGGCCGACGACGACGTCTACGTGAAGGGCGGGCGGCTGGAGGCCTTCCTGCGCCGCCTCAACAGCAGCGCGCCCGTCTTCCTGGGCCAGACGGGCACGGGCGCCCGCGACGAGCTGGGCAAGCTGGCGCTGGAGCCCGGCCAGAACTTTTGCATGGGCGGGCCCGGCGTCATCATGAGCCGCGAGGTCCTGCGCCGGGTGGTGCCGCACTTGGCCCAATGCCTGCGCCAGATGTACACCACGCACGAGGACGTGGAGGTGGGCCGCTGCGTGCGCCGCTTCGCCGGAGTCCAGTGCGTCTGGTCTTACGAGGTCAGTGGCGCCGCCGCTTTTCCAAAGTGCTGCCCCCGCTCCCTCACACACTTTTTTTGCTGCTCACAAAGGATCGCTTTGGGGTCGACTCTTGCCACAATGAGACGTCGCCACTTAGCGGGCGGAAAACTGAGATTCATTTTGAGGCCGGGGGTCATTTTCGGCCATGTTTAAAAGGGCCCGCCATGCTTCCGGAAGTCTGCCGCTCGGCGACCGTTCCCCGGCGCCACGGGGTCAAGCTCCGACCTTCCCGACCTACATCCTTAGCATCCGATTATCGCGGATTAGCTGCGAAGCGTTTTAGCGCCAGGTGGGGGGTGGGAAGGGTCTGCACCTCGCGTTGGCCGCACGTTAGCGCTTCGTCCTCGCTTCCCGGCGTCAAGCGAAGCCGCCAACGTCGCGGTGTTTGCGGTTGAGGAAAAGCGGCGCGACGGGCCAGAACTGTCACGTCCGCTCGAGGAGTGGCGACAGGACTCGAGGGACGACGGAAGGTGGTTAAGGTCATATCCAAAATACACGGTGGAGACAGTGATTCCCAAAAGAGTCTTTACTGACGAGGATGTGACAAGAACAGCCGCTTCCCGATTGCAAATCCAAGCCGCGCCTTCCACGCTCCAATCAGAACTTGCCGATGTAATTGCGCCAAGTGAAGGTCCACAAATCAAACTAGTTACAATACAATCCATCTTGAATTATGTGGCACTTTCCCAAGAGCTGAACTTTTTCTTCATTGAACTGCGCTTCCTTGCTTTAATTGCGCCTCTCCGTCTGCTGTAAGTCCAGCCACCACCCCCAAAAAAAGTAAACACCCCAATTCCCATTTCAGCAAATGACAAATCCACATGGACTCAATGGAAGCAAGCGCGCTTGTACTCAAGTGTGCAGACCTCCGCCAGTCCCTGTGGAGCGGTCGCTGCCGAAAACCAACCGGGAGCCCCTTTTGGGGTCCAAATACCGCCATTGGGTGGAGGACGTCGCCACTGAGCCGCGTTTTCCTGGCTTCCTCGACCAAGTCGGATCTCGGCGGGAGGAGTCGGGCCCGTTGCGGCCATTTTCCAAAGGCCTCGCATGGGCCACGATCACCGGGCGGGCCTCGCTCGATGCCGTGTCCCGTTTCCCAGCTGCGGGGCAGTCATTAGTCCCGCCCCCACCCTTCCGGGGAGGAATGCGGGCCGGCCGCATTGCAGTCCACCTGCTTCTTGCGCCGCCTCGGGCCCTCGCGCGTGGTCGGCGACCGGCGCCCGGAAAGAGCACTTGTGGTTTTAACGGCCCAGGAAAGTCTTTGGAGTCATTCCTGGCCTACCGCGAGCACGAGAAGGTTTGGATGCAGTTGAACCGACGGGATGGTCTGCCCTGTCACACGCCAGCCGGGTTGACCGCCACCCTCCGTCAAGATGACGGATGGCGCTAATTACCTCCTGCGGGTAAAGAAAGTCATTTTGACCAAGGCGGGCGCCGTGTTTCCGCAAGGCTCTAAATAGGACTTTGGGCGCGATGTCTGGACCCGCCCGTGTTTGCGTGGGAACGCGGTGCATGACAGCCGGCGCGCTGGTTGGCCAACTGGCAGCGAGAGCCATCCCGCTGGAGAATGACGGCCCTGTTTCGGCTTTCCAATGACGTCCTCCTGGCAAATGACGCTGGAGAATAAATACATTTGCCTGTTTTGATCAGATTTGACTGCAGCATTTGATCCAGTGGATCACGGCATTCGACTCTCTCGTTTGCAGCACTTGGTGGCCATTAGCGGCAGCGCTCTTGACTGGTTTAGGTCCTGCCTTTCTGACAGAACCTTTTGTGTTGGCTTTGGCAGCTCTGGGTCACGTGGTGTTCCGCGGGGCTCAATTTTGGGGCCTATGTTGTTCT
Organism: Hippocampus bargibanti; assembly: GCF_051943395.1. Lineage (NCBI taxonomy): Eukaryota > Metazoa > Chordata > Actinopteri > Syngnathiformes > Syngnathidae > Hippocampus > Hippocampus bargibanti. Next base: position 33,403,191 of record NC_142736.1, on the reverse strand, counting down.
CACCGTACCTGCTCCCATTGGGTTCCATCCAAAGGAAACATGGTATTTCCTTCCACTGCTATGCAGACGACTGTCAGGTCTATGTCCTACTGAGAAAAAAAGACCACTTGTATCCTGCCTGGAGGAAATCGAAACCTCTTGAACGTCACCTGTTTGGTCACAATGGCCCGTGTACATTTCATCCTGTCGACTTGGGCCACTGGCTCCTGATCTCAAGTCAACCGTCTCAAACTTGGGTCTTTAACTGGACTGTGACTTGAAACTTGGCCGACCAATTGGTTCTGTTGTTCTTTCATCTGAGGCAGCTGTCTAAAATCAAAGGTCTCCTTTCTCATGAGCACCTTGAAACAGTCATTCACATCTCGGCTCCATGATTGTGCTTGACACTGGAGTCAGCCAATCCAGAATGCTGCTGCTCGCCTCTTGACTGGTACTCGTAAGAGGGAGCATACAACTCCTCTGGCTTTCTCTACTTTTTCGAGTTCTTTTCAAGATCCTATTATTTATTTTTCAAATCTTGAACTGACCTCACTCCACATTGTCCCTGCATCTCTGGTCTGCTGACCAGACGCTCTGGCATCCCTTCACTAGCTCCCTCTACATTTTCAAGTTCTTTTCAAGATCTTGTTATTTGTTTCAAATCTTTCAATGGCCTCGCTCCTCCACCCCTACACACCTCCCTGGCACCTCAGGTCAGCTGACCAGACATTAGTAGAAAGACCAAGAACTAAACGGAGGCTCCGAGGGGATGGAACATTTTCCGTGTCTGTGCCCTCTCTTTGGAATGACCTGAAACTGAACATTGGGCAAGCCCCCTCGCTGCCCATTTGTAAAACCCGCCTCTTTAAAACTCCCCTGGACTCTTTGGCATTCGACTCAGACTTGTTCTCCGTCATATGCCCTGGGTCTTGACTGTAAAGTGTCCTTGAGAGTTTTGAAAGGCGCTTAGAAATAAAACGTATTATTATTCTTATCTTTGTGACTGCTTGTTGTCTGGATATGATACTTGTCCATGTGCAGAACTTTGTACGCAGCTTGTCTGTTTGAAAATGCTCCAGAGATACACTTGAGTTGAGTGGATGGGGAGCTACCTTTGGTGGTTGCAAACGGGCTTGTACCTAAGCCCGTCGACGGGTGGGGAAGGGGGTGTGACACTTGCTCAAATGGCGCTTGACAGGAAACCAGCCGATGATGTGGCAGCCGGCGGCGTCCGGATTGCGGTCGGCAGATCGGGTCATAGAGCTGAGCCACTCACCATGGCGTCGCCGGCTTTCCAGATGCAGCAGCTGTTCTACGAGAACTACGAGGCCGACAAGAAAGGCTTCATCCGCGAGCTGCGCGGCGGCAAGATCGATCGGGCCATCACGCTGCACCCCAACAAAAACCCGCCCTACCAGTACCGCCTGCACGCCTACCTGCTGAGCCAGCATGCGGCGGCGCTGCGCCACCGCAGCGTGCGCCTCCACCGCGAGCTGGTCCAGATGGCGCGGCTAGGCGCCCCCGAGCCGGACCGCGAGGACCGGCGGCTGGGGGCGCCGCCCTCCTTCATGAGGTTCCAGCCCCGCCTCCGCCGCGACGTCCTGGAATGGGACTTCCTGAGCGCCAGGCACCTCTTCTCCGCGTGGGACGGACATCCGCCCCGCCGCGGGACCGACGCAGCGCAGCGCCAGGCCCTGGACGACATTGTCACGCAGGTGGGTGACGCGACAGCGGCGGCCGCCGCTGCCCGTTGGTCAGTCCGCCCGATGAAATGCGCCGCCCGCCCTTCCGCCCCAGGTGATGGAGATGATCAACGCCAATGCCAAGAGCCGCGGGCGCGTCATCGACTTCAAGGAGATCCAGTACGGCTACCGGCGGGTCAACCCGCTGTACGGCGCCGAGTACGTGCTGGACCTGCTGCTGCTCTACAAGAAGCACAAAGGCAAGAGCATGACGGTGCCGGTCCGGCGCCACGCTTACCTGCAGCAGACCTTCAGCCGCATCCAGTTCCGCGAGGAGCGGCCCACCGACGCCGCCGCCCTGCGTCGGGGCAAACCGGACTCGCTCTCATTCCTAGAGAAGCTGGTCTCCTTCCGGCCTTGGCCGCCGGTCTCGGCCGCCGGGCGTCCGGAGCCCCGGGAGGAGAAAGTCAACATCTTGGTGCCGCTGTCGGGCCGCTACGAGGTCTTTGCGCGCTTCATGGCCAACGTGGAGCGCGTGTGCCTGATCCCCGAGCAGAACGTCAAGCTGCTGGTCCTGCTGTTCAGCGCCGCCAACGCCAGCGAGCAGGTCCGGCAAGTGGAGCTGATGCGCGAGTATCACATCAGGTACCCGCGGGCTGAGCTGGAGATCAAAGCGGTGGGGGGGACCTTCTCGCGGGCGCTGGCGCTGGAAGTGGGCACGGCCTCCTTCTCCAACCGCTCGCTGCTCTTCTACTGCGATGTGGACCTCCTGTTCACCGCCGACTTCCTGCAGCGCTGCCGGGCCAACGCGGCGGCGGGCCGCTCCGCCTACTTCCCGGTGGTCTTCAGCCAGTACGACCCCGGGGTGGCGCGGCGCTCCCTCACTGACCGCGACGCCATGACGGCCGAGACGGGCCTGTGGAGAAACTTTGGCTTCGGCGTGGTGTGCGCCCACAAGGGGGACCTGGCGCGCGCCGGCGGCTTAGACACGTCCATCCGGGGTTGGGGACTGGAGGATGTGGACCTGTTTGACAAGTTCCTGCACTCGGGGGTGGCGCCCTTCCGCGGAAGCGACCCGGGCATCGTGCACGTGCACCACCCGGTCACCTGCGACCCCCAACTGCAGGCCAAGCAGTACAAGATGTGCTTGGGGTCCCGTGCGTCTTCGCGGGGGTCCGTCCGCCAGCTGGCCCAGCTCTGGTTGGACAAGAACCAGCGGGGGGCCCCGCCGCCCGCCAATGCCTCGCTCAGGGCGGCCTGATTGGTTCCTTGGACTGAATCGGCCCTTGGCCCCCCCCCTGACCTCGTAGTTTTGTGAGTACAGTCATACCTCGGTTTACGAACCCCTTGGCTTACAAACTTTTTGGTTCACGAACGTTAAATTGATGAAAATCTTACCTTGGCATACAAACTATTTTTCGGGATACACACGGAGCGCCACAATGAGTGATGTGTCATTCGCGAACGAGCCCGTTCTCCTAACACGAAAATGGCGGCCGACTGTTTTTGTCCTCTATTCCCCGCCCCCAGTCTTCGGTTAAAGCCACATGATTGGTCAAGAACGCAGCAGTGAGGGGGAGTTAAACATTAAAGAGAGTGACAGTGAGAAAAGGGATAGAAAACACAGTCAAATTTAGACTAGCTTCAACTCTATTGATAGTTCAAATATCCCATCAATCAGGCTCCACAAATAACCCACACAAGCCATCAGTACACTTGATGCAAAAAGATGTCAACCCAGCTAAACAGAACACAATTGATGAGGAAGGCTGATGAAAGCGGCCACTCCATTCCATCAAGTGATCAACGACCATCACAAAGGTCAATCAAACCACTTTATTATACTGTACATGTTATTTCTTTATAATACTAGAACACATTTATTCTACATAAAACAAGGTCTATTTTGTGTAGTTTTGAGGATTAGAAAATTAGAAAGTAGAAAATGATGTTTTATGGGGACCTGGGAACGGATTATTCTTATTTTTAATGGTTTGCTGTGGGAAATGAATGTTTGGGATACACACGTTTCGCCTTACACACTCTGTCTGGGAAGCAATTAAGTTGCTAAGCCAAGGTATCACTGTCGATGCTGCCGGTGCCTCCACTTGTCTTTTTGAGTGCATTTGTTTTTGTTTTTTTTTTTCTGGCGGCCAAAGTTGATTGTTGGTGAGCCACAGACGTGGGGGGGGGGGGGGGCTCCTTCCCCAAGTCCGCGTCCACACACACACGCCCGCCCGCCATCGCTGGCCAGGCCACGCCTTGAAAGACATTTGCGCTTTGGTTCCGAATACGACAGGCGACCATTTCCATTTGTTGGGAAGGAGAAACCCCGCCGGGTTCCCAAACTCTCGCTGGGGTCATCGCTGGCCAAATGTGCTGGCCTGCCACCCACTTGGAATTCTCAAAAGCTCCCTTGAGGTCCGGCTGGATTTCATCTGCCTTTTTTTTACGGTCCCTCGATGACGACAACGGATGGTTTTGGCCAATTTAATGATTCGAAGAGGCGACTTGGGCTCACCAAAGACCCACCGGGGCGCCTGCTGTCCCGCCCCCCTGGTGCAGACAAAGACGCTTGCGACATCACCTCAGAGGGTCGTTGAGTCTGCGGTTCAGGCGGGCCCCGCGGTCACAAAGTTGGGGTGTGGGTGTGTTGTGCTTTCTTGTCAGGCCACGTGTGATGACCCAAAGACGGAATGACGTTTTTCTTGTTTTGGCTTGTTTTGATATTCTCCTCTGATTCTGTCCAAGTGGCAACTTTTTCTATTAAAAAAATTCCATTTCGTCACCCCAACAAAGTCGCCATTGTGTTACTGGAGCACTTTCTCAACAGCTGTGACCCCAAGAAACTACAATCAAGCTGTTAACATGAAATGACAAAATGATACAACACAGAAGACTCATGGAATCTTCCCAAAAAAAGCCTTGTAGTCAATGTTGGGGGGTGGGGGGCGGAGGTTGCAAGTGTACGTTAACGTCGGATCAGAGACATCATGTTGAAAATGGCCACAGGTTGATAAAAATGTGGCATCCGTTGATGAGAAAAACAAATAGCTTCATTTTGCTGTCCTATTTGAATCTGTTTCAATTCCACATACGGCGGCGCAATCCCATCCCCTTTTCACACTTTGACATGCATTCCATTTCCTACTTTGAAACCATTTTTGGATCACAAAGGCCCTGAAAACGACCCACGTAATCCACAATAAATATGGATTGGTTTTTTTTCAATATACACTGTAGCCACAAGGGGACATAAGCCAGCGTCTCCTTGTGACGGTCCCAAGCCCGGATAAATACAGAGGCTTGTGTCAGGAAGGACATCCCACGTCAAAGGTTGGCCAAAACAAACATGCCATTCAAACCTCTGAAGATGGAGGACACCGATTGGCTGTGGCGACTCCTTGAAGGGAAAAACCCAAAGAAGAAGAGGACACTGGTACTGCGTTTAGGGAAGAGGATGAGGGGCAATGAAGAAAATAAAAGGTTGGCCAAGATTCTCACTTTGACCTCACAATTCTGACTTCAAAGTTGTTTTTCTCATTCTCTTCCGTGCGCATACATTTGTTTCCGGGACGATGTGAATTCAATCAACGTAGTGTACTAAGTAGAGTGAGTGTTCTGTGATTGTTGAAAGAGAGAAAGAGATTTTTTGGAGGGAGGGCAGGGGGGGCGGTTAAGCATCGTCCGGGTCGACACAACAGAGAAGAAGACGAAGAAGGAGCAGGAGGAAGAAACACACGAAGAAGGAGGAGGAAGTAGTGATGGGAATTGCGGCTCTTTTCAGAGAGCCGCTTCTTTTGGCTCGGATCACTAAAAAGATGCGGCTCTTTTGGCTCCTCAGTTTGTTTGTTGTTCTTTTTTTTTTGTTGCTTAAATTAACGACCAAAAATCACATAAAATGACGTGAAAAACGAATTGCTCATCTAAAAAATACACGATATCGTATATTTGTACTTACTGTATATATGGCTTGATTTCTATGTGCACAGTGTTAGTGGATGCTAAATTTGACTTTCTGTTTCTGTGGTTACTCTGGTGTGATGATCAGCTGTCACTCATTTGCTTTTCAGATTAATAATGCTATCATAGTAACTGGTAAAAAAATATCATCGTTGAATAATCATAACAGCATAATGTGACAACATCGCCACGCCGGCCGGCTTCTCCCGGGAGGCGCTGCGGCAGACGACCCTGCTTCTGGACTTGGACGTCGTGCGTCTCGTGGTGAGCGCCCCCCGCGCGCCTACCGCTTAGTGAGCCTTAGTCGGAAGGCTCGAGCCGAGGCTAACGCTAATGCTAATGCTAACGCGGGGCAGGTGTCCAAGTTCGGTTGCAAGGACCAAACGGTGCGTCACTTGGCTGCGTGTGTCCTCTACCAACTGCAAGTCTTTGTAACAGTGACGTGCGGTGAGGTTCATGGCTGGTGAGGCACTGACGTCATCACAGTCAGATTTACAAACATATGAACTCTACAGAGTAGTTTATTCACCATTTGATTGGCAACAGTTAACATTTCATGTCAGCATTCTTTATATATACAAACTGTAGCAGTGAGTGTGGTGAGTATAATTTTGCTTTTTTGATTGTTGCCGTGTGTTGTGTGCTGTGCTGATGACCATTTTGTGTTCGGGAACCTTTTACTAAGCGAGTTGCTTGTTCTGTAGCCGCAAAGAGACACAAGTCTTATTGTGCCGGTCCCAAGCCTGGATAAATACAGAGGGTTGTGTCAGGAAGGGCATCCGACGTAAAAGCTGGGCCAAAACAAACATGCGTATCATACCTCTGAAGATGGAGGTGACTGATTCGCTGTGAAGGGAAAAGCCCAAAGGAAAAGAAGAAAGAAGAAGTAGCATAGAAAAAAATAATTAAAAAAACGTTTTTATCGCGTTACCTTTACTTGTAAATGAAGTCCATGCGCCGCTCCTTCTGAAGAAAGGCATCGATAAGCCTTCCTTATCTTTCTTCAGTTTTAAAAGTCTCTGTCTCAACGGAGATCACTGCCAGTGAACAAAGTCGTCCTTGATCAGTCCTGTTGCGACTGTATGTTTTCAGTGCTGAGAATGTCAATCTCGTCTACTTCTCCAGCAACAAATGGGGCTGCACCGATCTCCTTTTTAATGTCATTTCTAATGACATCACCAACTGCTTCAATTAAATCGTTCCGTATTCTGTTTCACAGGCTAGAAAATATAGTGGATGTCCCAAAATGACTCGCTAGCCGGTCATCTTTCTGAGCGAAAGCATGTAATAGTTCAACATAGTTGCCACGATGAGCAGAGCATTTACTTTCATCATTTCCACGAAATGCCAGCTGTTGTTTGGCAAGGAAGCAGGTGGCATTGATGAGATCTTTTAAAATCTCCCGCTTCTCCTTTACCTTAGCATTGTGGATTCTGATGTTGAGTCTTCGCTCATTTTTGATGAGGCTCCGTTGTAAAATTTTCAGGTCGCAATATCCCATTTGAGTCCAGACATTGTCACAAGTTGAGAACAGAAGGCAGGAAAAGCAGAAAAGGCGCTTTCTTGCTGGACATCCACACAGCCAGCCTTTTCGTGTGTACCAGTCTGCCTGAAAAGAGCGAGCGAGTATTGTGTCCCGTTGTCTGAAGCAAACCTTTTCGCTCCGGTGTTGGTCTTCCTTTAATTATTACCTCCTCTGAAAGTCCAGTTTAGAAAATTATTTCAATTTCGATATGTAATCCTCCATTCTGAAAGCGAAACCAAGCAACACGAAAAAAAATGACTGCAGGGTTGCACTTTACTTGCTAACTGTTTACTGTAGCTTTCTGTCAATTTTGCGCTCTCCACTATAGTAAGGGAGATACGGTGTTGTGGGATCCAGAAAAAACCACAAGACAAGCAATGTGATACGTCTTGACTCAACAGTGGTTTACTTCGAATGCCCCGATCTAATGCAAACGTATGTGCACAACAATTTCCGGTCCAACGATCTAAATCGGTCCGACACGAAACACTAACCGAAGCAGGCGTTCCATGTTTAAATAAACATTTTCGATATATATCATTTGTAAACCAATAGAACTACGCGAATGTAACCAAAATAGGAAATACGATAATTTACAACCTGTCACATCTCTAATTCTATTATTCTGCAGACGTGGAGTCGCAAGTATCTCTGGAATCACAAGCGCCCCCTGCCTGTCATGAGGCGGGAGAACTGTGTGTCTCACCTATGCACAGCGTTTTGATAAAAATAAAACAAAATAAACACTGGAGTACAGTGTTTATAATGTACAATGACTCTACATTATATACACCAGTTAAACTGTAGAAATTTAGTTCATATACTAAACGTGTTTGAACGCTTTAATAGCGATATGCAGAAGGACAGCAATGCGGTCTCACTGCAGAGCAAGCCAGCACAGTAAGCATAGTGATTGCGCAATCCATGGTGAGGCTCAGCCGGCTGCTGCCTCACCGCTCGTCTCTACTTAATATTTGAACGGTAAATGTGAAAATTCAGCGATTTTGAAAAAAATCCTAAAACGGTGAAGTTAAATGGACAAGAACTTTAAAGTACAAATCACTAAATACATATAACTGTTTAATTTATATTGTCATTTGATATTTCCATGACAGCTTTCCATGATGACAGGTGATGCACTGCCTCACCTGCCTCCCTGACTGCACGTCACTGCTTTAGAAGTCCAACTTTTCGCGTGTTTTACATTCCAGGCTTAGACAAACGACACTAAAAAAGAGAAAAGATAACGAGACAGCCGCGTGTACAACATTCACACGAGAGGTGTGTCGTTCGCGAACGAGCCGGTTCTTAGAGCCATTTGGGAGCCAAAAGAGCCGTCTGCAACCCCCACTACCACTTCCTGCTGCTCTTGCGCGCCGTCCGGACTTGCTGTTGTCGGCGGAAACCTGCGTCCCGGAGTACCTGCTGCGCTACCTGAGGAGCGACCGGCGGGCCTGGGCCACCTGGCGCCGGCGACTGGACGCCTGCCGGCCAGGCTGCAGGCCGAGAAGCTTTTCCCGTACAAGGGCGACGCCCTCCTGCGACTCTTGGCGCAAGTCACGCGGACCAACGCGTCAGCCCCCGGGCGTGCGTGCGCGCGCCCGCCCGCCTCGCTTTTGGAAATGAGCATCACAAACGCTCTCCTGACGCTTTTTCAAACTTTATTTCTCCACTGGGACAGCGACGAGCCGTCGGCGCCCGTGCGACGGCGACTCGGCCGAGTCGGCGCCTTTGGGCCCGCTTCAGTCGTCTCCTCCGCACAAGCTGAGCAGCGCCTTCTGGTAGTCGCCTTTGGTGTGCTCCTGAAAGGAAAACGCTTGTCATGTGTCGTTCGCAAACGATCCGGATCTCTGAAGTGGACCAAGAGAGCCGGCTCCTAACAAGGGAGCCGACTTTTTTCCCCTCGATTTCCCGCCCCCAGTCGTCGGTTAAAGCCACAGGTGATTGGTCAAGATCCGTAGTCGAGGAGGGACGGGAGAGTCACAGACACACACAGCAGTGAGGAGAAGGGGGAGGGCTTAGAAAAACGATTGAAAATGTCAAAGTGGCGACCTGTCTGCTGGATTGTTTTGAGTTGAATGAAAGACACATTTTGGAGAACTTTGCAGAAGAGCTGGGGAAGGAGCTACTGCAGGACGCATGCACTGTTTTGGAGCCATTTGAGCAGCTCACTGGACAAATCACACATGGACAAATATTAGCACATTATGCTGTTATTATTATTCAATTCTTAGTAATTTTAAGAATTGGTATTGGAATGGGCAGCCCGGTAGTCGAGTGGATAGCACACCGGCTTCACAGTGCAGAGGTCGCCGGTTCGCGTCCCGGTCCGGCCTCCCTGTGTGGAGTTTGCATGTTCTCCCCGGACCCACACTCCAAAAACATGCATGGCAGGCAGATTGACTACTCCAAATTGTCCCTAGGTGTGAGTGTGAGAGTGACTGTTGTATGTCTTTGTGTGCCCTGCGATTGGCTGGCAACCAATTCAGGGTGTCCCCCGCCTCGTGCCCGAAGACAGCTGAGATAGGCTCCAGCAACCCCCGCGACCCTAATGAGGAAGAAGCGCTACGGAAAATGAGATGAGATGAGAGGTATGATGTCATTATTAATATGAAAAGCAAATGAGTGACAGCTGATCATCAGACCAGAGTAACCACAGGGAAGGTGAAAGTTAGCTAGCATCCACTAACTCTGTGCACATGTAAATCAAGCCATCTCAATAAAAATATTTGATATTGTGTATTTTTTACATAAGTAATTCGTTTTTCACATAATTTGACGTGCTTTTAGGGAGTTAATTAATTTAAGCAACCAAAAAACTGAGGAGCCAATTGGGAGCCAAATGAGCCGGCTCTTTTTAGTGATCCGAGCCAAAAAAGCGGCTCTCTGAAAGGAGCCGTAATTGCCATCACGAGAAAGCAGATCCACTCAATAATAATAATAATAATACATTTCATTTTTAATTTGGACTCAAGTCGTCGCCTGCTTTGTTTTGTCTTTCATTTCCGTCTTTCCGTGCCTGCCGCCAAGGAAACAAAAGGCGAGTCGCTGACTGGCTAGCCGGCGAGGGCGGCCGGCCAGTCGCCGGCTAGCCAGTCGCCTTAGTTTCCTTGGGGCTGGCCGCTTGCGTTGGTGGTGTGAGGCCGCCATTTTGTTTGACTGGGCGGCGGCGTACGTGTGGCGCGTTTGGGGACGACGTGTAAATGTTTTTTGTCCTTTGTCCTTGACACGATCCCTGTTTGATCAGCCTTATTGTGCCTTTGCTTGTGCGACGTTTTGTTTAGCGAGCGCTAACCAGCAATAAAAAGTGGCAAGCAGATGCGGCTCTCTTGGATGTTGTTGTTGCGGGAAATATGTTTGGCCGCGCGCCATGGCGACCCGTTTTGCCGCGGTGGCGCTCGGACGGAACGGAAGCGCCACGGAGGGCGCACGCTCGGGGGCGGGCCTCACGCACGCCATCCGGCGACCCGCCGCCAAATTTGGCGCCATCGTCTGAGATGAAGGCTCCGGCAAAAGCGCGATGGGGTCTGAGCGAACGTTGCCAACATTGATTGATTTGATTTGATCAAAGTATCGGGGAAGGAGTGGGGCGCGTGTTTCTGATTCTGGCCGCGGATGCTTAAAGCGCTCACGTTGATGGCGCGGTAGAGCGAGCGTCCGTGCCGCTTCTTGAACACGCTTCGGATCTTCATCAAGTCCACGTGGCAGCGAGACACCAGGATGCGAGTCACCACTTTGTCCTTGGCGCCTTTGCCCTGAAAGGGGCGAGCGCCGAGGTCAGGTGGAGGTCACCGGCGGAGGTCACCGACTGGGACGAGGCGCCTTTTCGTTACCTTCATAGCCTCGTTGAGTCTGTCAGCAAAGTACGCCTGCTTGTCCTCCAAACATTCCACTGCGCGCACGCACGTGCAGACTTAGCCGCCGTTGCTACTTTGGCAACGGGGGAGCAGAGGCGGCCACGTACCCAAAGTCAGGAAAGATTTTTCCAGGTCTCCTTTTACTTCCTTGCGGATGCTTTCCTTCATGTCGTACGGACTGTAGCTCTTGTAGCGTTCAAACACTGCCGCGGGCGGACGCAATGAGCGATGGGCGGGGCCGGGCGGCGATGGGCGGGGCCGCCGGCGATGGACGAGGCCATGCGGCGAGGACGGGCGGCTCACCTCTCTGCAGGTGCGAGGCACTCCTCTGCGTCAGAATGTCGATCCAGACGGCCACGTCGGTTCCTTTGCGCTTGACGCCGGCTTGGTAGAGGCTCTGATGTCACAAGGGGGCGCGGCTCAGTGACCGACGGCGGCAATGATTGATGGATTGGCGGCTTGAACCTTGGCGTCGTCGTCGATCTTCTCGTAGTCGACCACGTTGGAAGGCTCGTCTCGCGTGGTCTGAAGGCAACCGCAGGGGGGTGAGGTGGCGCCAGCGGGGGGTCGCGCGCATCGCCCACGAATTGGGGGCCAACCTGAATAAGTGCCAGCAGCAGCTTGGCAAAATCTCCCGAGGTGTCTCCCGCGACGTCTTTCTCCAGGTCCTTCTTAAACACTGAGGACGGACGCGGCGGCGGGTTGGCGTCCCGTCACTCGTCGCTCGGACCCGAGGGAGTCGGGAGCGAGCGGGTCAGGATGCCATGGCCAGACCGGAACGGGACAAGGCCGAGGTCGGACGAGTGGGGAGGCCCATGTTGCACGTGTCCCCCCCTCCCCCTCCCTCCCCCAGCCACTTCACCGGATCTGCGACGGCAAACGTGGGCGAATCCCGTTGAGGACGGATGCTAGGGCTCACCTTCTCGGTAGACTTTTTGGATGTGGGCCAGTTCCCGGTCGCTTCGGGAGCAGACGATCTCGATCAGCGTCTCCTCGTCCGTCCCCAGACCCTGTTGGGGGGGGGGGGGGAAAAAACCAATCATGGGCTCTACCTTTCATTCATACGGCGGCGGCGGCGTCATCAACGTTGTTTTCGCTGTCCTCATTGTTCTTGTTGTGGCGTCTATGACCTTTGCCCTCAACGGCATCGTCGTCTGCGTTTTTTGCATTGTGGTGGTGGTCGGCTTGGTCGTGACCTTTGGCCCTGTGGCGTCTTCTACAAAGTCGTGCTTGCTTTGGTCGTCATGGACGGTGCGACTGTCTCCTTTAGCGGCTTTGCTAAATGCGGCGCGTCATCTCCGTCGAAACGGTCGCCCGCCGTCACCCCGTCGTCACCCCGCGGTCGTTCGGGTCAGGTCTTTGTCGGGGACGCACCTTCATGGCGGCTTTGAGCTCCAGGGCGTCGTACTGGGCGGGGCTCTTCATCAAGCCCAGCATCAGGGCCTCCAAAGACCCCGACAGCGCCCCCTTCAGGGCCGTCTGCAGGTCCTGAAATGCAGGAGGCGGCGGCGTCACGTGGCCCGGTTCCGGCACGCCCGCGTCCCACCCGGCAGTGGCGGCGGCGGCGCACCTTTTTGGCGAGGCGCTCGTACTCGAAGGCGATCTCCCGCCGCTGCTCGTACGACCTTCGGGTAAGGATGTCGATGACGCTTTGCTCGTCCACTCCTGAAAACGAGACGTCAGTGAGCGGTCAGCGTGTCGCCGGCTTCCGTTCCGGCGCTCCTTTTCCCCCCCCAAATTCTGCCCTCTCGCTTTCACGTGACGGCGGCACGTGGCTCTCCGTCAGCCTTTCGCTTTGCGGCGGCGATGTTTGATGCGCGGAATGACCTTTGGTCCTGAGGGCGGCGTCCAGTCGCGCGGCGTCGCCCAGTGGGTCAAAGTCTCGGAATGCCACCACGGTGGGAAAGAGAGGCTCCTCCTCCTGCGGAGGAGAGACGGCGGGCAGTTTTGTCAGATTGGCCGGCGCGAAGATGCCGACAAAGGAGGACTCGCCCGTTCCTTCCCGTTCTGACTCACCGTGCCGTACGACAACGTCAGCTGACCCAGAAACTCGGACACCAGCGCCATCTCGATTTGGTTGACCTGTGACCTGCGCGGGGAAAGGGATTTTCAATGTCGAGTGACGGCCATGACGGGGGAGTCGGCAGCCGGGGCAAAATCTCCCCACGCGGCCGGCGCGTTGGCAGATGGATTTGGTAGAAGGGCCTCGACCCCCCCCCCCCCCTCCTTTGCACCAAATGCATCCGCGACCAAGAGGGAGGGGGCCGGCCCTCTGGGAGTGGGTGGGGCAAAACGTGTGGGGATTTCGAACCACACACTAGTGATGGGAATTCCGGCTCTTTTCAGAGAGCCGCATCTTTTGGCTCGGGTCACTAAAAAAGCCGGCTCTTTTGGCTCCCAAATGGCTCCTCAGTTTTTTTGTTGCTTAAATTAATTAGCTCCCAAAAAATGTTGTCAAATGATGTGAAATACGAATTACTCATGTAAAAAATACACTGTATCAAATATTTGTATTTATATGGCTTGATTTCGATGTGCAGAGTTAGTGGATGCTAACTTTCGCCTTCCCTGTGGTTACTCTGGTCTGATGATCAGCTGTCACTCATTTGCTTTTCATATTAATAATGCTATCATACCAACTAGTAAAAAATATCATCATTGAATAATAATAATAACAGCATAATGTGATAACATTTATCCACCTGTCGACCCTCCTTCTCCTCACTGCTGCATGTGTCTGTAATTCTCCCCTCCCTCCTCTACCACGGATATCGACCAATCACGTGCTTCAACCGAAGACCGGGGGCGGGGAATAGAGGACAAAAAAGTGGGCTCCCATTTCCGGCTGCTTGTTAAGAATCAGCTCTCTTGGTTCACTTCAGAGATCCAGCTCTCAGAAGCGGCTCGTTTGCGAACGACGCATCACGATTGCACTCCGCTGTGGGGCGCGGCTTTGCGTTCCGGCGCCGGGCGAGGCCGCAAACGCTGATAAGGCGCAATCAAACTTTGAAGCGGCCTTTCCGCTTTTCCATCCAAAGTTCAAAGTTCACCGCCAGCAGAGGAGTAAAAACGGTCTGAAAAAAAACTCAATGTTGCACCAGAAACGTGTCATGGCGGAAACGTTGGCACTTTGAAATCAAAAGACGGTCGTCGGCGCTGGGAGAAGCAAGCCCCGCTGACTAAAGTTCGCTTCAAGCTGAGCTAGCTCGCACGTGCTCAGGCGACCAGACGAAAAACTGTTGCTGGCGGCCGCAACAACACATGATGAAAGAGGCGAGCGCGTCCACCCCCGACGTCTTAGATGGCGCTTTCATGCTAACACGTGGCCGTGAGAGGCCAAGGAACCGAGGACTCAGAGGGAACCGAGGACTCGGAAGGAACCGAGGACTCGGAGGGAACCGAGGACTCGGAGGGAACGATGACTCGGAAGCAACTGAGGACTCGGAGGGATCCGAGAACTCGGACTCCAACTGGACTCCAATCCTGCGGCCGTCGACAAGGCACCCGGACCGGCCCGCTAAATCTCGGCACCACCCGTTGGGACTTGCGAGGACATTTAAGAGAACCAACTAGCCTTTTTGGATTGTAAAGTAATTATAAAAGATGACAGAGCGCTAAAAACAGAAGTCTTTAGGAAGGCTACGCACACTGCCAATACTTACTTTTCAAATCTAACCACCCTCTACAACACAAACTAGGAGTTATCAGAACCCTCCAGCATAGGGCTAAACTAATACCTACAAGCGTCGAACGACACCGGAGCTCAAATGAAAACAAGTTCCCTTCTGTGTTGGTCCTATCAAGTGTCAACATGTGAAATGTGTCTTCTTACCTTTTCGCACGCTCGCACCAGCCCAGCAGAAGCGAGGCGTGCACACCGCCGCCGCTTTTTTAATAGCGCCATCCGCAGTCACGCCCACGTGTGACTTGGACTTTGTGACTTCACGCCCTACCTGCTGGCGCGGCTCATGATGAGCGCAACGGCTCTGGCGGATCCAGCAAGTCCAAGCCCCTTTTTTGAGGACTTCTTCTTCATTGGGTTTTTCTACACAGCGAATCGGTGTCCTCCATCTTTGGTATTTTGACTTGAAAATGGCGCCGCAGCTTCTTTATTTTATTTTCCTACTTCTCCTTTCCTTTCCTCTTCCTTGGAGAACTTTGCGGCTTTGAAACGTCTCCAATATGAGGCAAATAAAGGCTAATCTCATCTAATGGAAGCCTGTTTTGCACATGGTCTTCCCTCACGCCAGCTCCCTTCATGTCCTGTTTCACCTCCTCCATAAAGCTCCTCTTTGGTCTTCCTTTGGGTCTCTTGCCTGCCACTTGAAGGCTCGTCATCCTTCTTTCTCTCCTCTGGACACGTCCAAACGTCATTGGACGATTGGAGGCCCGATTGGAGGGCGCCATAATCGGCTTAGGCGCCCCCTCTACATAAACGCTGGCGCTCGCACTCGGCATCCCTTCACGTGGGCGACATCCACTCTGTGGTTGTGGTTCTGGCTCCCGGCTCAGTTCTGGAGGTGAGAAGAGAGGACGGCTCCATCCATCAGGTCAGAGGAACCGCGCCTGGTCTTGACTTCTTGAAAACGGATTCTTTTCAGACCGGAGAGTCTTTTTCGACTAGGCGGCATTTTGGCCGGCGGCGGTCGCAGCGCATCGACGTGCCCCGGATGGCGGCGTCACGGCGTCTGGCGCATCTCTGGGCGGTTTTGTTCACCGTTGGCGCAATCCGCCGCGTGCGGACGGCCCAACCGGAGCGGAAAGCCAACGTTTCATGCTAAAATACGCTTGTCGTAGCGCCGGAACACTTGAAACTTCTTCTTGGGGCAAAGTTGGTTGTGAGGCTCAGACGGCTTATTTATGAAGAGGGAAAATCCAAAGTGTAACCAGATTAGCAGCTAAAGCCGTCCATCAAAACGGAGAGCATATTTCCATTTGGTTCGCCGCGCTGTTGCGGAAAGGCCGTCGCCATTGTCAGCGACATTCATCCAACTTGTCACTCACTCACTCTGTCACGCATGCATTCACTGGTTCATTCCAAAGATGAGCTGCATCGAGGAAATGACCATAAATGACTGGCGGTACCCCCTTGACCTTGACCTTGTTGAAAAGAAAAGAAAAAGGCCGCGAAGCAAAACTGTCACCGTGTCCACGTTCCCCTTTTCGCAGTCAAAATCTTGAAGATGATGAGCTGGGTTCTACAAATGGTTCCGCGCCCCCCCGAAACCTGCCGACCCCAAGAACCCGACGCTGCGAAGAAGCCACAACCTCTGACGGTCAGACGTGCTGTGCAAGTGCATAACGTGTGGCGGATGGCTCATTCGCTTCCACTTTTTCCTTCTGTTCCAGGAGACCCGAGCGAGCACCCGGGACCAGTCCAAACAAGAGGCGGCGGCATCCTCGTCAGAGAGCAGGTGGCGATCAACTTTACTGCCGATTACACGTAGTCGAGAGAGGCCACGGTCACTTCCGTTAGCGGCCGCCGGGGTGAGCCTTTCGCTTGGCCACCGCCGCCTTCGGAGATGTGGCAGGGCCGCGTGGGCCCACTCTGTGATGCCGTCGCTATAGGCTAGCTAAACTAAAAGCTATGAGGGACGGCCCCTCCCACTGTCTTCGGCCCCCCCTGACAGCACTGAACAGCTCCTTCCGCCAGAGACTGTTCGACCCGCCCTGCAAGAAGGGGAGATACCGCCGCCCCTTTCGACCGACTGCTGGCAGGCTGCTCAAAAAACACACGTGCAAACCGGGCCTTGCACCACCCATACAGTGGAAATAGCACAGCCACCGACTTGGACTGTGATGTAAGGGATTAGCCAGCGAGCTGAATAGAAAGACCGCTAGCTATCTCGTTCGCTAGCTAGCTCGTTCACTCGCTAGCTCGTTCGCTCGCTCCCTCGTTCGCTTGCGCCAATTTGATTTGCTTTGGTGGGCCGAACTAAATGATGTGGCGGCTAGATTTAGCCCCCAGGCCTTGACTTTGGCACCTGTGATCTAGAGTGCATATTTAACACTTTTGGACTATGTACAGTTCTTTTGTCTCAAACACTTTGTGCAGTTGTACAGTTCAGTCTTTTTTTATCCTTGCAGTACTTTGTTTTCCCCCCGTTTTCAGTTTTGCTGCTGTCGATTGCAAATCTCCCCATTGTGGGACGATGACAGGCTTTCTTATCTTATCTGACCTTATCTCCTCCCTCTCGGCAGTCCTATGGGATGGCTTGTCGGCAGCTTGGAGCGCATGTTGCCTAGGCCCGCCTGCCAGCAGGCAGGCACCGCGCCGGCGGTGTCCTCGGCTTCGGCGCGCAATGACATCATTGCCGACGATGCATTTTCGGTGAGGGCTTAGTCCAAGTAATCCCCCTCTTCAAAGCCTCGCACAGCCATGACACGCACGCCGCGTTACAGATTGAAGTTGGATGCGGGACTGCGCCGACGGAGAACATCCAGAAGGATGCCGGCCAGGTGCTTCTGGCTCACGTGGACGAAAGGTGGGCACCGGCCGGCCAGTGCGCTTCCTTCCCGCCGTCCTTTCAAACCTCATCCGTCGTGAAATGCGTCCGCCGCAAGCAGGCTGCGACAACGGCGCTTGGAGGCGGCCCGGGTGGCGGAGGACGCGGCCCGGGAGGCGGCGCAGGAAGCCGTTCGGCAGCTGCAGCTGGAACACTCCGCCCCCTTGGTCATCCAACCTCTGCACGAGTCCGTCACGCAGCCGTGAGTGGCCTCTTAGCCGGGACGGGCGCCGGTGGAAGCTTCATCTTTTTTTGTCCCCCGGCAGACTTCCAAACATCCTGGAGGAGGACATGGATCACCAGCCCGAGTAAGTTCACTTCCTGTCCCGCCAAATATGAAACATGTTCCATGTTGAGGTGCAAAACGTTTGTGTAAGCTCTCAGTCGTACAGGAGTGGTCCATCGATGAGAAGGTTTCTTCAGCCGTCATCTGTACTTCTTTCTAGGTGTCGGACGTTTCGCTTCTTATCCAAGAGGCTTCGTCAGCGAATATATCAAGAAAGGCTAGCCTTTTTGGATTGTAAAGTAATTATAAAACAGGACAGAGTGAAGTCTTTAGGAAGGCTACGCACACTGACCAATACTTACTTTTTGACTCTAACCACCCTTTACAACACAAACTAGGAGTTATCAGAACCCTCCAGCATAGGGCTAAACTAATAGCGACAAGCGTTGAAGGTAGAGAAAAGAGGTCAAAACATGTCAAGAGAGCACTCACTAACTGTGGGTACCCTCAGTGGTCATTTAACAAATGTCAAAAGAAAAGAATCGCGAATGAAACCAAAAACATTCTGAAGATACAAAATGGAGAGGAGTAGCAGTACTTACATTGCAGGGGTTTCTGAAAAACTACGAGTCCTTTGGCAACACAAAATTCCTCCTTACCCCATAGACCCCATAATCAAGCAGGACAATAGAAGGAATCAGTCAGGACAATAGAAGTAATCAGTGTAGCCTCAGGGAATAATCCTCTGCTCCCCCCAACCTGAGAGCAGGGACCTATCATAGCAGAGGTCTGGCACCGCAACCTCTGGACAGTCGGAATATATATAGGGCCAAAACTACCAGCTTAAAAAAAGCATTTAGTTCGCTGATGAAACTTCTTGGATAAGAAGCGAAACGTCCGACAACTTCGAAGAAGTACAGATGACGGCTGAAGAAACCTTCTCATCCATAAATCGCATTGTTGTCATGCACAAAAGCGCGGCAATTGACCTATGTGCACCTCTGAGTATCATGTCCACTTTCTCGTCATTTCTTCCAGATCACAAAAAGGAACTGGACTCTCGGGGCCTATTCATCAGCAGATAATAATAATAATAATAATAATAATAATAATAATAATAATAATAATAATTATTATTATTATTATTATTATTATTATTATTATTATTATTATTATTATTATTCAAAGAAGTACAGATGTGTGTACGACAGAGCGCTTACACAGACGTAATAATAATAATAATAATAATAATAATAATAATAATAATAATCATCATCATCATCATCATCATACATTTCATTTGTAAGCACATTTCAAAACTCTCAAGGCCACTTTACAGTCACTGGATCAGTTTCAGATAGCCAACAGACAGCCAGCTAACTAGCTAGCCGATGTCAAGTTAGGACCATTTGTCACATGGAGACGTCTGCCATGACAACATAGAAGGAGGCCCTGAATTCAAATATGAGAGTGAATGCTCATATTTGAGGCATAAATCATCACATGTACAGAGGAAAATCTAAATGGAAAGGGCAATTCTCACTGTTTGCCAAATACTGTATTCAATCATGGACTATAGAAAGCAATAGCCATCTCATGTCAACCTCTCTGCGGTGATCTTGTCCTAGCGGGATCGCCGATCTTTCCGACCAAGAGGACAAAGATGAGTCGGTGAAGATAGGACTCAAGTCCCGGTCCAGTCAAGGGGACCTCTTGACTGCAGAGTGAGTAGAAGCGTCTGTGGACCGCCCGCCTTTGCTCACGTCCCGTTTGTTATTTGCCAGCGTCCGTCCGGCGTCGGCAGCTAGCGTCGGCAGCGTGGTGGTCCAGGACCGTCTTGGTCAGCTAGTCCGGCTCTTTAAAGACCGTACGGAACGCCACAAAGACCGCCTGGTCGATCCAGACGAGTCGGAGGAGCAGGAAAGTCCTGCCGCCTGTAAGTATGAATCGTCCGACGCTCACTACGATGGGCCACTTTTGGACCTCCCGGGGTTTGACCGTCGTCGTGTGAATTGTGCTTCTGGAAAAGCTCCTCCACCCCCAGAACCTCCTGGAGAAGACCACGCAGAAGGACCCGCCTTCGGAAAGGCAGAGGAAGAGGCCGTTGGACTCTTTCATCTTCTGGGACACGCGGTGAACATTCCCAAACGTCTTACCGTGCCCCAATGGATCCGAGCCGTCGTGGAGTTCCGGTTTCCTTCCAGCATCGACCCGTTCACCGGTTCGTATGAAGCGCGCTGAGTGACATTGAAAGAAGATGGTCATCTAGGGCTCCTGTCATTTGAATTGGGGGTGTTGGAGGAGGGCGAGGTTGACACGTCATTGCCCATTAGCATGGACAATGACGTGTGAGTCCAAATCCTTCTGAGACAAGTTGCTGTGTGGGCCCGCAGACCTGGTCTACGTGCTGTGGCTGTTCTTGGTGGTTGCAGCCTGGAACTGGAATGTTTGGTTGATACCCATCCGCTGGGCCTTTCCCTACCAGACCTCGGAAAACCTCCACCTGTGGCTTCTGGTCGACTACACCTGTGACCTCATTTACATCGTGGACATCCTGGTCTTCCAGCCCCGCCTGCAGTTTGTCCGCAGGGGAGACATCGTGGTCAGAGAGCAAAGACGCAAGTTGACAACTTGCGTCTTTTCTTTTTGTCTCATCCTCTTCCCGTGTGGCCTTCTTCCACCTCTTACCACATATGTGGTGTTCCCTTTCAGTGTGATAAAAAAGCCATGCAAGAAAACTACATGACCACCTACAGGTTCAAGGTATGTTCTCCAACTATTTTGGAACCGGTCAAGTACAAATTGAGGAATTCTAGAGGCAAGACGGAAACGCTTCAGGATTGATCTCATCGTTGAGAGTCATTCAAGTGATCAGCTACAGTCACTCTAGAAAACACGTCTCCAGAAATATTAGAGGCGAACTAGGCCCCACTGGAGGCCCAGGTAAGTGCCAATCGACATCCCTTGTGGAAACAGCCGGGCGAACATCCCAAAGATGCACTTGAACTAGTTTCGAACCAGTGCAGTCCTCATGGCGAGTCAGTCGAAGACCCCATCAGGGTTTGTGGTTTGCTGTCCTCTTCAGATGGATGTCATCAGTCTCTTCCCCATGGAAGTCCTCTACTACTGGTCGGGAGTCACGTCTCTGCTACGATTCCCTCGTCTGCTCAAGGTGGTGAATTGATTCGATTTTTTTTCCTGAGCTTTGCATGTCATGTCCCGGGCTAACTGGAAACTGACGCGATTAACGTGAGACCCGTCCGTCTCTCTCAGTATCACGTTTTCTTCGAGTTCAACGACAGAATGGAGGCAGTGATGAACAAGGCGTACATCTATAGGTAAACCAAGTGACTTTTGGCGTCTGGGAGATGGACCCAAGTGGGACTTTTGTGTCAGGGTGATCCGGACCTCCACCTACCTGCTGTACTCTCTGCACATCAACGCATGCCTGTTCTATTGGGGCTCCGACTACCAAGGCTTGGGTACCACCAAGTGGGTCTACGACGGCAACGGCAACGCGTAAGCAGATGAACCACCCTTGCGTGTTTGCGTGTCGTTTGACCTCCACACATGTGCTGTTGGAAGTTAGCCTGTTAGCATTTATTGTGACAGCATGGATCTTGGCCTTTCTGCAATTTTGGTAAGATACTTCTTTCTTCGTGTGCTTTGCTTCTGAATGCCGTTTACTATTCTGTTTGGAAAGGCCCGTAGGTAAATTGCGCGGCACAAATAGAGCTGCCTTACCTTGCTTCCTTCTGTGCGCAGTTACATCCGCTGTTACTACTTTGCGGTGAAGACGTTGATCACCATTGGCGGGCTTCCCGACCCGACCACTGTCTTCGAGATCTGCTTCCAACTGATCAACTATTTTGTGGGCGTCTTTGCTTTCTCCATCATGATCGGACAAGTGGGTCATCGCCGAGGATCCCCCGGCAACGCCGCCGGACCCGTGCGTACCCCTTGCGTCCCTAACTCAGGACCTTGACCGTGTCTTCCAGATGAGGGACGTGGTCGGGGCGGCCACGGCCGGCGACAACTACTACCGGGCCTGCGTAGATGGCACGGCCAAATACATGAACTCGTATGACATTCCCAAGGCCGTCCGCAACCGTATCAAGACCTGGTATGACTACACGTGGAAGAGCCAAGGCATGCTGGGTAACACAACCCTACTCATTTGGAACACGTGGGAAGTTTGTACATCCGGTGGTCTTTGTATGCCTTTGGGTCTCGTGTGTATGTGCGCAGATGAGCAAGAGTTGCTGTTGCAGCTTCCTGCCAAGATGAGGCTGGACATCGCCGTGGATGTCAACTACTCCATTGTCAGTAAAGTGGCACTCTTCCAGGTTAGCGGCTTGCTCGCACGTGTAGACAGCAAGCATCGATCAAACTTTCCTGCGTGCATGTCAGGGTTGTGATCGTCAGATGGTGTTTGACATGCTGAC
Source organism: Hippocampus bargibanti (assembly GCF_051943395.1). Classification (NCBI taxonomy): domain Eukaryota; kingdom Metazoa; phylum Chordata; class Actinopteri; order Syngnathiformes; family Syngnathidae; genus Hippocampus; species Hippocampus bargibanti. The sequence continues at coordinate 33,381,008 of NC_142736.1, read as the reverse complement.
AAGACTCAAATCCGTCGTCTACCTCCCAGGAGACTTTGTGTGTAGGAAGGTCAGTGTCCACTGCTGCTTTTCTCGGCTTTGGATTGAATGTGTGTGGGAGTGCGTCTTTGTGTTGTTATGTTTAACATGCGTTCCTGTGACGCAGGGTGAGATTGGCAGGGAAATGTACATCATCAAGCAGGGTGAGGTCCAAGTGGTGGGCGGTCCAGACCTCCGGACGGTTTTCGTCACAATCGGAGCAGGTTCAGTGTTTGGCGAGATCAGGTCAGTCGTCCCCACGAGCACACCAAGACTCAACTGCAATCTGATTGCTGACGTATGCAAGTTGGAGTCCCCCCTGACATTGATGGACAAAAAGAGCCACTCAAAGTAGACATAGACGGGAAGTAGAAATTGACACGGATGTGGATACTAAGTCCAGGCAGACTGTCAAAGACAAGTCGAGGACTCAACCTTGTGCTCTCGCATCGGTCAGTTTGTTGGCAGGTGGTGGAGGGAACCGGCGCACTGCCAATGTGAAGGCGCACGGATTCGCCAACCTGTTCATCCTGGACAAAAAGGACCTGGCGGAAATCCTGGTTCACTATCCAGAATCCCAGAAACTTCTACGCAAGAAGGCCAAGTAAGCCAGAAAGACCTGTTGGCGGTTGGCCCGGCCTTGACGTCCATCGCCTACCTTCCGTGTTGTCCTCCAGGACCATGCTGACAAAGGACAACAAGAAGCCGCAGGAAAAGGGAGGCGGAAAAGACCCGCCCCAGGTCATTCCGGTACGACCTGACACACCCCAAATGTTCAAGGCAGCCATGGAGGTGACGGCGGAGGCGCGACTGGCGGGAACCTTGGCCAAACTCAAGAAGAGCTACGGACAGCCTCGCTACACGGTGGGAATCGGAGCTCATCTTTGGGTTGCGGATAAGAGAGATCCTTGCCTCTGCTTCTGAGGAACGGCTGAATGATTGCACATGCTGTTGCTTGTCACTTTACGAGCCGTCTCGCCCTTCCCAAGAGTGAATCGGGGGAGGACTTTTTACAGGCGACCGGCAGCCTTCAGGGAGCGAAGCAGCGAGCCGATTGTTTAGCTAGCAGCCTAGAAATCGACACAAGGGTTTGTACATGGCGCCTCTGATGATTGTGGTCATTGCAGGCTCAGCCCTCTCCTTTGCCCACGGCTGACTCGTTGGTCATCACCATGACATCGCCGACGAAAGGGGAGGAGCTTCTCTCTGTGAAGGTGGCGGAAAACCAGGAAGTGGATGCAGCCAACCAGGAAGTGGATGGAGCAAACCAGGAAGTGGATGGAGCGAACCAGGAAGTGGATGGAGCAGAGAAAAGGGAGGGGGAGGAAGATAGCAAATAAAAGTCTTTCTACCACCAAGCAGGCTGTGACAAAATGCTTTCCCGCAAACCCCACTGTGGCACTTTGCTTCGTAGTCTGTCCCGTCCCGTCCCGTCCTGCCTGGGGCGATGACATCTTGCTTTGGTCTCAGACCAACTATTAGCCACCGCCACGTCGCCTCGCCTCGCCTCGCCTCGCCCACAGGTTCCGCTGGACTTTTTTTAGCTCAAGTTAAGGATAGTTGGCGAGCGTCTGGGCAAGACACCGAAGGCTAAAATGGCCCCGGGTCAGTGTTGCAAATGACAGTTTCCTCAATGGCTCAAGTTGTTGACGTGCAGTGCGAATGGCTCGCTGTGTGTATTTGGCGCGGCAACCACAAACCCCGACGAACTTGAGTCTTTTGATTTTGGACAAATGTCAATCCCACTTGCACTTGCTGTGTCAAGTCGGTTCTTTCTCTTCATGTCAGAAACATTTCAAAGGATGTGAGCGGCTCAAAATGGACAAGAAAGGCATCCCGTCATTTAACGCCCCGGAAGGGCTAGCAACCCCCCGGCCCCCTCCCTTGTTACTAATAATACGTTTCATTTCTAAGCGCCTTTCAAAACTCTCAAGGTCACAGGATCACTTTTTCTGCAGTTGGGCAGCGACAGCCACGTGCGCCAGCGTTCACTCAACCCGGAAGTAACTCAAATAGAATAGTAAGACAAATAGATAGAAAGCTTGCTAGTAAGCCAATAGATAGCTAGCCAGCTACAACGCTGGCTAGTTAAAAGTTAAAAAAAACTAAATAACAAGTAATATGACAAGAAAAAGACAGAGACATTCACCGTAGGACCTCATAGCTTAGTGGTTGGAGCACTGGTCTTGTGAACCAGGGGTTGTGAGTTCAATTCTCAGGGTGGCCTTTTCTCATTAGCACTCAGTTTATCTTGGGACTGAATAATAAGTCTGTGTACTTGTCAGAGACATTTAAAGGTGCAGAAATTATCTTTGAATTTCTTTTTCGACTGGAAGTGCTTTAATTGGCTTTTTTCAATCCTTCAGGTCACAACGTTTGTTAGCTTATAAACAAAAATGCTAATGGCGTGCGGTCCTCATAGCTCAGTGGTTCGAGCACCGGCCTTGTAAACCAGGGGTTGAGCGTTCAATTCTCGCACTCGAGGACATTGCTTGGATCTCATAAGCCAAAGGCAACTTGCTGTACTTTTCAGAAAAGAATCAAATCTGGAGGGAATCACTTCTTTAGGTATTTTTCGACTGCAAGTAATGCACTTGCCTTTTTCCAGTTTTTTTTTATGTCACCATGTTTGTTAGTTTATTAACAAAAATACTCATGGCTGGAATCATATAAGACCTCATAGTTCATCTATTTTGTTTTTCTACTTTCTTTCCTTTCATCACTTTGCTGCTGTGAAATGTAAATTTCTCCACTGAGAGACTAATAAAAGCAAATCCAAATCCAAAATGCAATCCAATAGCTTAGTGTTTAGAGCACTGGTCTTGTAAACTAGTGGTCGTGAGTTCAGTTCTCAGTGGGGCCTTGACCCACATTACTTCCTTCTTCTCACAGCCAAAAGCATCTCTATATTCTTTTCACATGTGTGGAAAATCACTTTTAATGTATTTTTTGACTGCAAGTAATTGACTTGGCTTTTTCCAATCGTTCATGGCACTACTAGCTTATAAGCAAAATTGCTAATCGACAAGTAGCACAAAAGTCTTCAGAGGTTAGAGCATTGGTCTCGTAAACCAGGGGTCGCGAGTTCAATTGTCACAGGGGCCTTCGACAACATGACTGACTCAGAAGCAAAAAGAAATTTCTAGGTACTTTTCACAGCCATTCAAATGTGTACGGTAGCTCTTTTTCGAATACAAGTAATGGACTTGGCTTTTCACAGTCTTTCATGGCACCACTTTTGTTAGCTTTTTATCAAAAATGCTACTAGCCATTCGTCGGTACTCATCAGTATTACTAATCCTATGTTGCCTAAGCAGGCTATTGTATGAACGATCCACATTGAACCTCACCCCAGCAAACCGGTTTCATGAAGGATTTAGTTGCTTTATGAAATTGAGGTGATACCGGTCGAAATGGGGCAATCAGGCCAGTCGTTAGTTAGAACGACAGGAACTATCAGTGGAGCAGCTGCAGTGGGTAGTCCTCTGCTCCCCCCAACCTGAGAGCAGGGACCTATCATAGCAGAGTCCGGCACCGCCATGTCTGGACAATAGGGACATGTATAGGGCCAAACTACCAGTAAGACTTTAGTTTGCTGACGAATTTTCTTGGATAAGAAGCGAAACGTCCGACACCTTCAAAAAAGTACAGATGACGGCTGAAAAAACACTTTCATCGCTAATAGCCATTGTTGCAGCTAAGGCCTCATAGCTCAGTGGTTAGAGCACTGGTCTTGTAAACCAGGGGTCGTGAGTTCAATTCTCACTGGGGCCTTTGACCACCTGACTGACTTTGTCTCCGAAGCAAAAAGAAGCTCTATTCTTATCAGAGCCATTCAAAAGTGGAGGCTATTTCCTTTTCCAATTCATGGACTTGGCTTTTCCGTCTTCCATGACACTACTTTTGTTAGCTTATTAACAACATTGCTAATAGCCAAGTTCGAGATAAGTCCTCATAGCTCAGTGGTGAGACCACTGGTCTAGTAAACCAGGGGTTGCGAGTTCAATTCCCACTGGGTCCTTTGACAACATGACTGACTTCGTCTCATAAGCAAAAAGCATCTCTGTTTCAGAGCCATTCAAATTTGCATGAAATAACTTGCGGCCAAATCAGTTTTCAAACAGGATTCTGGAAGGATTAAGGTCAAAAAACAAGGTTTGACCTTATTGTGTATGTTCCTCTCTGTATTTTAATATGACAGTGTAAAGTATATAGAATAGGTAACATCTGACTCACGACCGAGTTCTGTTCCGACCAAACGGTCGTAAATCGAAATCCATTCAAAATGTTGAATAGAGACTCTGAGGCTAAATGACTGGTGGGCTAAAACCCCTAAAACTGGAGGCGAAAACCCCTGGTGCCAACACACGGTCGATTGCTGTGCGAGACTGAGATGCTGGCTGGCTGTCCAAAATTGTCCTATGTGTTGCCGGCCTGCTAGCGCGTTGCGGCAACAGGCGTAGAATTAGAATTTTAAAAAATAGGGTCTGAAGGTCATGGTCGTAAGTACGGCTGGTCGTAAGTCGGATGTTACCTGTATACATTTGATCTGGATCGTGTTCAATGGGAACGAACAGGGATGACTGAAGAGAAACTATGAATTTCTCCATTGTGAGACCAGGAAAGGTAATCTTGTTATCTTATCTGAAGGATCAGATCACTTGTCAATCACACATATTTGAGACTTGGAGCCAATCCCTCCAGTGTGTGTTCTGACGTGCGTTCTCATACTTCCCTTAACAGAGAAACGTTTATGGCAAAACGGGCACGTAAAGGGCTTTTCCCCAGTATGGGTCCTCATGTGATTTCTTAAGTGTGTCTTTTGAGAGAATGTGGTGCCACAATGGGAGCAGGCAAAAGGTTTCTCGCCAGTGTGCGTCCTCATGTGTTGAACCAGCGTGGAGCGGACGCTAAAACTGCTTTGACACACGGCGCAGGCGAAAGGCTTTTCTCCCGTGTGCGTTCTCGTGTGGGTCCTGAGATTTTCCCTGCGCGGGAAACTTTTGCCACAAACGGAGCAGGTAAACGGTTTCTCGCCGATGTGCGTTCGCTGGTGAACCACCCACGCCGAGCGGTCGCAGAATATTTTTGGGCAGGTGGAGCACGAAAAGGGCTTTTCGCCAGTGTGCCTTCTCGTGTGCGTGCTCAAATGGGCCTTCTCGTAGAAGGCTCGGCCGCAGAATGAGCAGACAAAGGCTTTTTCCCCCGTGTGATATCTCATGTGTCTTTTAAGGTTCGTTTTGTGGTCGAAGGCTTTGTCACACTGAGAACATTTGAAGGGTTGCTTCACGCCCCCCTTAGCGTGTTCATCGTCAGTGTCGGGATAGCGCGACGCTGCCTCGTCGCGACGGAATCGTGGAGTGAGGCGGTTGTCTGCTGGGGATCCTCCGACGTGCTCTTCTGTTGTCATTCTCGGAGGTCCCGTCCTACGATTGTCCTCCCCTTGACCTTTGTCCTCGTGGTCTTCACCCTTCACGATGACACGAATCACCGGAAAGTGGAGCCCTTGAAGCGGCTGTCCGGCCGCCTCATTGATGCCCTGCGGCTCCTCTTCCTCTTTGACATGGGGGACATCAGCCATTGCCCGCGTGGCTGCAAATTACATGACATGACATTCGTTTTTATGAGGCTCGCAGTGGAGACATTGACATTTCACAGCAGCAAAGTCGTGAAATCCAGCAGACATTTAAACAGCTTCTTGCCCTGTCGCCATTAACTTTTTAAACAGTGACCCAAATAGAAGTGTCTAGTGTCTCTTTGCAATTTTTTTGACGATGATAGTCGTGCAGCGTGTTCTACCAAAAAACAAATTCCTTGTGTGTTCTACATACTTGGCAATAAAGATGATTCTGATTCTGAAAGGAAAGAAATAAGTAGAAAAACAAAATACAGGGACTGCTGGAAAGGCAGCCAAATGTCAAGGTTAACAGTGATGGTTATATTTTGCTTAAGTGAATGAAACATGTTGTCATGATGCCAAAAGAAATGTTAAATAATTTTGTGTGCTAGAAACAAAGCAATGTGTCATTCGACGGGGCAAACAAACTAACCACTTGCCCACTATGATGCCTTTGATCGATAGCTATTACACAGAAATTGATTTAATTCACCCCGTGGTGGTGATAGATTAGATTAGATTAGATTGCAATAGATCAGATTAGATTCTATTCATATGAGATTTATTTGTCTCAGTGGAGAAAGGCAACCACTCTCGCGGCGCCATCTTGAGGTCAAAAACAAACAAACAAAAATAACCCAAATAAATAAACAATGATGTGTGTTGTGTGTGTGTCTCGCTGAAATGCTTTCTTTTCCAAATGATAGTGTTGCACGTATTCGTCAAATGAAGGAATAGTTGACTTTAACATATATTTGATTAGAATGTAAATACATGAATAAATACATTAAACTTGAGAGTGGGGGGGGGGGGTCCGAAGCTAGCCGACATAACAACACCATAAACGACGTTTAGAAAATCTTTAATGATCAAATCGAAAGCTGTTAAGCAAGTCGGAACAAACCTGCTAGAACGCAACTCGAGCGTCCGTCCAGGTGTAGACGTTGTTCCTCGCTTGCCTCGCCAGCAGTTGCACTTTGCTTCTCACAACGTGTACTTTAAACAAGCGAAAAATTGCCAATCATACTTCCGTGCAATCACGCCGCTTTACACTCACTTGATCTGCGATTAGCCATTTGGTGCTAACTTCTGGGCGGCTAACACGCTAAGGTAAACAAGAGACATTTTGGAGTGACGCCATTTTAAAAGGACACCAATAACTCATTAGCTACGTTGACTTACTTGAATTAATTAAGGACTGAAGTGGAGAAACAACCATTCTGCGAATTGCACCAACTTTGACAACAATCCGGGTCGTGTTAGGCGGAAGTTGAACGTAAAACGCGTTGGCTACGGCAACCAGATATGGACAAACTATACCAAAGGGTTCATCTCAGTTTCCGTACCGCTTATTCCTCATTAGGGTTGTTGGGGGTGCTGGAGCCTATCTCAACTGTCTTCGGGCACGAGGCGGGGGACACCCTGAATTGGTTGGCAGCCAATCGCAGGGCACACAAAGACATACAACAGTCACTTTCACACTCACACCAGCCGTGCAGGTTTTTGGAGTGTGGGAGGAAACCGGAGGACCCGGAGAAAACCCACGCGGGTCCGGGGAGAACATGCAAACTCCACACAGGGAGGCCGGACCGGGACGCGAACCGGCGACCTCTGCACTGTGAAGCCGGCGTGCTAACCACTCGACTACCGGGCCGCCCCAAAGGGTTCATTTGTATCCCATTCCCGCCTGGGTAACAAAACGAGCGCCACCCAAATATTCCACCACGACATGAATGAAAAAATATATTCAAGAACAAGGGCGTCAAACTCAATATTTGCCGCGCAGTTCACATAGTAGTAAGGCCTGTGTAAGCTCTCAGTCGTACAGGAGTGGTCCATCGATGAGAAGGTTTCTTCAGCCGTCATCTGTACAAAAGTGAAGGTTTCGGACGTTTCGCCTCCTATCCAAGAGGCTTCGTCAGCGAACTAAAGTCTGACTGGTCGTATCGGCCCCATTTATATATATAAATGGGTTAGGGTTAGGGTTATATATATAAATGGGGCCGATACGACCAGTCAGACTTTAGTTCGCTGACGAAGCCTCTTGGATAGGAGGCGAAACGTCCGAAACCTTCACTTTTGTACAGATGACGGCTGAAGAAACCTTCTCATCATAGTAGTAAGGGTTCAATCTGACATTATGATCAGAATAACGTCAAAAGACAAGAAAACAACACCAAAGCATGTTTTAGCAGAGCGGGCATAAATCAAAAACACGCATGGTCAAATCACTTTCGCTTGCTTCATTTAATTTAGATGTACACACGATCTCCTGTGTTCTATAAATCACCATGGAAACAAAGGAAATAGTGAGCCCTTTCAATGTCGCTGGTCACAAAAAATAATAATAAATGTCGCGATCGCACAAACTTGATCCAGACATTGGATTGGATGTACATTTATTTGTCTCGCAGTGGAGACATTTACATTTCACAGCAGCAAAGTTATGAAAGGAAGAGGAAAGAAAAGAAAGAAGTAGAAAAATAGAATACAGGAGCTGCTGGAAAGGCAGCCACTCTCGCGGCGCCATCTTGAAGTAAAAAAAAAAAAACACTGCTACTTACTGTGCGTTCTCATGTGATTATTTAATGACTTTCTGTCGTGCAACCGGAGGATTCTTCAAACGAGCGTCCGGTGGTTGACGTTTTGCTTGGAGAAAGTTCGACGTCGGAGTCTTTTGCTAACTTCCGCGTCTCTTTGTTTACAGTCAGCTCTCTATCTGATCTCATTTAGAGAACGTCAGATTCCACGGGGGCGATTTCGTGCACACCAGGGCCAAAAATAATGAGGTTGAAACATTTCTATGAAATGGTGAAATGAATCGGCGTTCGGGAGAGAGCAGAAAACAGCTCCGTCATCTACGCAACAAAGCGATTCAACAAGAGCACTAGCAAATGAACGCCACAGAAGAGCCGCCATATCGACGGCAAGTAAACTTGGACACGTTACACTTGTCCTACTAAGACTACAGTTCACCCGTAGGTTATTCATGAAAAAATACGGCGATTGGACCAGTATTTTATTGAACCGATATGCAAATTTGACACATTACTAAGCAAATCAAACATTTCAAAGTGATTTCCACGATCGGAAAGACGAATCTGAATTTGTATCAGGAACGCTATTTTATTGTTTGCAATAGAAGGAGTGCGGAAAGCCTTCTTGGCCAAAAACGTGCAAGTGGGTATTGACTGATTCACCAAAGTGCTTTGCAATACAGGGTGAGGCACAACTCGGATTTTTGGAAACGTGCCACTTTAGAAAAGCGACTTGAGTGGAGGAAAGTCAGGTTGGAAGGTGTGACAGAACCGGCGGAATTATCAGAAGAAGGAAAAAAGGGGATGAAGTAAAAAGGCAAAGAGGATGAAATGAAGGCGAGTGCAACAACCGAGAAGAAATGAAAACAATGGAATAACGATGAAAGGAGGAGGGGAATGTCATTGAAGAAATTGAGGTTATCTAACAGGTTTTAAAACCATTTATTAAAACCATAGGGTTGATTTTAAACCCTACATTGAAATGTTAAAGTAAGACTTAGCATTGATATGAATGTAAATAGGCAAGAGACTTGTTTTAATGTTTGTCTCATTTTATTGAAGCTCATCCCCCGGTAAATATTATTTTTTTCACTCAAATATGCGATAAGTGAGTGTGTCCCAGCAGTGCCGAACATTTTTTGGGGATGCATCAATCATTCACGATTGCTGCTGAGGTCCACAAGTCTTGCCTTCCTCGGCGCTCCTTCACCGTCTGCCGCACACTTGTGTCTGTCAACCTGAAACTTGTACGTAAATCTTTTCTCGCACACGCCGCAGCCATACACTTTCTCCCCGGTGTGCGTCTTCATGTGTATCGCCAGCGCCGAACGAACCCGGAATGTTTTGCTGCAGATGGAGCAGGTGTACGGTTTCTCGCCCGTGTGCGTTCTGGTGTGGATGACCAAGCTTCCTTTTTGAGTGAATCTTTTGGGGCAAAGCGAGCAGGCGAATGGTTTTTCCCCGGTGTGCGTTCGCATGTGGATCATCATGACCGAGTGCACTCGAAAACTGGCGTTGCAGACCGAGCAGGTGTACGGCTTTTCCCCGGTGTGCGTCCTGCTGTGCGATACGGAGTGGCCCTTGTGAGCAAATGTTTTGTCGCAAAACGGGCAGGTGAACGGTTTCTCCCCGGTGTGCGTTCTCATGTGCGTCTTTCGTGCCGAATTGTCGCGGAAACTTTTGGTGCAGAGTGAGCACTTGTATGGTCTCTCGCCCGTGTGCGTTCTGGTGTGAGACACCAAACTTGCCCCGTGAGCGAATTTCTTCTCACAAAGTGAGCAGGCAAAAGGTTTTTCTCCCGTGTGACATCTTTGGTGTCTTTTCAGCGTCGAGTGGTCACTGAACATTTTGTTGCAATCTGTGCATTTCAAGTCTTTGCTGTCGGTCTGACGCGTAGCGTCGCCTTTCGATTGGTCGCCGTCAGGAGAGTACGACGCCGTGTCGTCATTGTCTGACCGCGGAAACGCTCCGATGGCTTTCTCTTGGCCACCGAAGTCCAGACACTGCGAGGAGTGCGGCTTGTCGTCATCTTCGCTCTTCACGCGGATGGCGCTCAATGGGAAATTTGCCAGAGTTTTTTCCTCCTCTTCCTCTTCCGCTTTCACGCAAGGGATCTTTCTGTCCTCCGGCTCTTCTTCCCGGGAACTTTGCTCCTGCTGCTCTGCAAGAATATCATCCACGCCGGAGCTTTTTGTTACTCCCCCTTTGTCAACATCAACCATTGTTTGTGCGCCTGCCCCCCAAAAAAAAAAAAATTACGGATAGAAATGTCACTTATGTCGTGTCGACTTTCGACATGCCCAAGTCAACATGTTCAGTCAGAGAAACAAACCTGTTGGATTTGATCCGAAGTGAGGCTTGAAAGCGGCGTCCAATAGTTGACGTTGTCGCTCGTTCTCCGCTTTTGTGCGACAAAGTTCCTCCTCGTAGTCTGCGATCGTTCTTTGGAACACGACAAATATTTCGTCGACGGCCGCGCTCAGTCGCCGATTCAGCAACTCTCTCAGCATTTGCACTTTGCACATTTTCACTCGACGATCGACGGCAAAAAAATCGCGACGCGTCTTTGTTCGCTCCTTGGAAGCTAAGCTAACTTAGCGGCACTAAATCTGTTTTTATCCAGGAGGCAACCTTCTCATCGATGGACCACTCCTGTACGACTGAGCGCTGACGCAGACGTATCCAGGAGGTAAGTAACACTTATAATAAAGAGGGATTTACGGCGTTAAAGGACAAAAGAAACGACGCCGCAACCTGGGTGCTAACTAAGAGTGACAACCACTCGGCCTCGATCGATTTTGTTCACGCTGTTGATCACGCCGCTCTTTTCTCCTTCTGTTTCTTTTTGGGGAAGATTCTTCTTCGCCGGCCGCGTGCGCCGTATTAACCTCGATTAAAGCATTACCTCCACCTATCGATTTGCAATCGTTACTGCTCTGCCGTGCATGGCAGCTATTTACCGACGCGAAAAAGAAAATGAAGCAAAATGACAACTTAAATACACAAAATGTTATCATTTTAAATGTGTTTTTTTTTTGTATTGTGACGAATCGAAAAAAAAATCCACTCGCATCGGTGGAGCAAAACGAAGCGGCCTCACATCGATGTCCAATAGAAGACACATCGCGCATGCGTGCCGGAGAGCCGAACGGCAACTCGCCGCAGTCAAAATTAGTTCGAGTGAGAAACCTCATACTCGTATTATCCAACGTCACTCTTAATTTAACATTTTTAATGCCTGCCTCCATTAAAAAGATACAATTGTCTGTGGGTAATTAACGCATATTCCCATGTTTTATAGTTGCTTTGATTTTTAAGGCGCCGTCGACATGGTACGGTCCTTTTAAAAATGGTTGCTGGAAAGACGGAAGTTATAACACTGCTCGACAGGCCGTGGAATTCAACGCATATTTGTAGCGGAGGTTTTTATGATTAGATAAAAAAAATGGTTGGAGATGAGTGAAATGTCAAGATAAAAATGATCAAACTGACAAAGTGACTGCGTCAACATGTCTGTAAAAACATGCAGTTAAAAGCATTTTTCGTTCAACATGAAACAATTCACAAACATTTCCAAGAGCTGTCCTATTCGTCGACTTTTTCCTGGCCTTGATAATGTCGATACTCGGGTTTGAGCTCCCAAGTGTTTTTATGCGTCCCCTTCACATTGTAGATGCCGATGTCGCGCAGGATTTCCTTCAGATAAATCTGTCAACAAAAGTCGTTTGGGGAAAATAGTGTCAACGCTATCTGCGGATAAAACCAAAAATACGATAAAAGTAGGACAATTTTGGACATGTGAATGTGGAAACATCAAAGGGAAGCTCATGGCATCCGGAATGATTGAAAGCTCTTTGACGGACGACAAGAAATCTCACCACAGGCTGTTTGGTAATGTCCACCAGGTCTTTGATGTTGTAGTATTGGTGCTTCTCAAAAGCAGAAAATAGCATGTCCAACACCTGCTGCTTGTCCGCTCTCGCTCTTTTGCCTTCCTCTTTCTTTTTCCTCTCGTACTCCATCTGAAATGACATTTCAGCCAGCGATGATGATGATGAAGATGAAGATGCAAGAGCGCAGAAAATCCTACTGGACCCTCTGCACCCTGTCCACCACCTTTTCCAGCGACTCCCCTCAGGCAGGCGCTAGCAATCCACGCGCACCAAATCCAAAATTTCTTGTGTGTACTACAGACTTGGCCAATTGAGATCATTCTGATTCTGAATTGGATTGGATGTACCTTTATTCGTCTCACATTTACATTTCACGGCAGAAAAGTTATGAAAGGAAGAGGAAAGGAAAGAAAGAAGTAGAAAAACAAATGTCTACCCCCATCGTAACTTTGGTGGTCAGGACAATATGGAAATAGCCGCTAGTATAGTGGTTCCGGGGGGTGCGAGGATACCCTGGGGGAAATGAAACTTTTTTTCAGGGATAATGGCCCGCTAACCAAAAAAATAGTCAAAACGTTGGCAAATCAAGAAGTCATTGTGTTCATTGGCATTAGGGAGAATGCTAATCAAGCCTTATAGCTGTAAAGTAAACCAATTATTAAAATAATAATGATTTGATACATCTATCTATCTGTATGTCTGCGTGGAGCTTGCTCGCAAGCTCTCTATCTCGGGATAGCGAGCTAGCTAGCGATCTCTCTGGAGCTGGTTGGTGAAATCAATAGAGTGCCAACTAGGAAAAAAGTTCACAACCACTGCGCTAGTCAGCCCAATCAAAATGGAGAAAAGGTTCTCCACGGACGAGGCCTTTGCCTTGTCCATGACGGGCGGGTGGGCAAGCATGATGGGCGCAAATGGAGGTGACCGAAAATAGACAAACAGACACAAGGAGAGTCCTTACGTTGTAGGCGTGGTTGGCCACCGGTTTGTAGTTGTTGGTCACCGCTTTGGCCAATTGCTGCGACAGCCGAATCGGCTTGGTGGATTCTTCAATTTGTAACCTGTTTCGGGATACACGGCAACAACCGTTTTCGTTTTTCAATTGAAGACATGGATTTAAAATACAGTCAAGCATATATACAAACACATACACATATATATATATATATATATATATATATATATATATATATATATATATATATATATATATACACATATATATACATAGATATATATATTTGCCATTTCATAAAATCCATTTGAAGTTTTGAAGAGACAACAACCCCGTCACCTCTTGAGCTTCATGTAGTTTTCACTGACGGCCGGCCTGCAATCGGCTCTCTGAACCACAACGCCCTCCAAAGAAATTTTATCTGGACAAAAGGAAAAATATATAGAGATATTATTTTATGACACGCAGTGTAAATCAAAAGAATTTCCCATATATTACTGAGGTGGAAATGTGTGTCCAGTTTGGCTGTTTGAGAAGTCCAGTCAAGGCTGGGTTTTCCAACGTCTGGGTTCTCAACCAATTGGGTTTTATGCCTCGGTTTGCAACCAAAAATGGGTTCTCGACCAAACTGAGCGCACCTGAATGCACCACTGGACGCCCCTCTGCTTCCTTATACAGTGATACCTCAGCTTACGGACTTAATTGGTTCCCAGAAAGTGTGTGTAAGGCGAAAAGTGTGTCTTCCAAACATTAAATTCCCATAGGAAACCATTAAAAATGAGAAGAATCCGTTCCCAGGTCCCCATAAAAAATCATTTTCTACTAAATAAGCCTCAAGACTACACAAAATAGACCTTCTTTTATGGATAATAAATGTGCTATTGTATTGTAATTAAAGAAATAATAAACTGTACTGGATAATCAAGTGGTTTTATTGACCTTTGTGATGGTCGTTGATGTCGTTGCCTCTTGATGATCTCCGAGTGAAGTTGCTGTACTTTCTCGGCGATAATACCCTCACTCACACTGTCCCCTGCTAGCTGCTTTTCGTTCATCCAAATCAACAGATGTTTTTCAACCTCTTCTATTGCCTGAGACGGTTGCTTAGACAACACAGAACCACCCTTAGCCACACGTAGCAATGGTCGACTTAGCTAGCGTACTGGTACTGGGACGCTAAGTCACACAAATGCACACCTCGTTGGTGTTTTTCAATGAGCTCCTTCTTCTGCTCAACCGTCATTTTTTCGTGTCCCCTTCGGCTCAACACGAGCCTGCGGTGGGGTCGTTTTGGTCCCAAAAAAGCAAAAGTATCCACTCCATGACAAACCACGTCTGCATTGAGTGCACTCAAAGAAAGTTGGTGTGGAAAAGTAGTCCGGCAGCCAAGGTGGCGCTGTTGCGGGACAAATAAAGGTATTCTGATTCTGATTCGTCCATGTGGTTTGGTGTTCATCCGCCGAAAACGAGTCCGCCAGCCATTGTGGCGCTCCTCGTGTTTCCCGAAAACTAGTTGGTATGCCAAGATTAGATTCTCGCTAAAGAATTCGTAAGCCGAGGTATCACTGTATGTCACTTCATTGTGGGCGGGCGTGTTTGTATTGTTCAATCACAATTAAAAAACGATTAAAAAAATCAGGCATTGATGACATTGATTATAATGGCAAACGTTTCGCGTTTTAAACAGGTTTCTGGAACGGATTATGATCGAAAACCCAGATTTGACTGTAGCTTAAAAAAAAAAGATGTCAAGTCACTATCGCTGGTTTGATTGTGTGCGATTCAATGCAAAAAGGTGATCTCACCTGGAGCGGCACCTGCCCCCGAAACTGAGCTGCCACCATCAGATCTCTCTTCTGACTGGCCTACAGGGGGGAGGAGATAGTCAAATCAAAACATCGACAGGATGTATCTGGAATGGAATGGGGGGGACAAAAAAGGCACTTTTGTCTTTCTGATGGCTTCAAGCAATTGTTTGAGCGATACTTATTTGATGCAGCCAACCTTTTTTTCTCTGCGTTTGAGAGGGCACAACAAGCAGCACGCCAAAAGACAAGCTCCAAGAAAAAGGAAAGACGCTCACCCGACGCCGTTTCTGTGAACACGGCCAACGTCTGACCTCCCACCGTCTGCATGGTCAACGGGTGTTCCCGAGGTGCAGACACCGTTTTGTCTTCCATGCCCTCAATTGCGGTCAACTCTTCGTTTAATGTAAAAGACACCTGCAAGTCACATGACAAACGGAATTGGACACAGGGAGGGAGGGGACAAAACGCTTTATGTCCAAAAATACATCAACATCACTACTTAAGCCCATCCCAACCTCTGACAATCTTCTTCTTCTTTTCCTTTCGGCTTTTCCCCTCGGGGGTCGGCCACAGCGAATCAATGTCCTCCATCTATCCCGGTTTTGTCCATCCTCTGACAATATTACCAAAAAAAAAAGAAAATTGCCCCAGTGCTTTGGAAGATATACGCACATGATCTTGAGGGCAGTTGATCATAAATAAGAATACAATTACAAACAGTCAGCCTTGTTAAGCTTTATAGTGAAGCTGTATGGGAGGATTAAGCTTAAAGGCCATAAAATCCAAAATACTTTGGCGATTGCTTTGAAATTTTCAGAGGTGGAAACGGGCATCGGTGGAGGTGCACATTACAATTTTGGTGCGGATTAGGAGTACTTTCCTGATATTTTCTTGAAGCAGTTTAGACTGTTGTATCTAATCGAATGACTGACTACCCGCTAAAATGGGTGTTGAGAGGGTGTTGACATTGAGAAAGAGTATCGTGGGGTTCTTACCTCTGCTTTCCCTTGATTTCCCTTCCTTGAGTGAAGAAATCAATTGGTGTTGGTTAAAGCCAAAAGACTGAACGTCAGAACTCCCTCATTATACTATCATAAATATCCAAAGACAAACGATCATACTATACTATCTTGAAAAAGACACTATCTGGAGAAGCCTAGGTCTCCCTTCCGCTCTGGTTTCACGTACTTGGAGATTCTGAGTTTGCCCACTTCGCCTCTTCCTGTGGCTTTCGTCCATTGATGAGCGAGGTACTTGGGCACCTGCGGTCACAGTCGCAATTTAGTCATTGACTGGATGTATTTAGACACGAGCCGCCACGTCACCGCAACAAACCTCTTCATAGGTTAGGAAAGATATAGGGAAAAAAAACACTTTCTTCGATCTGTTGTTGTTGTTTTTTGTTTTTTTGTTTTGCAAACACGTACAAAAGTACAAATCGAGCGCTTCTGTAGGAAAGAAAACGGTTGCTCAAAACCACGATCAATCCCGTAGATGAGAAACGTTGATATTTGTATTGGATTTTCCCTTCTTTCAATGCACTTGAGAAATTTGAGACAATGCTACTGAATTGGAGTTAGCGTCGTCACTTAGCCACACACAGCTACGATTAGCTCCTATTTCGAACGATTGAAAGACTTTTCAATGATCTCGATCCGTGTTCATACCTTTACAAGCCAGACCCCCGTGTTTAGTTTCGCCCCGGTTAAATCAACGTCTCCCGCTTTTTCTGACATTGTAATTTTGTCTTCTTTTTAATTCTAGAGATTCTAGACTAGAGCAGGCTAAAGGCTTCAAATAGCATGCGTAGGTGTACCGGGATATAGTGCCCGAGAAGGTCCAAACGGAATCACTACGTCATACGTTTTTGTACCAATTCCCTTTATGGCTACGCGTTCGACTTATTTTGCGACTTTCATGACGATTCGATGTTTCAAATAAAAAATGCAACACAACACGATGGGTTCACAATGAATTAGTTACCCTTTGTATTTTAGGGACAATATTTTCAAGGTGTGAATTATTTTTTTCGTCAGGGAAAATATAAACACTGAAAACAATGTGGAAGTTATCATGGGTACAGTCAGGCTGGACGCTTTAATATCTTAAAAACATAATATACATAAACAGATTGAAACAGATTGACAACTATCACCTCCAACTACACAACCAAAGCAAGGCAAGAGACTATATATATTTTTTTAGATGTAACATTTGAACGTCTGTTCATGTTTTGTGGTAGATATATATTCACTACTTCCAATTGACCAATTCTTCATCACTTTCACAATAATTGTCCTGTTTTTATGCATGTTATTTGAGTATGCAGACTCAAAAATACTTTGCATGGAACTTGTAGTTTGTAAATCCTTTGGTATGAGTGCACAAGGTGGCAAAACCCAATTAAAGTTTTTCGAACAATGGATTGAGGTTCAGTCGTAGGTAGCATCACCATCATTGTCAGAAAAACAATGGCTATTAAAATGTCTATTCATTTATCAAAATAAAAATGGTTGTTTCCAATTTTTTTCTACAACAGCAGAACAGTTTTCAACTACTTTTGCATTTTAAATCACAGCAGTGATATTTACAGTCATCATATTTTTTTGAACAATGACGATAATCAGTGGGAAAACCTTCTTTTAGCTCTCCCAAATAATTGTCTGCATGATTCAATAGACACATAAGTCTAAACAATGTCCTTACAAAAACATCTTATCGTTGCTGTGGGAGAAGCGTGTGTTCAGTTCCTGAGATTTCTTCAGCAGACGCTGCTTCTGCGCCTCATCGAAGCGATTGACCTGCAGGTCCGTTTCCCGATCGAATGCTCTCCTCTCCACCGGCTTGTCTTTCACCTGCCTTGCTTTCTCCTTCATGTTCTTTGAATGCAAACTCATCAGAGATTCCGAACGCTTGGTTTTCTTTCATGGAGAAGAGAAGACGACAGCATTACAAGGAATTGGGAGATAGCCGCGTGTCAAGTACAAGGACGCTGCAACTTACATTATATTTGGAGACTTTATCTGCCATCTCTAAATCCTTTGGAGAGATTTGTGGGGGGGACTCTTTCTCAGTCTCACCCCTTTTCTTTCTCTCCAGACGTTCCTGTTGTTCAAAATGAAACTCAATCAGAATCGGAATGCTCAGGGTGTCATTAGGAAATAAAACAATGCTGCCGATTGACACGTGCTGCTTATACAGCGGGAATAATAATAATAATAATAATAATAATAATAATAATAATAATAATAATAATAATAATAAGAAGAAGAAGAAGAAGAAGAAGAAGAAGAAGAAGAAGAAGAAGAAGAAGAAGAAGAAGAAGAAGAAGAAGAATTTATTTCATTTATAAGCATCTTTCAAAACTGTCAAGGTCACTTTTCAGTCACAGGAGACGTTTTTCTGTGGGTGAGCAGACGCAGCCACACGCGCCAGCGTTCACTCATTGCAGAAGTAACTCAAATAGATAGAAAGCTAGCCAGCTAGCTAGTAAATAGCCAATAGATGGCTCACAGATAGCCAGTTACACAGCGAGCTCGCTAGCTAGCAAGCTACAATGGCAATGGTTGACGTTTCCTACCTTGGCCTTGCGCTCAGCGTCGGCGGGTGTATCGGTCCAAATGGAGCGGTCGCCCTTCTCCGGACCCGACCTCTTTTTGAAAGTGCGAGCCGCCACGCCAATGTGTTGGAGTTCCGGTGGAAGCTCAGTCATCCAAGTCTCTCGGCTTGGCGCCTCGGGAACATCCTAGAGATGCAAAATGTCGGGTAAAACTCCACGGGGCCTTCCGCACTTCATAAAAATGGATGATTCAGAAGAAAAATCTGGACTTACAACTTTAGTTAGCTTGTCTTTCATGATTTGTGCCCGGCGTTCAATGTCCAAAGCCGCTGTGTTTTCAACCGGACCATTGGATGGCATGGGTCCAATGATAATCTCGTCGTCCTCCTCACTGCTGAAGGATTCGGCCTTGTAACCGGGTGGCAAGGCCGGTCCCGCGAGGCCCTCTTCATCACCATCATCATCATGGTCATCATGGTCATGTGCTGCACGACGGAACCCAGGAGGCAAAGCTGGTCCCAGCATAGGCGACCTGAAATCAAGACTTTCAAGTCCAACTCAACCCCCCCAAAAATGAATTCCCTCACCGTATACAGTCATTTCCTTCCCAGACTATTGTGGCTAATGACTGCACTGGGTTGCGCCATGCTATGTGCTTTTGAAGACATGTTTTTGGTCACCTTTCTGGTGAACTGTGTTTCTTGCCGAAGCCTGGTGGTAATGCGGGTCCAAAGAAGCCGTCATCTTCTTCGTCCTTTGGCTTGTCAGATCTGTTCAAACGACAGATAGGAAAACTGTGCTTTGGTTCCCATTTCGTTTGTTCGTGCTGGGTTTTCGTCCGATCTACATACTGTGCGTGCTTGTCTTGTGAAGTCTTGACTCTTTTGACGGCCACTTCTTCACTGTCGTCCGACGAGCTGGCTGCTTCTCCTCGTTTATAACCGGGAGGCAAAGCGGGACCGGCATCTAACCGGCGAATTGCAAAAGGATGATGAAACTGACCTCGTGTCATTTAGCATTTCTGTATTTCAAAATTGAATTTGTACTCACATTCGCGTTCATCGTCAGAATCGTTAGCGTTTGTAAAGTTAGAATTGAGGGACGCCATCCGGGCACCGGTTAGCACAAACTACACTTGACTCGTGTTGTAAGGCGGTTTTAAGGCGAAGGTCCAACCCGAAAACCAAATAGAACTCATTCGGCCTCATGTAAAACACTAGAGAGCGTTCAAAACGTTGGTCGACATTTTGAGCAATACTGCGCATGCGCTCAGTTCACCGCTACACAGGAAATCGGCTTCAAAAGTAAAAGTATTGGAAAACCTCACCATTGTAATCGTGACGGTTACAGTTTAGTGTGTACTGTATATTGAATATATTCACCATCTTAGTACTGCACTTGCTGCAGTTAAGGGCGTATATTTGGTCTTCGTTGAACTATCCAAATAGCCCCAAAAGCAGTGCATGTCAAAGTTGATACTTCGAACCGAAACCGCCGTTACTTCCTATTTCCGCCACGGTGGTGGCGAGTTCCGGTGTCAACTCCGACTATTATCCTGCACTTCACGAGATTTCGTCTCCATTGCTCGATCGAAATTAATCGATATGTGGCGTTATTACTCCAAGCTAGCAGTTGAGAAACAAGGTGCTCTATGCATTGCAAAGGACGTGGCGAGTAGGGAGAAACCGCGACTCAATGAAGCCTTTGCTTGCTTGGGATGTGCCTGTGTAGCCGCCGTCTTTAACCGGGACGCACAGGCCAACTTGCTGTTTGCGGTCGCTTGATAAGTACAGTGAGACCTCGACTTACGAACTTAATTGGTTCCCAGACAGAGTGTGTAAGACGAAAAGTGTGTATCTCGAAAAAAAAATCCCAATAGGAAACCATTAAAATGGGAATAATCCGTTCCTGGGTTTCCATAAAATATACTTTTCAACTAAATAAGCCTTAAAACTACACACAACATACCTTATTCTATGTATAATAAATGTACTATTTTATTGTAATGAAAGAAATACACTGAATTGTATCATAAAGTCACTTTATTTACATTGTGATGGTCATTTATGGCTTGATGGAATGGTGTTGGAGGTCAAAGGGAATTGCTGTTTGGAAAGAGAGGCGCATTACACGAGGACTGTAATTAAAGAAATAAACTGTGCTGTAAAATAAAGTTTTATTGACCTTTTTGATGGTCGTTGATGGCTTATGGAAGGAGAGTCACCTTCCATAAGGACTGTTGGTAACATAACCTCTGGTGCTGTTCGGTCGTGTGCTTCCGCCGAAGATCACCCCGCCAGCCGTGGTGGGTGTGTATTATGAAAATAGTGCTTATTATAAGGTTTAATTTTCAGAAATTTGACGTTTGTAAGACGAAAAGTTTGTAAGTTAAGGTGTTTGTAAGTTGAGGTCTCACTGTACTGTAGTTTGAACAAAAAAAGTATCCGCTGAATCTGTTTCGGGTGCTGAAAAGGAAACCGTGGCAGCGTATGAACAAAAACACCCATTGGTCTTGAATGATAGAAATTGCTGACCAGGGAGGCGATGATCAGGGCTGAAGCTGCAGTGTCCTCCTTTGGTCGGGATGTCCATCCACTCATCTCGTGGTCATTTGTTTTTTTTGCTCTCCACAAAACAAGATGAGCCAATTTCATCCTTTTAATTTGAATGAGTGGATTAAGCAGTTTTCCACGGTGCATGTTGTTCCAAAGAACTCAAGAAGGGTCGGTTGCTTTGTGCATGGCGCCAAAGAAGTGAGCGTGGGAAAGTGTCCACCTTTGCCCATTCCCCCTTTTTTTTTTTAACTGACCAAGGGCTTCTGCTCTGCGAATTCTGATTTGGTGTCGTGTCTCATAACACTTGAGGCCAATTGGCTTGTTGATGAGCTAGATTGGAATGCGCACGTGTGCACAGAGGGTGTATATTGAATGACTACACCATGAGAATTCATGAGAGTGACGAGCGACTTGGCAATAAAGATGATTCTGATTCTGATTCTGAAAAGGAGGCTCTGAAGCAAGGGGCTTTCTTGGTTTAAACGCTCGATCAAAGTCGTGTGACATTAGACACGACCACTTTTATGATTGATAATTTTATCTCTGGTTTTATTGTTCTTGTGTTTATGAATGGAAAGTGACCTTGAGAGTTTTGAAAGGTACTAGAAAATAACAATGTATCAAAACAATGTAAAATCATACATTTATTACAAATTTAATATTGACATTATTTAATTAGCAAAATACGTAACTAATTATGTAATTATTTCAACGTAATATTAATAATTATTACTTTAACTATTTAATTATTTGATTATTATTCTTACTTGATTAATCATTTATTTATCCCCTGACTATCAAGTGTCCTTGAGAGTTTTGAAAGGCGCTGAGAAATATAATGTATTATTATTATTCAATTAATATTATTATTACAAAATTAATTAGTTATGTTTTTATTTAAATTATTTTTATTTAATTTAATTTAAAACAGATTATTTACTTACAGACAGTGTATTGTAGGTGTTCAAATATCTGACATGTTTCGGCGTATACTTCCGCCTTCGTCAGAGAGGTGTTGCTATTAATTTTATTATTAATCGATAATAATAAATTATTATTATTATTATGCAATTATTATTATTATTATTATTATTATGAAATTATTATAATAATACTCATATTAAGGGACAATAATAAATTATTATTATTAAATTACAATAATACTTATATTAATCCAGTTTAGAAATGTGCTTATAAATGAAATCGATGAGAAGGTTTCTTCAGCCGTCATCTGTACAAAAGTGAAGGTTTCGGACGTTTCGCCTCCTATCCAAGAGACTTCGTCAGCGAACTAAAGTCTGACTGGTCGTATCGGCCCCATTTATATATCCCTAATGTCCAGACCTAGTGGCGCCGGACACAGCTATGATAGGTCCCTACTCTCAGGTTGGGGGGGCGCGGGACCCCCCCCCTTGTGGCCCCACTGATTGTTCCTACATTCCTGACTAACGATTGGCCTATTACCCCCACTCCCCCCGGTATCACCTCATCAGCATAACGACCCTCATCAGCATTGCGAAAGTTGCCTAACCTGTTTTGCCTGAGCAGGCTATTGTATGAACGATCCAAATTGAACCTCACACCACCCGACCGGTTTAATGAAGGATTTTGTTGTTTGAAAGGGGGGTAAAAGAGGCGATTCTTATAAAACAACAAAATCCTTCATTAAACCGGTCGGGTGGTGTGAGGTTCAATTTGGATCGTTCATACAATAGCCTGCTCAGGCAAAACAGGTTAGGCAACTTTCGCAATGCTGATGAGGGTCGTTATGCTGATGAGGTGATACCGGGGGGAGTGGGGGTAATAGGCCAATCGTTAGTCAGGAATGTAGGAACAATCAGTGGGGCCACAAGGGGGGGGGTCCCGCGCCCCCCCCAACCTGAGAGTAGGGACCTATCATAGCTGTGTCCGGCGCCACTACACTAGGTCTGGACATTAGGGATATATAAATGGGGCCGATACGACCAGTCAGACTTTAGTTCGCTGACGAAGTCTCTTGGATAGGAGGCGAAACGTCCGAAACCTTCACTTTTGTACAGATGACGGCTGAAGAAACCTTCTCATCGATGGACCACTCCTGTACGACTGAGAGCTTACACAGACTTATAAATGAAATGTATAATAATAATAATAATAATAATAATAATAATAATAATAATTATTATTATTATTATTATTATTATTATTATTATTATTATTATTATTATTATTATTATTATTATTGTTAGTCTTATTCCTTCAGCGATCTTTCTGGTGTATATTCATGGCAGTGTGTCTGAAGGGGTGAAATGCACGCATGCCGATAGATCGGTGTGACGTAACAACGGCATGTTGTAATCAACCCCCCCCCCCCCCCCAAAAAAAAAAAAAAAAAAAAAAAAAGGATGAACCCAGCAGTCTTTTGAAGGGGTCGTGGGTGGAAGAAAACGCCCACATCCCGAAGCAAACATCCAATGGAAGTTGTCCAAGGGTGCGTTTTAAAGCGCTTCCCAACACAAATCCAGCAGCCTCACATTACTGCTTTGAGCCCACCGGGCGAGCACGTGCTACATGTAAACGCCGACCGGGTCGCTCTTACGTACGGGGGGCGGGGGGGGACAGTCACCCCCAAAAAATGGCCGCGCTCAATCATTTGACGACCGCTAGCTGGAAATATCTGCGAGGCGATCGTCTGAATAAGCAGCTGCCGGCCACGCTGCGGGCTCTGCACAAGTCGGCGCCCAGCGACGCTTTCGGGGTCCCGGCGTCAACAGAAGAGGACGGCGCGGACGGCGCGTCCCCCGCTCTCATCGCGGCGACGCACACTCGAGTGAAAAGTTTGAAGGAGATGCCGGGACCCGGCATCACGTCCAACCTCGTCGAGTTCTTCTGGAGGGACGGTTTTAGTCGGATTCATCAAATTCAGGTAGGCGAGCCTGGCAATTGGGCAAATGGACGCATCGCGCCAATGGCTTACTCGCTGGTGTGGGCTCAAAAAGGAAACGAGGATCGCTTTTCTAGGAGTCTACTCTGACAGTCCTTTAGATCGTTTTTGCCTCGGATCCCAACACCTCTCACTCCCCGTTGTAGAAACGTAGTTACTAAAGCTGCCGAAAACATGAACATTGGCTGTTTTGAGTCACGAAGCTGATTTATTTATAATCACGCCATTCGGGCCGGCACGACTGTAGGATTGTTTTGACTTTCCCGTGGGTCAACGCAGGCTTGAGCGATGGGGAATCCTTCCCAAATATATTTTCAAGTAGCAATGAAAATGATGGCGGGTCTTTGCTCCGGCGACATCGACTCATTCACTGCCAGACCATGTGCCAAAATGTGTCCACTCCAGTGCCAGGGTTTTTGTCATTGTCACTCCCTTTAGGACTACCTCAACATTCATTGCGGCGTTAAAAACCTTGGACCACGGGTGTCAAAGTCAAGGCCCGGGGGCCAAATCTGGCCCGCCGCATCAATTTATTCGGCCCGCCAAAGCAAATCAAACTTGCGGAATCCCATGCTCGTCTATCCAGGCAGCTAGTAAGCGAGCTAGCTTGCAAATCGAGCACATCAAGTGCCGTGATGCGTACTAAAATGTGAACTAAAATTTAAAATTGTCATATGTAAGCCACAATAACAGTTATCATGTTTGAATTCAAATGAGAAAATTAGTTCATCGTGAATTTGTTGTGCGCTCTTGGCGTCGTATGTGGAGGGGTTGAAACATTTAGAACAACCTGCGGGAGGAAACCTCAACCAGCAGGTGGCCCGCGGCAAAAAATGATTTCTTTCATCGGAAAAAGGAGTTAATTCCTAACAGATATAGGTCTGCAGTTATATGAGCTTGAAATGAGGGCCGATGTCCAAAATACAACGGCTACATATAGCGCTTTAACAACAGCTGAAGCTGGAACAAAGCGCTAACGTGGAAAAAAGGCAAATGCTACCTACCCCCTTGCGGAAAAGAGGAAAAAAACATAGCCCGAGGCCATGGCCGGAGCTTTTTCGGCACCCAAGCATGAAAGAAGAAAAGCCGAACAAATTGGGGAATGGCGCCGGACCTCCCGAATAAATCAGTGAATGGCTGTGCATGAGTTAAAACCAAGGTTGAATTGTGAGCGGCGTGGATTCTGCGGGGCGTCGTTCCACTTTGGGGAATCTCATATTTTACTCTGAAGGAAGGCATGAAATGATGGAACTACGTATCTAGGCGTGTTGTTCAAGGTTGAAGGCGACAAAGTGACAGTCTAGTAAGTTCCATGAGCGCAAAGGAAGAATCTGACGTGAGCCTGTGTGTGTGTGACAGATGGAGCACAGCAAGAAATATGGCAAGATTTTCAAATCCCGTTTCGGGCCTCAACTGGTGGTCTCCGTCGCCGCTCGCGATCTGGTGGCGGAGGTGCTGAGGGCCGAAGGCGCGGCCCCTCAGAGAGCCAACATGGAGTCCTGGAAAGAATACCGAGACATGAGGGGACGGTCAACGGGCCTCATCTCGGCGTGAGTCCACTTCTCCTCTCATCCGTGACGGAGCGAGCGGCGGAAAAATCAGCGAGCGCAGCCTCTGAGATGTTTGCCGTCGGCCTGCTGCTTTTCCAACGGCTTTCCTCAAATGGCGTCTTTTCTCCAGGGAGGGAGAGCATTGGCTGAAAATGCGAAGCGTCCTTCGCCAGCTCATCATGCGCCCTCGCGACGTGGCCGCCTTCTCCCGTGACCTCAACGAGGTGGTGGATGACCTGATCGACAGAGTTTGGACTCTGCGAGCGAGCGAGCGGGCGGACGCAGCAAGTGGCGTCAACGTCAATGACCTCTTCTTCAAATACGCCATGGAAGGTCCGTCCGTCAAAGAGGAACGGCCCTTTTGTCAGAAACAAAAAAGGGAGATGTCCGTCTTATTGATGGATTACTTTAGCCATTTTTTATGGATTTGTTTATCGAAATAGTTCATGAATAACACCATCAATTCATTCATTGATTCAGTCATATTTAATTCATCAACCGGTCAATCGTTTCATCGGATATTTCTTAGGGATTCTATTGGTTAATTACTTGATGTCTTTATTTTTATTGGTGTATTTTTTATTGGTTAATTACTTTGATGTCTTTATTTTTATTGGTGTATTTTTTATTGGTTAATTACTTGATGTTTTTATTTTTATTGGTGTATTTTGTATGTATTACTTGAAATGTTTATTTGCCCGTGTTCATTTATTTGTTTATTCAATGAGTGAATTTGTAATCGTTGATGTTAGGTTTGTTTGTTTATTTCTTTGTGCGTTTGTTGCCCTGTCAGGTATAGCGGCCATTTTGTACGAGTGCCGTTTAGGCTGTCTGGAAAAGGAGATTCCCCAAGAAACGCAAAAGTACATCAATGCGCTCAACCTGATGTTCAGTTCCTTCAAGACCACCATGTACGCCGGAGCCATTCCCAAGTGGCTGCGACCCGTCATTCCGAAACCTTGGCGGGAGTTTTGCTTCTCCTGGGACGGCCTCTTCCAATTCAGTAAGTTGCCCTTTAACCTTGGAGGCTAACGCTTTTGCGCAGTCGATATTGCCGTGTACACGTATACGGAGTATTTGATTGAAGTGTAGTTTCAAAAAGGCACCTCAAATCTTTCTCCGGCATGTCCATTGGCAAATAACAAAGAGGCCATTGCCAAAGGAAAGGAAAGGGAACTATTTGAGGGAATGACTTTGTGGGCGTCTGACTTCTTTTGGTTGCATAACTTGCTTCTCTCTTGCCTTTCTTTTCTTTCTTTCTTTCTTTCACCACCCTCCCTCCCTGCCTCCATTTCCCTTTCTCTTGTCCCGCCCCCCTCACCCCCCACCTTCTCAGGCGTTCTTCACATCGATAAGAGACTGGGTGAGATTAAGGCCCAGCTGGAGCGGGGAGAGGAAGTGAAGGGCGGCTTGCTAACGCACATGCTAGTCAGCAAGGAGATGAGCATGGAGGAAATCTACGCCAATGCAACCGAGATGTTGCTGGCGGGGGTCGACACGGTGGGTGAAAAAGACCATCCAGGAATGTCACGGGGGAACTGGATGTGTGCTTTGGCGGCACATGAAGGCCTCGCGTGTGTGTGTGTGTGTGTGTGTGTGTGTGTGTGTGTGTGTGTGTGTGTGTGTGTGTGTGTGTGTGTGTGTGTGTGTGTGTGTGTGTGTGTGTGTGTGTGTGTGTGTGCGCGCGTGTGTGTGCGTGTGTGTGTGTGCGTGTTTGTGTGTGTGTGTGTGTGTGTGCGTGTGCGCGTGCGTGCGTGTGTGTGTGAGTGAGTGTTAGGTTTCAAGGGTGGCGCCACATCCATGCCTCTAGCTGTGCCAGCGTCAGGTCAGAGTAGTTAATGGTGATGGTAGTTTGGGGTGGGGGTGAGGTGGGGTCCACAGAAATATGATAATCTTCTTCTCAGTGTTCACTTACTGCAAGTGATTTCTAATGATGTGGAAACACTGAGCCTTCAGTGCTTCCACATCATTAGAAATCACCTGCAGTAAAACAAGTCATTGTGGTTTAGGGAGTTATTGTTGTTATTATTGCGATTAATTCATCAGACATCAGATTAATCCTTTGTATTTTCTGATAGGATCGGATTATTCTTTATTCGTCTCGCAGTGGAGACATTGACATTTCATAGCAGCAAAGGGATGAAAGTAAGCGGAAAGGAAGGGAAGAAGTAGACAAACCAAATACAGAAGCTGCTGTAAAGGCAGCCACTCTCGTGGCGCCATCTTGAAGTCAAAGCAAGAAAAAAAACAACAAATACGACACGGACGATCATCCTGCACCATTTTCATTGTATAAAGCGGTTGCAGATGAAAGTCGAGAGGATCAAAGCATCCTTTTCACCGGCGGATCAGTGACATCACGGTGAAACGATCGCATCTGCTACAAGCTAAATGTCATTTGCAAACACGGAGCTGTAGCATCCGTTGACGAAAACAGACATCTACTGTCCCACATAAATCCGCTTCAATTCCAAGCCACGGCCATTGCACGTACGCGTCCATTGTCCAACTGTGCGGCCGTGACAGTCAAATGGCACAGACGTTCAGTCCAAATCAAAAACCGCGCTGGCGTATTGGCGCTGTAGAAAACCTTGTGGGGAAATTATTCTGGGCAATATCACCAAAGCACATTTCGGTCATCCTTTTCATACCTGGAGCAAAAATCTGCACGTGGCTTTGTTTCTTTGAGGTTCCTGTCGGATTTTTTTACTCAAATGATAATAATAATAATAATAATAATGGGCCCGGGTGTTTTGCGGGTGGTGGGGGGCACGTTTCGGTTGAACTTGTTGCAACGGCCGTGTGCTGGTAGGGGGTGGATTCAGCGGCGCTACGCCTTTGACTCAGCAAACACAGGAACTGTCAAGACACGTTAGCCGCCGCTAGAGTTATGGCGCACACTGACCAGAGGTGAGCTGGCGTCAGACAAATTCTCTTGGAATCCACCAGGGGGGAGTCGAACGGGGGCTAGAAAATACCAGATTGGAGGGAGGGGGGCGGGGGGATGAGCCTTTGTCATATGATTCCCCCTTGGCCTTTGCCGCAGGTGTCGCTAGCGTCTCTGCCAGCTGCTTTCAAGGGTGCGAAATGGAGGCCGGGTGGGGTCTTGGGGTGGGGGGGGGGTTGCTTACTCAAGAGACGGAGGGGACATATGGCGTGGCTGGAAGGTTCCCACATGAAAAGAAAAGCCTGGAGAAAGCTTTGCTTGCTCATTGTCAGACGCTGATCTCCATGGCTCTATTCGCAGCCGGTAATCAAATACTCGACTGGGGAAAGTCACAAGAAGGCTGAAGGGAAACAAGCAAAGTCCCCGTTTCACTTGAGACCTCGGACAAACCCGCTGAAGATGACACACCCACCGCATTCGAAGGGGCACCTTCAATCAATCACATAAAATCTTAACATCTTTTCCATACAGCTATTAGTGGCTAGCTATCTGTTTTGGCTATCTACTAGCTACATATGGTGCGCCGCATTATAAGCGGCCCCTTCAATCAATGAATGTTTTGGCTATCTACTAGTTGGCTAGCTAGCTTTCTATCTGTGGGTTTAATAGTGACTTTCCGTGTATGAGCTAACTTACTATCTAGCTATAGAGCTTTCTAGGTGGCTAGCTATCTAGCTAGCTATCTGTTGGCTATCTACTAGCCGGCGTGGGTGAATAACGCCAACACTTGTATCTATTGCGGCACTACTTACGAAAAAGATCAAGGGGAATGAATAACATGGCACAAAATAGGAATAACAAGAAAACACAAATATTGGTTTTTAAAAACTCCCGTAAATCTTCTAATATCACACGCGACTATTTAGCAAATGACTTTCTTCTCGCTGCGGGTTTGGATGATGACTCTTGAACTCCCCAAGTTGGGTCAAAACGAGGTGGTGACATTTGAATTCAACGTAACGTTTTGCGCTTTGTTTTATCTTCAAATTAACACCGAAACGTTTGGTGCTAATATTTATTAGCGTGACACTTTGTGAATAATTCAATTCATTCAGTTTCAATGTGACCCCTTTGCTAGCTAGCGTTGCTGTACAAATGCTAACATAGTGAGCTAGCCTTTCCGGTCTACTTTGACCGTTTCTCCAATAGTCAACGTGTCGTGTGTGTTTGGCACTGCGAGGCCTCCTCTTCAATCCACACTGGCTGCATTTAGCGGCGTCTCATTCTGCCGAATGATGGCAAGAGGGCGCAAGGACGGACGGGAAGTGCAGCTGGTGTGTGCTCAGCACGTGGGGAAAAATAAGACCCCCTGCTAGAAGTCCACACTCACCAAAGCCCCCGACACGCTTACGCAACGTGAGCAAAACTCCTCGATCAGCTCGCGCTTACAAAACCCGCCTAAGTAAATTGAAGGAATGAAAACAGAATCAGAATTCCCAGAATCACAATCATCTTTATTGGTCCAGTACGTAGAACGCGCAAGGTAGAACACGCTGAACTAATATCATCATCAAAAAAATTGCAAAGAGGCACTAGACACTTCTATTTGTGTTAGTGTTTCGAGAGCTCGTGGCGACGGGGGAAGAAGCTGTTGAAATGTCTGCTGGATTTGGATCGGTAGAGCCTGTATGAGGGGAGTCGCTGGAAAAGGTGGTGGGCAGGGTGCAGAGGGTCCTGTAGGAACGTAATGGACTCTTCCGCTGTGTTTGTTTGATTGCGATCTTTTTTTTCCAGACATCTTTCACCCTGTCGTGGGCCAGCTACCTGTTAGCACGGCACCCTGGAATCCAAGAGCAAATTTACATGGAGGTGATAAGGACTTTGGGACGGCGAGGCGTGGCCTCAGCTGAAGACGTCCCTCGCTTGCCTCTGGTCAAAGGTCTGGTCAAAGAGACGCTCAGGTACGCAACGCCGCACAATTTGCTCCCGTGTCTTTGTTGACGAACAGTCTTTTGTCTTCCTCTGAGCAGGCTTTTTCCAGTTCTCCCGGGCAATGGACGCATTACCCAGGATGACTTGGTGCTAGGCGGCTACTACATTCCCAAAGGGGTACGACGACACTTGTCGGGACGTCACACATGCCAAGCATGTGCTAGACTACAGGAAGGAACATAGCGTCTCTCTCTCTCTCTCCCTCTCTCTCTGTGTCTCTGCCTCCCTATTTCTCTCTGCCTCTGTATCTCTCTCTCTCTCTTTCTCTGTCTCTTCTCTATCTCGCCGTTTGTCTCTATCTCTCTGTCTCTGTATCTGTCTCTCTGCCTCTCTCTTTCTCTGTCTCTCTATCTTTCTCTTCCTCTCTCTCTCTGTCTCCCTACGTCTCTCTCTGTCTGTCTCCCTGTCTGTCTCTCTGTCTCCCTATCTGTCTTTCTCTCTGTATCTCTCTGTTTCTCCGTATCTCTCTCTTTCTCCGTATCTCTCTCTGTTTGTCTCTCTGTTTGTCTCTCTGTCTCTCAATCTACCTCTCTGTCCGTCTCTCTTCCTCCTTTTTGTGCGTGCTGCAGCCACGCAGTTGTAAGGTGATCCCTTATGACTCAGGCATCTTTGTGTTATCAATGGCCGCCGTGCAGTTGTTCTCAATAGCTTCCCCCCTTCCCCCTTTGCTAGACTCAGTTAGCTCTGTGCCACTACTCCACTTCCTTGGACGAGGAGAACTTTGCCGATGCTTTGGACTTCCGACCGGATCGCTGGATCAGGAAAGAGGCCTCGGATCGCGTGGACAACTTTGGCTCCATTCCCTTCGGCTACGGTATCAGGAGCTGCATTGGCAGGAGAATAGCCGAGTTAGAAATGCATCTCGTTCTGACCAGGGTAAGAAAGAAAAGCCCAACATTTGTGTTCCGACAACCGCGCCGCATGCGTACCGTCCATCTCCGGTAGGATACTTGCAGTAACGCGCGTCCTCTTGTCTTGTCGTGCAGCTCATCCAAAGGTTTCGCATTGTCACGTCGCCTCTGACTGCTGAAGTGAAGGCCAAAACTCACGGTCTTCTTTGCCCCGCCAGCCCCATCCACCTGCGTTTCCTCGACAGGCAAAATTAGGCCCACATTTCTCTCTGCAAACTATGCTTTGGATTGTTTTTTTTTCTCCAATTCTCACAAGACTGATTTCTGCACACCTTCTACTGAGGTTTTACGCGGCACACGCATCTTACTGGACCAATAATAGCAAGTCAAATACTGTAGTTAGTCATTAGTTTTTACTTTTCAGCTCAAACCACTGCATATTTTTGTGACTCCGGTCATTTGTCCTGTTGGCTGTTATAAAAATTCTGATTTAGACAAAGAACCGTGACCTCTAAAATCACGCAGTGCCTTTGAAAATGGACGTAGGGGGTGATCCTTCTCATTTTCAACACGTTTTCACGTTGATGGTAGGTAAACAGTGAATGTATCCAACATTTTTTGTTTATTTTTGCATAAGCGCCGGCTGTTATCTGACTGACTGTCATTAGTGTTCTAAACTACGTTTCTTTTTTTTTTAAACCAACGAAAGATGGGGGTTATTTGTAAAAGAATGATGACTGTGACGTGAATAAAATGTAGGAATGTTGTGTTTTTGTATGCACTGTATCAGGATAAAAGTCTTTTTTTAATGGATGGATAGTTTTATCTACTTTAAAGGTAAGGCAGGTAACAAGGAAGGGATGAAGATTTTCACCCAATTTCAGTAGAGGAAAATAGAACAATCTGATGTAGTATCTGTCATTATCTGTCCAATTGTATATTTGTTTTTTTTACTGCTCTGACTGCAGCTTCAGTAAAACTGGAAACCATAAATATAATCAAATTGTGATTTGAAAAATTATTTGTACTGATCTTCTAATGTTCTTCAACCGACGTTTGTATTTGTATTTATCTGCTTTGTGGTGTTTTTTTACTGCTCTTACTGTAGTTTAGGTAAAACTGGAAACCATAAATATAATGGAATCAAACAGTCTGCGCTCTATTTTTTGCTATCAGATTCATTTTTATGGTTTGAAAGTGTGAAT
Organism: Hippocampus bargibanti; assembly: GCF_051943395.1. Classification (NCBI taxonomy): domain Eukaryota; kingdom Metazoa; phylum Chordata; class Actinopteri; order Syngnathiformes; family Syngnathidae; genus Hippocampus; species Hippocampus bargibanti. The sequence continues at coordinate 33,348,658 of NC_142736.1, read as the reverse complement.
TATGGATGGATATTTCATTACAACAATGAGAACACTCCAAATATTTCCACCAAATATACCGTGCATCGTGTACGGATTAAAATGTATACATATTTGACAATTAATGTATTGGTGTTAATATTGGTGACACACAGTTCCTTTCATTTTGTTTTTTTCATGACACATTGCTTCTTAGATATTGCATGAGGAAGTCTGGAGTGACAGAAAAGTATGTGAGAGCGGTGCAAGACATGTATCATGACTGTAAGACAGTTGTGAGGTGTGCTGTCGCTGTGACTGAGGAATTCAAGGTGGAGGTGGGACTCCACCAGGGGTCAGCTCTGAGCCCTTTCTTGTTTGCTATGGTGATGGACAGACAAGCTGACAGACGATGTTAGACAAGAATCTCCTTGGACCGTGATGTTTGCAGATGACATTGTGATCGGTAGCGAGAACGGGGAACAGGTGGCGGAGAAACTAGAGATGTGGAGATATGCCCTGGAAAGGAGAGGAATGAAGATCAGTCGCAGCAAGACGGAATATATGTGTGTGAATGAGAGGGATCCAAGTGCAAGAGTGATGCTACAGGGAGAAGAGATAAGAAGGTGCAGGATTTTAAGTACTTGGGGTCAACTGTCCAGAGCAATGGAGAGTGTGGAAAAGAGGTGAAGAAGCGTGTCCAGGCAGGCTGGAGCGGCAGGAGAAAAATGTCAGGTGTGAAGTGTGATAGAAGGGTTTCAGCTAGGATGAGAGGAAAAGTGGATAAAACCGTGGTCAGACCAGCCGTGATGTTTGGACTGGAGACAGTGCCACTGACGAAAAGACAGGAAGCAGAGCTGAAGATGTGGAGGTTTTATTTGGGAGTGACCAGCTTGGATAGGATCGGGAATGAGTACATTAGAGGGACAACTCATAATAGAGGCTTTGGAGAGAAAGTCAGACTGAGATGTTTTGGACATGTCCAGAGGAGAGAAAGTGACTATATTGGGAGAAGGATGCTGAGCATTGAACTTCCAGGCAGGAGACCGAGAGGAAGACCCAAGAGGAGCTTTATGGAAGCTGTCGTACAGTGGTCCATCGATGAGAGGAGCCGTCATCTGTACAAAAGTGAAGGTTTCGGACGTTTCGCCTCCTATCCTCCTTTATGGATGTGGTTAAAGAGGACATGAAGGTAGCTGGTGTGAGAGAAGAGGATGCACAGATAGATGGAGGGCATTGATTCGCTGTGGCGACCCCTGAAGGGAAAAGCCTAAAGGAAAAGAAGAAAGAAGAAGATTGCTTCTTAGATATTATTTTTTTTCTTCATCAAAACGTAACTCATTTTATATGTTTTTTAATGTTCAATAAATATGTAAATGCAGTCTAGTCAACGGTAGTGAAACGGTGCCAAGGAAACGTGTTCTTGAGTCGACATCTCATCTCGCGATAGCTGCCAACGAGATCAAAAGCGGAAGTAAATATTCGGACGGGCACGTTAGCTACCGAATGGTGTCAATGAAGGGAGACGTTCAGCGTGCGAATGACCCGCAATTTTTATCTAGTTCATTTTAATTCGAGTCTCGAGTGAGATTTCGTGGAAACGGTGAACATATAGGCGCACCCGAGTCGCGAATCCGTAACTATCACGTTACGGCGCCCGAAAGCACGTTTTGCGGCCTGCGACTTGGGCTAATTCAGTCAGCATTGTTGCCGCTGACTCGAGCTAACGGCGCGTTTAGCATCTTAGCATCATTAGCTTGAACCCAAGACGAAAGTGGCAAATGTTCACCGTCCATCGAGGCGAATAATCCGTCTGGTCAGTGGCGACGCAAAGCATTTCCGGCTGGATCTAAAATGATCGTTGAAAATCTGGATGCTTTGAAAACATGGCTGTCTGACACGCTCGAGCCCATGTAGGTACAAATGTTAGCTGTTAGCCGCAACTCACTTGACACTCGCTCCGAATGAGATTTTGCCACACAAACGCACGTTGACTTACTCCCTCTCATCGGTGGCATTTAAAGTCATCAAATGTTGAGCATTACCCCCGAGGATCTGCTTTGATTCAAGACTTGTGTTTGCTCTCCTATTTTAGCTGCGATGCAGACCCCTCGGCGCTCGCCAAGTATGTTGTTGCCCTGGTGAAGAAAGATAAAACCCAAAAAGAATTGAAAGCCTTGTGTATCGACCAGTTGGACGTGTTTCTCCAGAAAGGTAGCCATCGCTCTTGCATGAAAAATGTCAAGTAGCGTCTCGTCCGAGCTTCGTGTTTTTCATTCCGATTCTCTTGCAGAGACCCAGCAATTTGTGGACAAGTTGTTCGAAGCCATCGACAAAAAAAGCTATCTGCCTCCGATGGAAGCCCAAGGCGCCTTTGTCAAAGTGGAGAAAGAAGAGCAGAAAAAAGAAGAGGTCACCTTTTTTCCATCATGAAAATGGATACATTGTTTCTAATTGTACCGGATAAAAAGAGCCATCATTGTGCATTTTTCTGCCGAGCTAACTGCTAATTTAGAAAATGGTGACTTTTTTTTTAACCTGAGTTGTGATATTGGGCTAACCTGCATAGCTTTTGTTATTCTTCAGGCAAATCGAGAAGAAGAACGAGACAAAAAGTTCTCTCGACGAGTCAATAACAGCCCTCCGACGAGTTCCCGCTACAGTCGAGACAGCAGGTGCAAATGGTGTCATTTGTCCATTGTACAGGTACACAGTGCTCGCCGTGTCTCTACTCATTTCTTTTTGTGATCCAAATCATTAGGAGAGTAGATGATCGTAAACGAGAGGATCGTTCCAGGAAGAGGGACTATGACCGCAATCCACCCAGAAGGGACTCTTACCGCGATCGCTACAATCGGAGGAGGGGTCGCAGTCGCAGTTACAGTCGTAGCCGCAGCCGCAGTCGGAGCAAGGATCGCGCTCGAGACCGGGACCGTGATCGGGACAGGGAGAGAGATCGAGATCGAGAAAGGGAGAGAGATCGGGAGCGGGAACGGGATCGGGATCCAGCTCGAAGCGGGAGTCCCACTCACAGCCGAACTCGCTCAAGAAGCAGGAGTAGAGGTAGAATACGGATCGTTGGCAATGAGTGGGAATCAAATCGAGTCCGGTCCAACGTATTTCCATAGCCTGTCATCTTGCTTTCCAGAACGAGATCCCGGGAAGTTAAAGTATGAGCATGATCGAGCAGCGGACAGGCCGGAAGGCGGCGAGGCTTACGGCCCGGCCGTTCTGGCATCCACCGCCGCCGCCGCCACGCACTTCCCCGTGCCGGCATTGAGCAGCACCATCACGGTCATCGCGCCCACTCATCATCACAGCAACAACACCAGCGAGAGCTGGTCGGACTTCCGCGGTGAGCGGCCGCTAGATCGCGGCCCTTTCAGGGGGCCCCCTCCTCAGCCCAGGAAACGCTGCCGCGACTACGACGGTGAGCGCTCCCAAAGGATTTTTGGCGCTAGGCGATTTGGCTAACCGCGTCGCCGTCCGCCCTTCAGAGAAAGGCTTCTGCATGAGTGGCGACATGTGCCCCTTCGACCACGGAAGCGACCCGGTGGTGGTGGAGGATGTGGGCCTGCCCAGTATGATGCCCTTCCAAGCTCCGCCCATCCCCGCCGTGGACGGCCCTCCGCCTCCGGGCCTCCCGCCTCCGCCGCTGATGAACCCCGCGGGGCCTGTCAACCTGGGGCCTCCCGTGCCCCCGCCAGGCACTTTGCCGCCGAGCCTTCCGCCAGTCGCCGGTAACAATTGAAATTGTTTCCACAGGCTGTCCGACGTCATTTTGTTCGTTGTAGTTCCGCTTTCCTCTCGGTGGGCCCTTGTGAATTTGGGGAAGCCGTTAGCATGTTTCATCCCCTCCACATATGACATCTGGAGCGCACACTCAATCAATTCATGCAGTCAATCGGAATCACAAAGCCTTCAATAGTCCCACGATGGGGAAATTTGCAATCTACTGCGGCAAAATTGAAAGGCTGGGTGAAAAGATCAAAACAAGTATTCTACGGTGTATATCTATTTACGAGCTATTAGCTGGCTAGCTATTAGTTATGTTTTAGCTAGCTAGCTATTAGTTATCTATTGGCTAGCTAGCTAACATTTGAGTTATTCCGGGTTGAGTGAATGCTGGCGGAGGGGAGTCAAGTGGTGCATTCAGGTGGGCTCAGTTTTGTCGAGAACCCATTTTCAGTTGTAAACCGATGCATAAAAAAAGGCAACATTTTTGGTTGAGAACCGAGACGTTGGATAACCCAGCTTTGACCGGAAACTAGTTTTCCACTGCGAAGTCCAAAAATAAAGCCTTCTTGCGGTTGACCATTTGAAATGTTGGTTGGGACTGTAGCCAGCACCATGTCGTTTCACCAATTGGATTTGCTTTCACGGGTCGAATAAAATGAAGTGGCGGCTCTTGACTTTGCCACTTTTTTGTTGTTGTTTTTTTTTTTTCTTCTCCCTGGCCGTTCAGGACCGCCGCCGCCTCTTCCTCCGCTTCAAGCATCCGGCATGGACGCTCCTCCAAATTCCATCACGAGCGCCGTCCCCACCATTGTCACCTCCGGCATGCGCCCGTCGCTCCCCCAAATGCCGACGCCACTTTTCCCCTCCGGTATGGTCCGCGCGCGGCTCTCCCTGTCGCCTTTTTTTGCGGAACGGGCCGCTAACCCGCGGACATGCACTTTTCTTGTGGTCCACTCGGCGGCCAGACACGTATGACGGGGATGTGTACAACCCCGAGGCTCCCAGTATAACCAGTAGCTCCAGGCCCATGTACCGTCACCGGGTCAACGCCCAGAGGCCAAACCTGATTGGACTCACAATGGGGGATATGGACCATCCACCCAAAGGTAGGCCTCGTCCAACAAAACACACTTTCATTTGGGAAGATTGAAATAGAAGAATACCTCAGCTTACAAACTTAATTGGTTGCCAGAAAGTGTGTGGAAGGCCAAAGGTTTGTCTTCCAAACATTGATTTCCAATAAGAAAGCATTAAAAATGAGAATAATCCGTTTTGCAGCATTTTCTACAAAATGAGCCTGAATGCAGGCATTGATTACGTTGATTCTAATGTTTGGGTTTTCATTGCGGTTTCTGGAACGGATTATGGTGGCAAACCCCGATTTGACTGTACTTTTGTGTCTAATGTTCCGTTCCGTATCTGCGCCCGATACAACGGCTACCTTTTGTCCTCCCCCAGACAAGGTCCCGAACAACAGTATGAGAATCGTGATGGATTCTGGCTTGAGGAAGAGACCGGCGGCCGCTTTGCACGATGGAAGCATTCTCCACAAGAAACCTTGGTTTGACAGGTGAGATTTGCATCAATCGGGCTTCGAGAACAGAATGAGAGCATTCATTCATTCTTCTGGACCCTCAGACCAAACTACATGAAGGGCTACCACAGAAGAGGTCCCTTCAACTCGGCCAACACAAAGCTGCTTGTTCGCCAGATTCCTTCGGAACTCAACAACATCAGCAAACTCAATGAACATTTCAGCAAGTTCGGAACCATCGTCAACCTGCAGGTGAGCTCGCCTTTTCCTCTTGTTTCTTTCTTTTGTTTGGACGCTGTCTGCCGGTGCAAAGGTAAGTAAGCAATTCTCTCCACGGGCTAATATGTAACTTGCTTGCGGCGGCTGTCAAAAATTGACAGCGGTAGAATGGTGATGTCACTCGTTTCGCTTTGCCTCGTGGACTTTCAAGTCTTTTTAGATTTTTACGGGTTCACCGTTTCTGGCGTACCTTGAGACCTCAGCTCACCAACTCAATTGGTTCCCAGAAAATGTGCGCAAGGCAAAAAGATTGTCTGCTGAACATTTATTTCCCATGAGAAACAATTAAAAGTGCAAATAATCCGTTACCAGGTCGCCATAAAACCCGAGTGAAGTTGCCGTGCTTTTTTGGCGATAATACCCTCACTCACACGGTCCCCTGCTAGCTGCTTTTCGTTCATCCAAATCAACCTCTTCTATTGCCTGAGACCGTTGCTTAGACAACACAGAATCACCCCCGGCCCCACGTAGCCATGGTCGATTTAACGTACTGTTACTGGGACGCTAAGTCACACAAACGCACACCTTGTTTGTGTTTTTGGTCCGCCATCCACCGTGGCGCTTTGTGGTTTGGTTCGTCCGCCGAAAACTAGTTTGTCTGCCAAGATTATATTCTGGCGAATGGAATGTTCGTATGGCAAAAAGCTGGTGAGCTAAAGCGTTGGTAAGCCGAGGTATCACCGCATTTACATTTCCGGTTACAAGAGAAAGTACGTGGACCATTTGGAATTCCCCGAATATGAAGGGATTTATTTTGAAGGAATGCAAAATACCCCAAACCATCATTTCAGGGTGTATCAAAATGAGCGTGTTTATTTGATTGTATTGACTTTTTTTCATAGGTGGCTTATCAGAATGACCCGGAGGGTGCGCTGATCCAGTTTGCGTCCCCGGACGAGGCCCGGCGGGCCATCCAAAGCACGGAGGCCGTCCTCAACAACCGCTTCATTCGGGTTCACTGGTTCCGGGAGAACGCCAGTGATGGACTGGGCCAGGGGCCGCCTCACGGACAGCATTTGCAACCGCAGCCAGGATTGGTAAACGTCATCAATTCATTCACTGATTTATTTAGTCGTTAACATTTTACTTTGTTGATTAACTCCTTCACTGCCAGACGTGTGCAAAAATGTGTCCGCTCCAGTTTTTGTCATTGTCACTCAAATTCCACGGCACACAGAAGAATGACTTTTAGGACGACATAAACATTCAATACAGCGTTAGAAACCTTCGACCCTCTTCTTTCATTCGGAAAAAAAGAGTTCATTCCTAAATGACATGGGTCTGGAATTATAGGAGCTTGAAATGGGGGCGGCTGCCCAAAATACAATGCAATACATACATATTGGTTTATCAGAATCAGAAAAGCTTTATTTGTCCCACAATGGGGAAATTTGCAGTCCACAGCCGCAATTTGAAAGGGGATGAAAGGTTAGAAAACAAGATATTCTAAGCATAACAAAATAAAAATATCAACTGTATACTGTGCAAATGTAAATGTGCAAAACCGTTTCATAAAATAAAGTATCAAGAAAGGCATATTGATATATTGCATCAACCCATATTTACAAGTGTCCGGTTTTTTTCTTTTTCCACATGTGCTGGCGCGTGTGGCTGCCGCAGCTCACCCACAGAAAAACTTATTCTGTGACTGTAAAGTGACTTTGAGAGTTTTTAAAGGCGCTTAGAAATCAAATGGATTATTGTGATGATTATTATTTAACAACAGCTGAAACTGGAACAAAGCGCTAACATGGAAAAAATAAAAATTCTGCCCCCTTGTGGAAAAGAAAAAAACATTGCCAGAGGCCATGGCCAGCACTTTATCAACACCCAAGCATGAAAAAAAACCAAACCCGAGTAAATTCTGGAATGGCGCCCTATGTCATGTTTTCAAATCCTGGATACATTCCTGAATGACAGTGAATGAGTTAATGTCTTCTATTTTTCTCATCGCTATTAGGATACATTGTCAGCTTAGTTTTGGATTGGATTAGCCTTTTATTAGTCTCGCAATGGAGAAATTGACATTTCACAGCAGCAAAGTGATGAAAGGAAAGGAAGAAGTAGAAAAACAAAATACAGGAGCTGCTGCAAAGTCAAAACAAAAAGTAAACACTCAACACAAAAGACAGTCATTCAATTTAGGCCCTTTCTTTGTTGTATGAAGCAGTTGAGGATGAAAGTGTCCTTTTCACCAGCCGATCAGGGACGTCATGCTAAAATGTGCACGTCAGCTCTAAGCTAAATGTTGAGCCATCACATCTGTTGACAAAAAGAGATTGTCGCTCGTCTCCCGTCCCACGTCAATCCGCTTCAAATCCAAGCCATCACTTCCTGCATTCCTCCATCTTGTCGCTGATATTGAGAACCTTCCACTCGTGTTTGCGGAGAGCATTTATTGCAATCTCTTTGAACATTCAGCCGCCCGGCGCGACTTTGTCGAAGCAGTCGGTGAAAGATCGCCTTGGGCCTTTTCTCCCTGCCAACTCGGAGCCTTCACACAACTCCGGCGTGGCTTCCCAGGTGGGTGTCTGCGGGTCGCCGGAGCGCTGCCGGGCAAAAAGCTAGCCTTTGCATTAATATGTCGCGTGTCGCGCACTTTAGAACCCCGCCAAAATGGCAGCGAAGGAGCAGGTGGCTTTCCCCGGCAAAGCCGTCGACAAGGCGAGTGTGGGCCGATTCCGTCCTTCCCTCGCCTTCTGTTTTTGTAATCGCGCTTGACTCCCTTTCAGGTGTTTTCAACTTCGGCGGGCCTTTCAAAGACGGTGTACAATCTCGCGGCCTTGAAAGCCGTGCCAAAAAACACCAACGACTCTCTGAAGAAGAAACAGGTGAGACGGGAAGCGGAAATTCCCAATCAACCGCCGACAAATTGCAAGAAATGCTCACGGACGATTGGTTGCGCTCGTCCACACAATTTGCCGATGTCCCATCGCCGCTTGCTCGGACACTGTGAAGAAAGACGGGAAGATTGTCTTTGAGTGCCGCTAGGGGACGCGGCCCAACATCTGCAGCCCTCTAGCGAGCTATTCATTGACAGTAGATGCAAATTGAAGTGATACATTCGTAAAACGGTCTTCTTGATTTCAATACTACGTCCCAAGCACCGACATCCATAAAATAACAAACGTAGATATTTTAATTGGTTGTACTTTCCATGAACTGATAGCTTTGTAACCTGGCTAACGACCTCTTCCTGTGGAGGAGTTAACTAACCAAATCGTAAATTAGTCCATCTGCTACATGAAGATGACAGTTTAACAGGCCGTGTCTGTCCACCTCACATTTTCTGCACTTCCATTGTGGGCCTTGTAAGCATGAAACTTTGAAATATGATGACTTGTATTCTCTATCATTTCCCCAGGAAGCCCTAAAGCTGCAGCAAGATGTGCGCAAGAAAAAGCAAGAAATCCTGGAGAAGCACATCGAAACTCAGAAGGTAAAAAAAATGTTCTGGGTGATTGGGCTTGGCCGTGGTTGGATTAACGCCGCTTTGTGCGCAGCTCCTCATCTCCAAACTTGAGAAAAACAAAAGCATGAAAGCGGAGGATAAAGCCAAAGTCATGGAAACGTTGGGCGCCTTAACCAAGAGTATCAGCAAACTACAAGAGGAGATCAAAGGCATCCCAAACAGCGGCGGCAACGTCGGCGGCAACCTCGCGCACGCACTCAAGAGCAAGGCCCAGGTCACATTTTGCCTATCGAGATCACACGCGTTCAGCTCTCAATAATACATCATCATCAAACGCCTTTCAAAATCCTCACGGTCACTTTACAGTCACGGGAGATGTTAGATCTCTTAGCGTAACCATCGCTAGCATGTTAGCATTCGACCTACCAGTGGCAGCCACGCGTGCCAGCGTTCGCTCAAACAGGAAGTAACTCAAATCGATAGGAAGTTAGCTAGATAGCTAATAATAAGCATCAATCATTTCTAAGCGCCTTTCAAAACTCTCGCGGTCACTTTACAGTCACAGGATAAGTTTGATATGTTAGCGTCGCCATCCCTGGCACAATGTAGACATTTTCGTTGTTATTATGTGGGTGTGATTATTCATTTGAGGGAATTCCCAGCTATGTTTGTTGTTTGCACAAGGGCCTCATAGCAGAGAGGTGCGGCATTCACTTTTGAAAGCCCGAACGATTGTTCGTCGACATGTGGCTCCGCCATGGGCTGGCAAGCGGTTCAGGGTGTCCTTCGCCTACTGTCCGAAGACGGCTGGGATAGGCGCCAGCACACCCGGGATGATTCAGAAAATGGATATCTTGGCTTTCTGTGAACGATCAAAGCTCATGTACCCCCCAGGCTCAGAAAGAACTGCTGGATACAGAGCTGGACCTGTACAAGAAGACTCAAGCCGGGGAGGACACTGCTTTGTTGAAGATCAAGTATACTCAGCTGCAGATCGAGGTACTTCTCAATCTCATCACTTTGACAACGTAGCCCCCAAGGCAAACACGGCACCTAAGTGGGGCGGGTTCTTGCGCATGGCGCCACTCATTCTTTATCCTTTCTCGCCACCTGGGGTGTCGTCAAATCATTGACATATCCAGAGAAACGCCCCAAACATGCAGAATCAAGCAGAAAAAAATAGATCAATAAAAAGCAGCGCGCCGCCAAATTTAACCATCTCGTTGATGTACAGTAAAGTCTGGTTATATCGATATCGGATATATCGATAGTCCCGGTTATATCGATACTATTTCTATGCACGCACGGAGAAAATTACATGCAAACAGGGTCGGATATATCGATAGTCCCGGTTATAGCGATATTTTTTCGGACTCCCTTGAATATCGATATAACGAGACTTTACTGTATTTATTTATTTGTGTATCTAATTGTTCATTTGTGTACTTATTCACTTATCACTTGAGTACTTATTAATGAATTTTTTTAAATTCACAATTAATTTGTTGACTTGATTGGCACTGATTGGCTAGCTAATTGCCAAATCGGAGTCTTCTTTTTTTTCATTGGGCGGCCATTTTGTATACCGCAATCATTTATGATGCTATTTGGGGGGGGGGGGGGGCGACAGATAATCAATCAGAATCAGAAAACCTTTATTCGTCCCACAATGGGGACATTTGCAGCCCACAGCAGCAATTAATTAAGCGATAAAAATAAATTGTGAATATTTCACAAATTTTCCCAGAGGATGCGATATTTCCATACAAGTTCATTTTGTAATTTCACCAAATGATTTTTTTTGTATTTTATTTTGGTCCAGGCTGCTAAAAGGGGACTGCTGACTCCGGGCCGAGGTCGCGGGGGGTCAGCCCGAGGACGCGGCGCCCTGAGGGCCCGCGGCAGAGGCGCCCGAGGACGGGGGCGAGGCCTTCCGCTGCACGCCGTTGTGGACCATCGACCGAGAGCTCTGGAGATTTCCGCTTTCACCGAGCTGGAGCGGGTGGACCTGCTGCCACATTTTGCCGTAAGTCTGCCCGCCAGGCCGCGCTCGCTCCAGTCCGGCACATGACCATTGTGTTTACCACTGAATTGCTCTCAAATGACCGTATTTACCGCTGCCTAAGGAGGGTGCGCGCAGCCTTTCTTTTCTTCCAAAGATGACCCTGTCTGAGCCTTATCAAGTGTGGACGACAAAGCCTCTCCTGTGGCATGCCTTCAACAATTGAAAGCTTTGATCTCTTTATAGATTATTTGTGATGAATTGAAAGTCCGGTGTGCCTTCTACAGGGAAAAAGTATGAACAGACACCATTTATTGGGGGTGCGCCTTGTAAAGCGGAGAATAAGGTGGCATGTTTTCTGATCGAGCGACATAAAAGGCTTTTGGGTGCGCCTTATACAGCGGAAAATACAGTCCTTCATTGTATTCATTGTATTTGAAGAGCCGTGGCTATGCCTGTGATGTATACCGACTGACCCGTTGTTCTTCCTCAAAGCAAATCATTGCTTTGGTTCTACTCTGCGGCTAAATTCATTTGTGAGAATCAGAATCAGAATACCTCTATTCGTCCCACAATGGGGAAATTTGCAGTCCACAGCAGCAATTGAAAAGGGATGGAGTTGGGGTGGGGTGAAAGGATAGAAAACAAATTGGCACGGTAGCATCACGATTGCAGCTTATCTGCTTTTTCAATCGCGGCAAGTCGCGCAGCGCGGCGCAGAATGGATGTCAAAATGACCAATCTTCCACGTTGCCAATGTTGAAGCAATTTGGAGAAATCGAAGATTGCCATCTTGACGAAAGCAGCTTGTCGGCGGTCATCACTTACAGGACGAGGGCAGAGGCTGAGCAGGTGAGCGGCCTTTGGATTCTTGTCGGGATGCGCAAGGCCACAACCGTTCATGGCCTGCCTTTTTGCTCCAATGCAGGCCGCCCGCCACGGCGTCAAGTTGAACAACAGGTATTTGCGCCTGGCCTGGCATAAGCCTGTCATGACGCTCAATCCCGCCGATGCCAACCAGGCTGAGCCGGAGGACGATGAGGTTTGGCCCGTTACCCATTTGGCGCCTCATTATGATGATGATGATGATTCTGCATGAAATTGAGCAAAGTCGCTCTTAATGGCGTAATAGCAGCATGTAGCACCAGAGGGAGCCAGTGTTTGACTCTTCGTCAAGCACATGTGCATCAAACTAATTTCTGAAGAATGGCCACGTATTGATTGATTGACAGCCTTTTTCAATGTCCTTTTCTCTCCAGTACCCCGAAGAGTCACTGAGCGACGACGCCTTGCTGCAGGACGACGACGAAGAGGAAGACGACAACGAACCTCGCTCCTGGCGCAGATGAAGACCTGTTCTTTTACAGCCCGTTGCGAGCGTGACCGCATGGCCGTCAATGTATTTATTTTCATCTGACGAGATTTCACCTCTGGCTTGACGTCGCCCGGAAGAAAACAAACAAAACAGGCGACTTAACTTGGATTGATTTTTAGGAGGTGTTATTCCAGATGCAACTTTTTTTTTGTTTGTTTTAAATGCTCTTAATGTCGTTTTTTTTTTTCTTCTTTTGTATGATGGATGACTAGTTTGTCTGGACACGTGACAGCGTGCTGCTGCTGCTGATTCATCCCCTTGAGAGAACAAATCCTGTATTAGCCTTTAACAAAATGGCAGACGAAAAAATGTTGCAAAATTGCTTGGTTGAAAGCTTACGTGTAAATATTTTATGTCTGGGGTTGAGATAATTTGGACGAAAGTTTACTTTCTCAGTTATTTGCTTTCACTTTGAATTGTCGGGAAAACAAACAAAAGAAAAAAAACAATAAAGAATTGAAATGGTCAGAAAAGACTGCCCAAAAAAATAATTTGGAAAAAAAGTGGAGGCAGTTCGACACGCTTTACGAGTTAAATGCTGTTGTTGACCATTTAAAAAAAAAAAAAAAAAAATCACCTAAAGAGTAAAGTTCCCGGACAAAAAAAACAAAAGAGAAACGGTTCATCTAAAGAGTCAAGTTCCCCAAGAGTTGGTGTCAAGTCAGCCGCAAGATGTCAATCATTTTAGTCCGAGGTAAGAATCCATCCAATATGTCTGCAATCTTTCCAATGGAATCCTAAAAAAAGTCTCTTTTTGTTGCAGATGAAGAAAATACCAAACTTATCCTTGTATATACGGAATCTGTTTGAGTAAAGACATCTATTTACTTATGAATGTCCTTGACTGGTGGCCATTTTGTGTCCTCATCCAAACTATGAAAAGACATCATCGTCGTCATCAGAACCTCCAGCGACAAGATAAGTGCTATTGAATGAAAAAGTGGCGTTCGCCTTGAAAACTTGCAAAATAGAAGGCATTGCACAATGTTGCACTATTTTGATGTTTCAAGTCAGCTTTTCCGCGTGGCGGAGTGGCCTTTCCACCCAGAGTTGTCTCCTCCACTTAGTATTTGACATTTGATTGACCCGATGAAGACTTTTGCTTTCTTTGACTTGTCCAGGCTGACAAGACGCACAAAGCGCGCGGCCATCTTTTCCTACCTTCTTGACTGGATGATGACTTCCGAATCAGAATCAGAATCATCTTTATTGCCAAGTATGTGCAACACACAAGGAATTTGTTTCCGGTAGAACACGCTGCACTAGTATCGTCGTCCAAAAAACTGCTAAGTGGCACTATACAGTTCCATTTTGGGCGTGATAAAAAAAAAAAAAAAGGTTTGGGGGTCACTTTTAAGGGTCCAAGACATTTGAATTGACAGGCTGAAGAAGCGCATCTGTCATGTAACTTGGATGCCCATTCAAATGAATTGGATTGCCAATAATTAATCTGCTCCATATATGATATCAGTGAAAAGTGATCAACTTTTTCTCGTCTTTTTTTTTTTTTTTACAAAATACAGTCAAACCTTGTTTTTTGACCATAATCGGTTCCAGAAACCTATTTGGAACCGAAACCTTTCCCATTATAAAGCGCTATCTAAAGCAATCTGTATGTATTGCATTGTATTTTGAACAGCTGCCCTCATTTCAAGCTCATATAATTCCAGACCCATATCATTTAGGAATGAACTCTTTTTTTCTGAATGAAAGACGACAGTCTGAGGTTTCTAACGCTGCATTGAATGTTGATGTCGTCCTAAAAGTCATTCTTCTGATGAAAGAAGAGAGTTTTTGACGGACGCTGCATTGAATGTTGACGTTGTGGAAAAAGTCCCTATTTTGCCGGTCCTGGAATTTGCGTGACAATGACAAAAACCCTGGCACTGGAGCGGACACATTTTTGCACATTGTCTGGCAGTGAATGAGTTCAAGACAAAGAAATGTTGACATCAGATTCAACCGCAAAAACACGCCGTTTGCTTCATTGTCTGTCCACGGATCGAGAGAGGCACACCATTTTGTTTTTGAAACTCCAAAAGCTCGTCTTCCGTTCCAAAATGGAAAGAGGACGAGTGACAGCAGCTTATGTTTGTCCACCCGCTGTTATGTTTGTTTCCTGCGCTAACTTTTGTTATGCCATGTGACCTACGCGGACGCCCTCCAATTCTTGGAGAGGAGAGTACAAGTCAAGCAAATGGAGGGTTCTCGGCTGGACCCCCCTTGGACCCCCCCCGGTGCCTGTCTGGCTTGCCCGTCTAATTGTGAGCAATCGATGCCATTTGCGCGGCTCCAATTTGGGCTCTTCATCATTGAAGCTTTGGGCGTGCGGCTGGCCTCCTCCTTGCGTCTCAGTGAGGGGGCGTTGACGGCCGCCAAACCTTTGCATGCGCCACACAAAGGAAAGGAAAGGAAAGGAAAACATTGCACGTTTTTACATTTGTGTGTTTGTTTACATCCTACTTTATTTAGTGAATTAGGATCATTTTGAATACACAACTTGATGTATTTATTGATCTAGCCATTTATGTGCCCATTTTTTTCTTGGTTTATTTCTTTGTTGATGTCCAAACCTTGATTCAAGCATGTAAGGAACGTGAAGGTGGTGTTTTGCTGATGGAAGCAACAACAACAGCAGGCGCCTTGGATTCAAGATGGCTGCTCGGACGACGCTTGCCTTCCATCAAGAATCCCAATGTGAAGGAAGGCTCACGTGCTTGGACCAGAGTGAGTTCCAGACCGGGGAGGTCCCACTTTAGGGCCGCTTCTTTGTTTTCCACCCTCCAAATTGTGGTTCTTGAAAGTGGTCACCAACAAGGTGAGGGTGGGCGGTGGCGGACATGGAGGGACGACGCCCAAGTGTTGAACTTTGGCGCCGTTGCGGATGTGCTCTCCTTCTCGCGTGCAGGAGGCCCCTCCCTCGTGATCATCTACAATGAACAAAAACAAAGAGACGTGCAAAGTAGCCCGTGATATGTTTACAAAATATGCTTAGAATAATAATGATGAATTAGCAAAGCTATACTCACCATTTGATGACAATGCTCTGATCTTAGCGTGAAATGGGCATCTCTTGTGATCTTATGACTGTCCACGTCTTTTCTTATTTTATATGTGAAAGCGCGATATAAATATGCATTGTATTGCGTGATTTACATTATTTAATAATTCTTCTTTTCCTTTCGGCTTTTTCAAGAGGTCGCCACAGCAAATGGCTGTCCTCCATAATAATATAAAAGCAATAAATCTAAACCTCACCTAATGTGCAAAAACACTAGTAATAAAACAAAAGAGAAAAAGTGATCCTGTGACTTTAAAGTGACAGAGTTTTGAAAGTTGCTGAGAAATCAAATTATTATTATTATTATTGTTCTGAAAAAAACTAACCATATTAATCCTCATCTTCATACAAAGTATGGTTATTATTAATGACATTATTAAAATTTTATATTGAACCCTTTTTATTGATAATGTAATAATTGTAAAAATAACAAGATTTTTTATTAATAATATTTCATTATTATTTCATTAATATTGTTGGCCATCTTTAACTTTTTAAATAATGATGAATTAATATTATTAATATAAAAGTAATGAATCCAAACATCACTTAATGTGCCAAAACACGAGTAATAAAAAATAATTGTAGTTATCCTCATCATCATACAATGTATGATGATGATTATTATTAATTACATTATTAAATTATTATCTTGAACCTTTTTAATGAGAATGTAATAATTGTAAAAATAACGATTCATTTTATTAATAATAATTCATATTGTTAAATGGCCATCTTTAACCTTTTAAATGATAATCATAATAATTTTATTATTATATTGTTATCATTATTTATTATTTTAGTAGTAGTATTGAATTTTAATTTTGACTTTTACTTGAACTTTGACTTTTGTATTTGTATGATTTATATTTCCAGTTGGTCATGTGCCAATGACATCACCGACATGCGCCGAATCATAATAATAACAATAAATAGTATTTCTAAGCACCTTTCAAAACTATCAAGAACACTTTACAGGATAAGAACTTTTTCTTTTTTGTGCGTGTGAGCAGCGGTAGCCATTCGCGCCAGCGTTCACTCTACCCGAAAGTAAGACGGCAGCATGTCTGCTGTCGCCGCGGCGACCGCGACGAGGGCGTGCTTTGGAGCGCTAAGGTGCTTGTGCAGCAGTTGCCGGGCCGCGGCTGCTTCCCGTCGCATTGATCGCTCGCGTGATTTGCAACATGGCGTCCGACGCAGCGTGACAGCTTGTTACTGAGGTTAAAGATGGCAATTTCATTATCTGTCAGAGGTCGCGCTCAATCCTGACCTTTGACCTCTGGCCACAGAACCATCTGATTGGTGACAAGCGAGCGTCTCCGAGAATGTGTGCCGGATAACCAAAGTAGCGAACGTAGCCCATGCACCTACCTACTCTCGATTCAAAGAATACAACATAAACCATCAATCTGCTTCACAAAAGCTGCTTCACTCATTCACAAATTATTGAAAATATCACGTCGAGCACATTTTTTTCTTCAGGTTTGTTTTTTTTCCTTGCTTGGGTGCCGATAAAGCGCTGGCTAGATCTCTGGCACACCACAAGGGGGCAGCACTTCCCATTTTTCCATGTTAGCGCTTTGTTCTAGCGACAGCTGTTGTTCAAGTGCTATATAAACCAGTATGTATGTAGTATTTAGCTATCTATTCGCTAGCTATCTATATGAGTTACTTCCAGGTTGAGTGAATGCTGGCGCGTGTGGCTGCCGCTGCTCACCTGCAGAACAAAACGATCCTGTGACTGTGAAGTGACCTTGAAAGGCGCTTAGAAATGAAATGTATTGTTATTATTATTATTATTATTATTACTACTGCGTTGTATTTTGGACATCTGCCCTCATTTCAAGCGCATATAACTCCAGACCCATATCATTTAGGAATTAACTTTTTTTTCTGATGAAAGAAGAGTTTTCTTATGCGGCATTGAATGTTTATGTATTCCTAAAACTCAATATTGTGTGGGGCCTGGAATTCGAGTGACAATGACAAAAACCTTGGCATTGGAGTGGCCACGGCCAGCGCTTTATTGGCACCCGACCATGAAAAACTACCTAGCTAGCTAATTATTTGCTATCTATTCACTATCTAACTAGCTGGCTGGCTACCTTGCTAGTTATCTATTTGCTATCTAACTAGCTGACTCGCTACCTAGCTAGCTATCTATTTGCTATCTAACTAGCTAACTGGCTACCTAGCTAGCTAGCTATTTGCTATGTATTGGCTATCTAACTATCTATCTATCTATTTCAGTTATTCCGGGTTGAGTGAAGACTGGCGCGTGTGGCTGCCGCTGCTCACCTGCAGAAAAACTGATCCTGTGACTGTAAAGTGACCTTGAGAATTTTGAATGGCCCTTAGAAATGACGTGTATGATTATTATGATTAAAAAAGAAAACCCGAAGCTACGTTCTATCTTCAATTGGCGAATGGATGAGTGAATCTTTCCAGAGGTGGATGTGAGCGCGACCGCATCGAAAGGACGAGGTAGTTGACGCCGTGTCATGGTGGGCCCAGGATGTCTTGCAGCAAGCCCCGCCCCCTATGCAAATGATGTCCAAATATGTAGGCAAGGTCCAGGCGGCGTAATGGCCGCCGCTCGCCGCCTCCTCCTCCTCGTCCTCATTAAGAGATCTGCTTGCTTTATGATGCGAATAAGTCACGGCTGGCTTGTTATGAGCCTCCAGGTTCCTGTTTGGCCTGCAAGATGTGTGACGCTCAATTAGACGGCCTGGCGGCGGGCGGGCGGATCGGCGCGAACCCTCGGCGCCGTCCGCGTCGCCTCCGTGCCGTGCGCGCCCGTTTGTGTGTTTTGAAGACAGGGATCAAAAGATCAATGGTAATACGCTGCTAGCGAGCTGACCTCTCATGTAATAAAGGCGGCGCGCTTCACCCTGGGGGCCGATTGGGCGCCAAACACACCCGCTATCTTTAAATTAGCCCAGTGCCGCGGCCCGCGGGTAATTGCATTAGTTTATCAATGTTCCCCGCAATTTATTAGTTGGCGTGGCGATGCTAGCTAGCGAGCGCGGTCCTAACGTCCACCGTGAGGCCACAGGGAATATGGGAGGCCGCAAATCAACAAGAAGAAGAAGAAAACAGAAAAGAGTGACATCACTTTTTAGCCACATACCTTTAGGTTAGAATATTAGCAGCTAACAGTTACCTTTTAACAATTTTGAACAGAATGAAATATTGACCTTATTGCGCAAGGTTTTCACCGTTCGCTGTGTGAGGGATGAGCAAAGAGAAAAAGCCGGCAGCTTGCTCACAGATATTTGATCTCATACACAATTGTGGCTCTCAGCTCCTTGACTTGACGCACAAGAAATTATTTGCGTGCCCTCAAATCAGTCACAGAGACAAAAGATGGCAACTGAGACTGAGAGCCCAGACGGTTTGTGAAGTTGCGTCCTGCCGACTCAGTGTTTGGTCACTTGCTGGACAACGCTGGACGTCTGCGTTGTCCAGCGTTTGGCCATCTTGTCACGTCACGCTTCCTTTGTGTTAGCTAGCCGGCTATTTCTCCAACCAACAATAGCTCTTTGCTCTTGTTTTACAAGTAAAGCAATATTTAGACTGATTAAACCTCATATTTTAATATTTATCTTGAGCTATGGCTCAATAAATGTATCTATTTCCTTCAATATGTCCGGGTTGATACGATCGCGACTCTCCGTTAGCCTTTCGAATCGCGCCACGTCCGTGTGGGAATCAAGTGAAACTTTGAAAGGTCGTCTCCAAATTGGAATCAGATACTGATGCGTTTTATTGATCACAACAGTTGATCATGTTTATTTCACTTTATAAAACATTATGGAGTTGAAAGAGGTGAAAATATATATACAATCTATCTATCTATCTATCTATCTATCTATCTATCTATCTATCTATATCTCTATCTCGGTAGGTAGGTAGCTAGCGAGGGAGCTACCTTATAAACAAATCTATCTATATGTACATATAAATCAATGTATATGTATATACAATATATGTATATGTGTGTATATATATCCGAATCAGAAATATATATACACGTATATGTATATACAGTAAAGTCTCGTTATATCGATAGTCAAGGGAGTCCGTAAAAATATCGATATAACCGGGACTATCGATATATCCGATCCTGTGCCGAACTGCATTAAACAAAAGCCGCCAAAAGAGGGCAGCCAAGCGCCATATAAGAAACGGAGCTGGCCATTAGCTCCCTTTTTTTGGGGGTGAGAGATGTTCCCCCAATGTTGCCTCAAAATGGCACATATAATTCTTTAATGATTGTAAACATGTATGCTTTAATCTTCAGAACTACAGTGTATTTGAAACATATTCATAACTGGATGTGTAACAAGAAAGCATATTATCCATTGTTTGGATTCACAAGCAATGCAAGACGTCTTGGCGTGAAGTCATTTTTATTTGCATTTGAATAAAAAGTGACATCGGCTGTCCTTTACTACACAGTATGGAATGTTAATAATTTTCAAAATCATCGCGCTTCAGCAGACCAAACAAGAAACATGAATCGGCACTGGATGATCGTGCCAGGTGTCCTTTAAGTGTCATTGATTATAACGACCAGCACCTGCGAGGCTGCCGACAGGGCTGACGTCGCTACCCGCTGTTCGCCAATCTGATCGGGACGACCAGCACCTGTGCAGGTGCAGGCGGGGCCGACAGCGCCCCCCGTTGGTCGCCAACCAGATCATGACACATTTGAATAAAAAGTGACATCGGCTGTCCTTTAATACACAGTATGGAATGTTAATAATTTTCAAAATCATCGCGCTTCAGCAGACAAAACAAGAAACATTGTTGCATTCCTATACAGTACAGTGGGCATGTACATAACACAACAGGGAAAGTGCAACGCTTACATCTTACTGTATTATGTATACAATTTAAAAAAGTCATCAATCTTCTTCTGCTTCCCATTTTTACCTTTTAACACAAACACTTCAATCTCGTCTGCTACACACGAGCTAGCGTCTGAAAATGAAAATGGCTCTGCTACACGGGTCCTGGGCACGTAACCAAGTCACCTGACCAAGTCGACCAATGGCGCGACTGATGGCGTGACACGTAACCGAGACACGTGACCAAGTCGACCAATGGCGCGACCGATGGCGTGTCACGTGACAAAGTCACACGGCCAAGTCGACCAATAGCGCGACCGATGGCGGCTCATGTGACCAAGTCGACCAATGGCGCGACCGGTGGCGGCTCACGTAACAAGACACGTGACCAAGTTGACCAATGGCGCGACGGATATATCGATATAAACAACAAAAATGGCCGGCGGGGGATGAAAAGGAGCACCGTAATAACCGGATTATTGTAATAACCGGGTATCGTACTAAACGGTACTAATTATACATAAAAAGACTAGAAATGTGCAAGGGAAATGAAAATAGTATCGTAATAAGCGGTACTATGGATATAACGAGACTTTACTGTATATTTAAATGTATGTATATGTGTGTGTGTGGGAATATCTCGTCTTTCCTCCCGTGCGTTGCCGTTGTGTCGGAGGGTTCTGGCAGAGCCGTCGCCATTGCTTGATGGATGAAAGGTCACCTTGCAAGGTGTCAACGCTGCGCTCGATCAATCCTTTGCAATGTTTCCTGCTTGTTAACGCGCAGATTGGAACACAACGCGACTGACTTTCCCGCATTCTTTGTCATTGGGCCAGCCTTCCCCCCCCCCTCTCTCTCTCTGCCGCCATCTTTCACGCCGCTTCCGCCATTTTCTGCATTCCGCCATCTCCCGCCGCTTAATTAAAGCATGTATTATTCACGGCGCCGTATCTTTCTTGTCGGCGTCCGTATGAGCGCAACGTGACATTTTCAATTGTTTGGCTGCGCTTTGAAAGTGCGCCGTGTCATCGGCGAGACGGCGAGCTCGTAGCGCCACTTCCCGCCGGACGGGCGCTCGAGTCGCGAAGGCCGGCGTCCCGTTTTGGCCCAAAGCGAATGAACGTGAAAATGGCTCCGTTTGGCGCAATGGCGGCTTCATAAAAAGCGCCGCCGCCGCCCGCGCTCCTGGGAGAGCGCACTTTAGCGCTTAGCGTCTTTTGCTAACGTTTCCCACCACGAGCCATGAAAGCGGCCGATTGAAGAGCGGTGGGATTCTCAGCTTTCAGAGATGGCCTTCTCCCTTGCGCGATTTTTAGTTGCATTGAGCAAGCGTTTGAGCACGACACCCCCACCTCGGCGGCTGCAGTTTCTTGACTTTGATTTATTTGATGGACAAAAATAGCGCCTAGAGAAGGAGTTCATTTATTTGTTTATTGGACACATCAACATATACAGTCGAAAAATGGACACAAAGTAACGTCAAATAAAACAGTCATCATAGATCACAATTCAAAGGAGCAGCAAGAAAATGTATCTCGTCTTACCCCTCGCTGCGTATTATTATATCAATCAATATTTTTTTTCAACTCAAAATGGTGCCTTTACACCAGCTCCTATATTTTGTTCTTTTACTTTTTTTCATGATTATTATTATTTCCTCTTCCTCTGGTGCTGTAAATTATGAATTTCTCCACTGTGAGACTAATAAAGTTTAATTTAATGTAATTTCCTGACAGAGGTGCAAAAATGATGGGCACCCAATCACTGTCATGATCTGGTTGGCGACCAACGGGGGGCGCTGTCGGCCCCGCCTGCACCTGCACAGGTGCTGGTCGTCCCGATCAGATTGGCGACCAGCGGGTAGCGACGTCAGCCCTGCCGGCAGCCTCGCAGGTGTTGGTCGTTTAATCATTGACACTTAAAAGGACACCCGGCACGACCATCCGGTGCCGGTTCATTGTTTGTTTGCTGCTTGTTTGCTGCATGCATCGTGTACGTGTTTGTTTAACCTTGGCGGATTTTTACTTTTGGTCTTCTTTTGCTACTTTGTATTTTTTCCATTCAGATGATTTTGATGTTTTACATTGTGTTGCTGCTGACCTTTATTTTAATACAATTTGTCAAACAACTTCCTGCTCCCTCCTGCCTGCTTTTCGGAATCCGCACCCGCCATCACCACCTTGTAAAACCGTGACTATCACGACAAGACAAAACAAAACGCGAAGAAATGTGGTAATGGCCCTCACCGTCATGTTTTCCATTGCCGAATCCATTTGTGAATGGCAGCGAGTGAGGTTGCGTGCGCGTCATGGCCGGCCGGCGGTAGGCAATTTTCTCACGGAGCGGCGGCGTGGGTCAAGGTCAAGGTCGCTCTTCGACCAACACGCACGCCGCAGAGCCAGCGAGGCCTTCTCTTCACACGCAAAATGAGACGGGAACAAATGTCCCGTCATCGTCCCAAATGGCCCAACACTCTTTCCCCGTCACCCCCACTACGCCGCCCCCCTCCCTCTTCAGTCCCGTCCGGTGGCTCCCTGGCTCGCTTCTCTTCTCGTCTCTTCTTGGAAATGAGCTTTTGACGACTGCGCTCCTTCCTTGCAATTCAATTTGACGAGGGGGCCATTATCCCCGGCGTAACGCGGAGGTTAAATATATCGGGGCGGACGTGGCGTGAAAAGAATTAGCGCTAATGAATAATGCATTCATTGCGTTGATGAAGGATGGTTGTCGGGCTAACGCGGGACACGGGAAGGACCGGCCCCGCCCCACCCCCTTTTTCACAAATGACCAATATTTCCAGACTCTGTACGGTATCATATTACGGAGCGCTGAGAGGCAGCGCACGACTCAAGCGCAGCATCTGTCCCATTAAAGGGAGACGTGCGTGCGTGGGAGCCACAGCGGACTTTTCAAACATGGCCGCAAAGCTCGTCACGCCCACTTCCTGCCATCATCGCTTGTCGGCCGCCGTCCGCGGCCTTTTGTCTGCCCGCCGGATTCCATTTGTCATGACGCGTTGTGTCGGCCTCCGTTTTGATCTCGTGACGTGACACTGAAGGACGGCCATTTTCAACGGTCCGATCGACCGCGCCATTGGCCTCGTCAATGTTTGGACCGGAAAGTTTTGGTGACTGATCAATGGCAAAACATTTCATGTGTTCTGATTTGGCAGATTGATCTGATTCTGATTTCACATCGGGAAAAAGATATATTTTTCACAATGAGCTCTTTTTTTCCTCATGAAAAAAGAGAATCGAAGGTTTCTTACGCTGGCTTGAATGTTGATGTAGTCCTAAAACTCCATATTGTGTGGGTCCAGGAATTGGCGTGACACTGGAGTGGACACATTTTGGCACATCTGGCGGTGAATGAGTTAAAATGCTTTTTGTTTGGTCTCAGTTTTCCTTCCCCATCCGTCACCTTAAAAAACGCTGGTCATCCAAGCTTGCCGACATTTGAGGTGCGTCGTCGACGGCGGACCGTCGCTTGACGGCGCTCAAGGCCCGGCTGGCCTTTCCACGCAGAGTTGTCTCCTCCACTTAGTATTTGACATTTGATTGACATTCACCTCCACAGAATGAAGACTTTTGCTTTCGTTGACTTGTCCAGGCTGACAAAGCGCGCGGCCATCTTTTCCTACCTTCTTGACTGGGTGATGACTTCCAAATGGACGTGATAGCTTTTGAAAAGACAAACAAAAAAGGTTTGGGGGTCACTTTTAAGGGGCCAAAACATTTGAATTGACAGATGGCAGGCTGGGCGAGCTCATCTCTCATGTAACTGGATGTCAAATCAACCTTCCCCATTCAAAGGAATTGGAATGCCATTAATCCGTTCCATATTCAAGATGATAACAGTGAAAAGCAATCAACTACGAGACGAATAAAGGTACATCCAATTCAGTCCAACTTCTTTTTTTATTTTTTTTATTTACAAAGTACAGTCAAATCTCATTTTTCGACCATAAACATACTACTAAAAAAAAAAAACGAAACGTTTCCCATTACGAATACTGTACAGCGCTGTCTAAAGCAATATGTATGTATTGCATTGTATTTTGGACAGCCGCCCTCATTTCAAGCTCACATAACTCCAGACCCATCGAATTTAGGAATGAACTCTTTTTTTTTTTGATGAAAGACGACAGTCTGAGGTTTCTTACGCTGCATTGAATGTTGATGTCGTCCTAAAAGTCAATATTCTGTGGATCCTGCAATTCAAGTGACAATGACAAAAACCCTGGCACGGGAATGGAGACATTTTTGTCTTATGTCTGGCGGTGAATGAGTTAGTATCGCGGGTCGGGAGTGTATACTGAACGCGCATCGACGCGTTTCTGTTCTCAGTCTCAATCGAGCGCTCGTTTCAGAGTGACATCAAATGAGCCATTTTTTTCTTCTTCTCCTTTTGTTGTGTTTGCCAGAGTAATGCGGCTGCCGAGGCTGCCGAGGCTGGCGTGTTCCTCTCCAGGCTATGCGAGCGTCGATGCGAGTCAGCTACTTTGTATGCTTGATGTCGGGTAATTGCACTTTCATTTCAACTGGGAAAAAAAAATCGGATTCTCATGCCTTTTTTTGTGTGCGTTGAAGGCCTAGAAGGCACGGCTCCTTTTGCGTCAAGTATCCGTCTCTCTGACATTTAGATTTGCCTTTTAAAGATGACATTTTTCAAAAGTGGCATCGCTTTCATACGTTTTCTAGACTGTATTCTTTGACATCCCAGTCAGGATTGGCTAGGAAGTGACACATTTATCCAAGCGGAAGCCATTTGCTTTTCCTGGGTAATAAGGATATTATTTCATGCCGTGTTCGTCCATCAGCGTTTGGTTCGGGGCCGCCACAAAAATGGACAAAATCCGTCTTCAGGGGACAGTTAGGACCCTCGCCACTCTCGAGGACTTGCACACTGCAAGAATCAAAACATCCTACTGGACCCTCCGCACCCTGCCCACCCCCTTTTCCAGCAAGTCCCCTCACGGGCAGGCGCTACTGATCCCAGCGCACCAAATTCAGCAGACATTTCAACAGCGTCTTCCCCCGTCGCCAACTTGGGAGTTGCTTTTTGTGTAGCCGCTACGTCTACATCCCACCTATTAGCATTTGTCCAAAGCCGCAAGGTGTAACTGCGCTTCTGTGTGATCTCTTTGCACTCGTGCCTGACAATCCAGCGAGCCAAAGAAGTTGAATTGCTAGCAAAGCACCACAAATCCCTGGCAAGCAATTCCCATATGCTTCTCGTTCAGGAAATTCAAACTCGAGTCCGCCCCCACACACACCCGCACCTCCCCAAATAAACAAACAAACAAACAAACAACAACTACATTTGATGTTTCTTAAACTTAAAAGAAACTAGAAATAGAGAATCGCTTTTATTAGCTATCGAGCTGGCTATCTATTAGCTATATGGCCATCTCGCAGGCTGGCTTTCTAGCTAGCTCTCTGTTAGCTATCTGGGTGCCTGGCTAGCTATCTAGCTGGCTATCTATTGGCTGTCTTGCTGGCTGGTTATCTAGCTAGCTAGCTAGCTATTAGATAGCTAGCTCACTTTCTATCTATCTGTGTCACTTCCGGGTTGAGTGAACGCTGGCGCGTGTGACTGCCGCTGCTCACCCGCAGAAAAACCTATTATGTGACTGTAAAGTGACCTTGAGAGTTTTTGCAAGGCGCTTATAAATGTATTCACTCAACCCGGAATAACTCAAATACAGTAAAGTCTCGTTATATCGATATCGGATATATCGATAGTCCCGGTTATATCGGTACTATTTCTATGCACGCACGGAGAAAATTACATGCAAACAGGGTCGGATATATCGATAGTCCCGGTTATATCGATATTTTTTCGGACTCCCTTGAATGTCGATATAACGAGACTTTACTGTAGATAGAAAGGTAGCTAGCTAGCGCGATAGCTAATGTGTTTCCTGACTCAAATAGCTATCTAGAGAGCTAATAGATGGCTCGCTCGCCAGAAGGTTGAGTATTTGCTATTTTGACCTCTTGTTTCTTCATTGGAAAGCTTAATTTTGATGACTAAAGCGTAGCCCGGATTGGGATGTTGAAAAGCGCACGCACTCATGAAGGCAAAAGCGGAGTAGTTGTCAGGTTTTTGATGGCTCTTGTCTCAGCGAGGAGTCACGACGTCTCCGGCTGACGACGATGACGATCCTTTGAATGACTCCTTTTGGATCCGTGCAATTTTCCAATGACGGTTTTCCAGCGCCTCGCCGTCGACGACCTTTACCTCCTTGGAAAAATGACAGAGGCATCCCTAAATAATTTCCTCAACAAAGATGGCGCTTTGCATGATGAAATATTCACAAGTCAATTTCCGGCGTAATGACATCATCATCCGTCAGGTCAATCATTTGCCGCCGCGCTTCTGGAATGGGAATGCCTGTCCCGCTTGGCTAAATAAGTCGGGGGCCATTGGGGTTAATGTGAGGGTGTGATAGAGATTAGACAGAATAGAAGTGGTCCTATTTCAAAGTTTCATGTTGTTCTATGCTGATTCGAGTCTGGGGTCCGTCTGAGTTGAACAAGACACAGCCTGTTTACCTGTCATCTTCATCGAGGAGATCTCGCCTTAGACATCATTTAGGACTTGACAAACTCATTCCTTAGACAGAATTCAGGACGAGAAAGTCCCTCACGGGAAGAGCTCATTAGCCAGGTCATCTGTCATTCCATCCATCCATCCATCCATCATCAACCGATCCATCCATTCCTCTGTCCATGCATCCATAAACTATCGACCGATCCATCCATCATTGATCAATTGATCGATCCATCCATCAATCTGTCTGTCCATCTATTATTGATCGATTGATCCATCCTTCCATCTGCCTGCCCATCCATCCATAATTGATCGATCGACTGATTCATCTATGCCATCCATCATTGATTGATAATCCATCCATCCATCCATCCATCCATCCATCCATCCATCCATTTTGTGTTGCTCTATATCCACACTAAAACCCGAAAGAAATGTGTGAATGGCACAGCAAATGAGCTAAAGTCAGAATTCTGAGATGAAAATGAGAATCTTGCCAACTTCATTTCTTGGTTGTTGTTGTCGTCGGCCCCAATCCTCTTCTGTCGTGTTCAAACGAGCATGCAAGTAATTAAAAGAAAGAAAGAAAGAAATGAGGATGTCTCCTCAGTTTGTGGTCGGTCCTTGGTAGTCAAGTGTTGAACTTGTTGAGTCTCACGTCTCACAGGACCAAAACCAGCGCGTCCATTTTGTGACGCGAATGTCAACGGATGACTGCCGCTATCCTAACATGGATCCACGGACGCGCCCGCCATCCCAAGATTTTGCCGTGTTTGTCAATTGGAAATCATTCAAACATGTCCCATCAAATGGCCGAAGGCCCTGTTGAGTTTTGAGCTGGCCTGCAGCGCTCGTCTTGGGATGAGCGATCAATTATTCTCAAGTCGATTAGCTAGGCTGATCATTTTGTTCATCCGTCCGAAATGGAAGCGGACATGCTAATGAGCTTGATGAGAACACTTGATGAATGACGGCGCTCTTCTTCTTCCTCTTTTGTCTGTCACATGAGTTATGAGCGCCGACATCATTTTCATTTGCGCACTGACTGATGCCATTTAAATGACACCCCCTAAGGACCGCCCCCCACCCCGTGAGCAAAGTCTTCGGGAAGATTTGGAGGAATGGCAATCCCACGCAAATTGCTTTCACGTCAAGGAAGGCCGTCCAAATTTGAAAACCGTGACAAGCAGATCTCATGGGAAAAAAAGGCTCACCAAACACAAAGAAGCTGCAAAAATCACATATTTTAAAATATTTCTACCACAAAAGTGTTTCGTTCTGAAGTCATTCACAAATTGATTCGGGAATTGAAAATATGACGTCGAGCGGCATTCCCCAATTTGTTCTTTCTTTTTCTTTCTTGATCTATTTATTTATGTAGTTGTTTATATTGGATTTGGATTGGATTGGTCTTTCACTGGAGACATTTACATTTCACAGCAGCAAAGTGATGAAAGTAGAAAAACAAAATACTACTATGTGTATATTTTGTTTTGTATTTTGTACATCTGCCCCCATTTCAAGCTCAGATAACTCCAGACGCACATAATTTAGGAATTAACTCTTTTTTTATGATGAAAATGGAGTCTGTAAGGTTTCTAACACTGCATTGAATGTTTAGGTAGTCCTAAAACGCAATATTGTGTGGTTCCTGGAATACGAGTGTCAATGACAAAAACCCTGGAGTGGACACATTTTTGCACATTGTCTGGAAGTGAATGAGTTAACAGCGGCTATTTCTTGGGGTACGACCCTCCAATATCCAAATTTCCCCCCCCCCCCCCCCCCTCGCCCGCTTTATCGGCATGTCTTGATTGTTGAGTTGCCCCTCAAAGGTCAATTTGGGAGCCTCTGACTGTGGCCTGGCATCCTAATGAGGACAAACATCAGGAAGGGCCTCACGCTGCGGCGCTCTGATGGATGCGACCCCCCGGGTCAGCCCCCCGAAACCCACCGGGCCCCATCGAGGTCCGGCTTGTGCCATCAATGGCTCCCCGGGCCACTTGACGCTCCGATTTGCGCCGTCCCTCCGCAATGGCCGCCGTCCCCAAAATGACGGCGGCCGTCTGACGGATGAACTTTTTTTGTGTCTCAAACGCAAAGACGGAGAGAAAAGGAGGGAGGACGTTGGTCGGTTGGTTCGCCGGGGGGAGGCAAGATAAAGTGCCCCCCTCCCCCCCGTCCCACTTGCCGACTTTTATCTGGTGGGCAGCGAGGGAGGCGCTGGCGGGAGGATCCGTTCGTCTCTGTTAGAAGGAACACGGCCCCCGTTATTAAAGTCATTTATCACCCGCTGAATATTCCCCCTTTAATAGGCTTTGTCGTTAATTACCCAACTTTGTCAAGACGGGGGGGTGTCAGGGGGGGCTTTGTCTCTCACCCCGACACACCCACACATCATCAGGTCAAGACACGTTTCACACCGACGCGCATGACACCTTGGCGCTCTTTCATTGGCTGTCAGTTGCTCTCAATTGTAACAATGTGGGGGGCGGCGACGCCAAACACCCGCGCGAGCGATTGCATCCGCGTCGAGAACAGATATGCGGCTGAAAACAACCACGTTGAATGTTTTGTCACGGAGAAGAATGATGCACTTTGGTGGGGGGGGGGGAACACCCTGGACCGGGGCCCTATCAACCTGTCGTGTATGGGTTTGGGAATGTGGGAGGAAGGTGGAGCGCCCGGAGAAAATCCACGCGAGCTCCGGGAGAACATGCAAACTCCACACTGGAAGGCCGAATCCGGAATTGAATGCTGCACTTTGACTTTGAGGCAAACATGCCAACCAGTTGGCCACTGTGTTGATCTCTCTCCCTCTCTCTGTGTCTGTGTCTCTGTCTCTGTCTGTCTCTGTCTCTGTCTCCCCCCCCATCATGGCTGGTGCAGTTCGCAGTGAGCAGAACCCAATCCGAAAATGAATCAAACGAACAACGGCGCCCCGAATATGATAGTAGGCGACTCGAAGAGGGGGAGGGGCGAGGGTTACATTGGCTCAGCGAATGGAGATGAATTCCTTCCCTTGCACATGCGCCATTCACGAGCGAAATAGTTTCAGAGTCGTCTGGGTCGATTTGGCAGCTGCGACCAATCGTCGGCGTGGCACTTGTCCAAGAATGGGAGCGCGAGGCGAGGTGACGGCGACACCATCGATCCTTTCAGCCCAATTGCCCCCCCCCCCCCCCTCCGCCATTCCGTCAAAGCAAACTCATCAGATATATTGATCGCGGCGGCGCTTTTTAACGCTTCCCCCGGCAATAAGATGATCCCCCCCCCCTCCAGTCAAATAAGTGGTTATCTGTTGAGGTAGTGCTGGCAGATATTTGAGATGTCAAGATTTCCTCGGGGAAGCCCCCACCCCTCCCCCCAACAGAGAGTCCGCAGCCACATTTGGAAAGCAGTTAGCGTCACTCCACTCGTGGTGATCAAATGCCATTTCATTACCTGAAGAATTGCTGGAAACTTGATTTGTAGGACTGGGAGCAACAAAGCTGGCAAGCGGGGGGGGGGCAGATGGGGTCTCTGTCTTCTTGCTACTTTCACTTTTGTCCAGAAGAGGAGGCCGTGTTCCTGGCAAACTATGGGAGGGTTTCAAGGAAGAGGAAACAAAAAAGATTTGAGTTCAAATTGATGGCAATCAATCACGTCACCTCAATGGTCAACTCCAAAGTGACATTTCTCAGCGCCAATGTTTATTTGGCAATTTAGACAAATATTGAATATGCAAATTGGCATCTTTTGGGTCATTCGAAAGAATGTTGCCTTCATGCCGTAAAACCAAACTCTAATCCTAACCCTAAACCCTAACCTAACCCTAAAGTGCCTAAACCCTAACCCTAAACCCTAACCCTTAACCCTAACCCTTAACCCTAACCCCAAACCCTAACCCTAAAGTGCCTAAACCCTAACCCTTAACCCTAGCCCCAACCCTAACCACAAACTTTCCAAAACGTTCCAAAACTTTAAAAACAGAACTTTCTAAACGTGTAACTTTTAAAACTTGTAACACTTGACTTTAGCGTTAACTTTAGCCTTTATTTCCGAACAGCGGGGCTAGACTTGAAGATAATACATTGGTCGGTCGGTCCCACTGAGGCATTTTCTTGTCAATCGGATCCCATCTTTGCAAATATCGAGCGACCCCCCCCCCCCCTCCCTCCCCCATTTGCTCCCTTGTGTCCCACCTCCCAAAAGGCGAATGGTTCCAACGTCCGAATGGCCCCTCCTGCCTCCCCCCCCAAAAAATGGACATTGTGACAACGGCTCGTCGAATGTATTCCATGTGTCATTTTCATGATTGCCAACAGGGGGCGGCCTCCGCGCATTGATTAAACGTCCATTCCGTGCAGCTGCGACGCCAAGAGGCTCGTCGCTTTTTTTTGGGGTGGGGTGAGGTGGTCTGGCCTCCATTTTGGCTTGTAACTTGACTGGATTCCACCTGCCTTGTCACTTCTGTAAGTAAACCAGCTCCACATTCACCTTTTCATTTCATTCTTTTCATGTTTCTTCAACTTGTAAAATCCGCTTGTCATAAAGGTGACATGATTTCTATTAGCATGAGGAAGAAGAATTCATATTTTAGACTGCGGTTGTGCGATAACATTTATTGGGGCACGTGTCGAGCGGAGAATGATAGTAGGTTTTTGGTATAAAAACAAAAACTGCAACATCCTCCTCGAATAGCTTGATGTACGTATATTGTCATCAATGCTTGTTTTACCATGCTGCACAGCGCAACGTAGCATTTATTTTTCATCAGCTCGGAACTGCATTTTACCTTTTTTATTTATTGTTTATTTATTTCATACATAGAAATGTATTTATTTACTGTTTTAATTATTTTTATTTACATTTATGTATTTATTTTTGTATTTATTGATTTTCCTTTATGTATCCATTTTTGTATTTATCTATTTATTTATTCATTTTTCTTTATTTAGCTATTTATGTATTTATTTTTCTTTCTTTATATTTAATTGTTTATGTATTGTCTATGTATGTATTTATTAATTTTATTCTCTGTATTTATTTATTTTTATTTGATGTACGTATTTATTTGCTTATTTATATTTTTTATCAATTATTTTATTCATTTTTCTTTATTTATTCATGTGTTTATTCAATTACATTTCTTTCTTTCTTTCTTGATCTATTTATTTATGTAGTTGTTTATATTGGATTTGCCTTTATTAGTCTGGCAGTGGAGAAATTTACATTTCACAGCAGAAAAGTGATGAAAGGAATGAAAGTAGAAAAACAAAATACATATATACTGTTTAATATATCCATGTCCATATGTATGTATATGTATTTCTTTGTTTATTAAGCACAGCGTTAATGTTCAAGGGAAAACGCTGCCCGAGGCCACGGCCAGCGTTTTATTGGCAACCAAACAAGAACAAATTGGCCAATGGCGCTGGATGTCATCTTTTCAATTGCCCAAACATTTTGAGCGGCAAACAAATGTCAAATCCCAACTTGAGCAGCCCGAGCACACTCCTGTGCCAGCATCTGAAACCAAGTGTGAAGATCAAGCCACTCAAAGGCCATCAAGCGTGTTTTCGGTGGCCAGATGTCCTTTTCGGAGCAGCCCGCCGAAGTTCACGTCTCGCGTCTCTCATGCGCCCATCAACTTTTTAGCAGGCCATTTGCGTGATCGCGTGAGAAAGCCTTAAAAAGCCTTGGCGCTCACATCTGATTAGCGGATGGCTAATCGGACAAGTTGCTGCACACCAAAGCCAAAAGCTTGATTGAGAAGGTCAGAGCGGACGCCAAACGCGCCACGGCGTGCCGCCGTACGGCATCAAGATGGACGTTGACCATTCGCCCCATTGGTCATCACGTTGCCCTGGCTTGTTGCTACATTAGCATGTGACTGAGAAAGCACTTTTGGAGGCCAAAGAGGTGAAAGAAGGCTACTCAGAGGATGTGACGTCATCCACGAGATTTGGGGGGGGGGGGGGCAGTTGAGCCACAACTAGTCTCGTCTGCGTGCGTTAAAAAGTGAAAAAGCTTTTGTTGTGCCTACTTAAAGATTTAGTGAAGTGACACAAAGTGTGAACAATGCCAGTTGGCACGCACGCAAAGTCCTCTCGCTCTCTTTGTATAATTGATGATGACGAAGAAAGGAGGCCGCCTGACTTTGCTCTCAACATCACTGAGGTGGAATTAAAAAGAAAAAAACAATCTCAAAAGAAAGATATTTAGCTTCATAAACATCAAACCGGGACAGTCATAGTAAGTCGAAATAGTTTGGTCTTATTTTTACTGACATCGTGGTAAACAAACAAACAAATAAATAAATGAATAATGGAATACATAAAGAAACATTTACATGAATTCATAGATAAATGTAGCCACAAGGGGGCACAATCCAGTGTCTTATTGTGCCGGTCCCAAGCCCGGATAAATACAGAGGGTTGTGTCAGGAAGGTAAAACAAAATTGCCAAAACAAATATGCGAATCAAACCTGTGAATCCCATACCATGGAAAAGAAGAAGATTTACTTATTTGTTTGTTTATGTTTTTATTTATTTATGTCTGTATTTATTTATTTTGGTCTGTTTATTTATTCATCTATTTATTTGTCTGTTAATTTGTCTATTTATTTACTTATTTATTCTTTCATTTATATCTTTGTTTATTTATGTATTTGTGTAAATATTTATTTATGTGTCTATTTATGTATTTATTTTTGTCTGTTTATCTATTTATCTATTTCTTCTTTCCCCCTCAGGGGTCGCCACAGCGAATCAATGCCCTCCATCTATCTGTGCATCCTCTTCTCTCACACCAGCTACCTTCATGTCCTCTTTGACCACATCCATAAAGCTCCTCTTGGGTCTTCCTCTCGGTCTCCTGCCTGGAAGTTCAATGCTCAGCATCCTTCTCCCGATATAGTCACTTTCTCTCCTCTGGACATGTCCAAACCATCTCAGTCTGACTTTCTCTCCAAAGCCTCTAATATGAGTTGTCCCTCTAATTATACTCATTCGTGATCCTATCCAAGCTGGCCACTCCCAAAGAAAATCTCAACATCTTCAGCTCTGTTTCCTGTCTTTTCTTCAGTGGCACCGTCTCCAGTCCAAACATCATGGCTGGTCTCTCCACTGTTTTATCCACGTTTCCTTTTGTCCTAGCTGAAACCCTTCTATCACACCTGACATTTTTCTCCAGCCGTTCCAGCCTGCCTGGACACGCTTCTTCACCTCTTTTCCACACTCTCCATTGCTCTGGACAGTTGACCCCAAGTACTTCAAATCCTGCACCTTCTTTATCTCTTCTCCCTGTAGCATCACTCTTGCACTTGGCTCCCTCTCATTCACACACATGTATTCCGTCTTGCTGCGACTGATCTTCATTCCTCTCCTTTCCAGGGTATATCTCCACATCTCTAGTTTCTCCGCCACCTGTTCCCCGTTCTTGCTACCGATCGCAATGTCATCTGCAAACATCATGGTCCAAGGAGATTCTTGTCTAACATCGTCTGTCAGCTTGTCCCTCACCATAGCAAA
Organism: Hippocampus bargibanti; assembly: GCF_051943395.1. Classification (NCBI taxonomy): domain Eukaryota; kingdom Metazoa; phylum Chordata; class Actinopteri; order Syngnathiformes; family Syngnathidae; genus Hippocampus; species Hippocampus bargibanti. The sequence continues at coordinate 33,314,376 of NC_142736.1, read as the reverse complement.
CAAGAAAGGGCTCAGAGCTGACCCCTGGCGACCCCTGGTGGACCTTGAATTCCTCAGTCACACCGACAGCAAACCTCACAACTGTCTTACAGTCATGATCCATGTCTTGCACCGCTCTGACATACTTTTCCGTCACTCCAGACTTCCTCATGCAATGCCACAGCTCTTCTCTGGGCACCCTGTCGTACGCTTTCTCCAGATCTACAAAGACACAATGCAATTCCTTCTGACCTTCCCTGTACTTCCCAGCGTGTTCGACCGGAAACAAATTCCTTGTGTGAAGAAAGTGAATAGTTCCATCAAGAACGACTGAATGAACGAACGAATGAAAATATTGTCAAGGCCTAAACGGAGGCCCTCATAGCACCCGGTTCAATTCAGGGTTGCTTGTTGCGATTTTTAAAAAGTAATTATGAGCCATTCATATTCCCGATCATGACCCCCCCCCCCTCCCCCTTTATCCCTCCCCCGCTTAAATAGAGTGGGAGAAAAACAAAAGCAAAAAAAACCATCCTCCTTGTCGTCTTAATTAGCTTCCACATTGAAATGCCGACATAGTTGCCTTGTCGTTGGTTCTCCATATCTGGGGAGCTCATGCAAATGTTTTAGTTTGGCATCGCTTTGTCTGCAATCTGGGGGGGGGGGCAGGGGGGTTACTTCACGGCAAATAGCTCTCATGATGCTCTCATAATGAATAAATCATTTCATCACCACAGTTGGGAATCCAATCCAATCCTACCCACATTTTTTTTTTACAAGGTGCGACGGCGGCGACGCTACGGGTCAACAATTCAAACCCGCAGCTCCACTTTGGGGGCTGGAAATGTGCGGGTGGGAGGTGGCATTTAACAAATACTCACACAATCCGGGCGGGTGGGGGGTCACTTTATCTCCGGGTCACTGAGAATGACATCATCAAAGCGCTCGTAAGTCTGCAAATAATTGCGGCTGGGTAGGCCCTCCACCGCCGAGCCGTGTCCCTCCTCCCCCAAAACAATGGCCTCAATCTCCAAAGCCTCACCTCCGTCTCCTCAGCCGGGGAGCAACATTGAACAACTCCAAATGACAGCGGCTTTGCCATCACCTCTGCCTATGCCCCCCCCCCCCCCCACCCCCCAACACTCCACTACTTGGAAGGAAGGGCATTGTCAGTTACTCTTCAACATCACAATCGCATGAGGTTTGGTTGCTGTAAAACATTTCCAAATGTTCCTTTTTCAAAGTAAGAGTGCCCTCCACCTGAACCCTCCTCCCCCTGTTTTATGAGTATAAAAATGTGCTTCTCAACAGCCAAAAACGCGCAAAAGGTGCTTTTTTCTCGTCTTTGCAGAATTTGAATAATTCATGCGGTCCGACCAAGACTAAATAAAATGGCCGTCGCTGCTACCCCCCCCCCACGCCCTCTCAGATGGGTCGTTGCACTTTTACCGTTGCGCATGTTCCTTTTAGGGGCGGAGGGGGAGTAATAGTTTGAATGCACTGGAATGTTGACATAAATGACTGTTACGCTTGCTCATTGAGTGTGTGTTGTTTTTATTTCGGTGTATTTTATTCATTCATTAACTCATTCACTGCCAGACGATGTGCAAAAATGTTTCCACTTCAGTGCCAGGGTTTTTGTCATAACTTCGAACTCATAATTATAACTCATCTCTCATGTAACTTGGATGCCAAATCAACCTTCCCAATTCAAATGAATTGGAATGCCATGAATCCGTTCCATATATGATAACAGTGAAAAGTAATCCACTACTTTATTTATGTATTTATTTATTTATTTATTTATTTTTACAAAATACACCCGAACCTCATTTTTTGACCATAATACGTTCCAGAAACTAATTTGGAAATCGATTTGTTCAAAAAGCCAAACATTTCCCATTATAAATACGTATATCATATCAAGCACTATATAAACCAATTTTCGTACGTTGTTGACTGGGTGATGACTTCACGGACGTGATACCTATTTAAAGGGAAAAAAAGGTTTTGAGGTCCAAAACATTTGTCTTGACAGATGTCAGGCTGAGTAAGCTCATCTCTCATGTAACTTGGATGCCAAATCAACCTTCCCCATTCAAATGAATTGGAATGCCATTAATCCGTTCCATACGTGATAACAGTGAAAAGTAATGACATTTTTTTTCTTTTTACAAAATACAGACAAACCTACTTTTTTCGACCATAATCCGTTCCAGGAAACCGATTTGTTCCAAAAGCAAAACATTTCCCATCATAAATATATCATATAAAGCGCTATATGAACCAATTTGTATGTATTGCATTGTATTTTGGACTGTCGTCCTCATTTCAATCTCCTATAACTCCAGACCCAGATAATTTAGAAATTAACTCTTTTTTTTTCTGATGAAAGAAGAGAGTCTAGGGTTTCTTCCGCTCCATTGAATGTTGATGTAGTCGTAAAAGTCAATATTCTGCAGGTCCTCCAATTGGAGTGACAATGACAAAAACCCTGGCACTGGAGTGGACACATTTTTGCACACGGTCTGGCAGTGAATGAGTGAATTTGTTTTTTTTCTTTTTGGTCTGCTGTTTTTCGCAAGAAACAGTTGGCGAAGGCATGGTGGGGTGGGGGCTGAGTGGGGTATGGCAGGAGCATGAGGCGTGATCAATATAGCCACGATACGCTCGCTCCTCAACCGCCTCGCCACCTTTAGCCCCTAATCGATGAACTTCCCCGAGTAAACAGATCTGTCCCAACGCTCGCTGTTCCTCATTGTAAGATGACCCCCCCCCCAATCCTCCTCCTCCTCCACCTTCGCCAAGTCAACAACGAGAAAGCGGATATGTTCTTGCTCTTCTCCTCAACTGTCCATTTCAAGTATGCAGGCTAAATAAAGACCTAATGGATCATGGTCACTGCTATTAATGGCCTCCAAACGAGCTTCTGTCAGATTTGAGCGATTGTGTCCGTGTGTTGTGGGTCAAACAACCATTGGTGTAAAATGACCCGGGTTCCTCTCCATACAGCCTTTGGTCATGTCACCATGTTTTTGACTCATCTTGAAAATGGAGAAAATCGCCTTGAAGAATTATTGAGGAATCCAACGCGTTGAAAAAAAGAGTCTTCTAAAAATTCTAAATATTGCTCCAGCCGATGCCAGGGCTTTTTATCATTGTCATTTGAATTGCAGGACCCACAGAATATTGAGTTCTAGGACAACAGAAACATTCCAGACACTTTTAGAGACTTTAGACTCGCTTCTTTCATCAGAAAAAAAATACGTCATTCCTAAATGATATGGGTCTGGACTTATAAGATCTTGAAATGAGGGTGGCTGTTGAAAATGCAATGCAATACAATCTATATTGGTTGATATAACGCTTGAACAACAGCTGAAGCGGAAACAAAGCGCTAACGTGGAACAAAGGGAAATTCTGCCCGCTCGTGGAAGGGAAAAACATTGCCAGAGGTCTGGCCAGCATTTTATCGGCACCCACGCAAAAAATAAACAAAACCCAAGTTAATTTGGAAATGGCACTCTACCTCATATATTCAATTCACAAATCAATGTGTGAATGGCAACGAATGAGTTAAGATAGAAGTTAGCCTAGCTTGAATTACGGGATATTTTTCCAGATGTTTTGGAACATTTCAAAAATCAAAGACAATGTTTCGGGGCGATTTCGTCAGAGAGACAAAAGGCTGCCGGGATGAGTGGAAGGCAACTTTTGCCGTGACACGACATCGACAAAGCGTTCTTGCCACTTTTCCTCACGTAAATTCTTTCCGCCGCACGAGAAACCGGCAAATGGGTCCGTGGCGGCGTCGCTTCTACGCCGACTCGCTCTTTTATTTAAACGTCTATCCGGAAAGCCAGGAAGCTCACACGCCACACCAAATTGTCCTGACGTTCGATTGCGCTTTCAATCCGCGAGGTGACATGAACAAAATTCCTCGGATTGGGGGGGGGGGGGGGGGGGCAGAGGGGCACCACCCCCCACACCCGGAGAACATCAAACTATTCATTGTTGCGACGATCCAGAGGGAGAACGTGCGGGTGTGGCCCAATCTATATCTCCCGTGACCCTCGGTAACGTGTGGCCACCATCGCTAATTACATTTGGAGAGCAGCAAGTGACGGGACGGATGGAGTCGCCAGCCGCTTTCGCCCATCTGCTTAATATGGAAGATGAATGGAGAAAGATGATTGAAGCGCTGATGCGCTGAGGGAGAGACGTGATGGACGTGGAGGCAGTGGTGCAAGAGACTTGCCTTCAACCCCGTGGAGATGAGATTGACTGCCGACGTCCAACGTATTTCGTGAATACTGTCGTACCGCGGCTTACAAACTTAATTGGTTCCCAGAAAGTGTGTGTAAGGTGATCGGTGAGCAGGTTTCTTCAGCCCTCATCTGTACTTCTTTCAAGGTGGAGGACGTTTCGCTTCTTAGTCCGACACCTTCAAAGAAGTACAGATGACGGCTGAGGAAACCTTTTCATCGATGGACCACTCCTGTACGACTGAGAGCTTACACAGACATGTGTGTAAGGTGAAAAGTTTGTCTGCCAAACATTTACTTCCCATAAGAAACCATTAACATGAGAATAATCTGTTCCCAGGCCCTCATAAAACATAAATTTCTACAAAATAAGCCTTTAAACTACACAAAATAGACCTTGTTTTATGTATAATAAATGTGCTATTGTATTGTAATGAAAGACATTAACTGTACTAGATAATAAAGTGGTTTTATTGACCTTTGTGATGGTCGTTGATGTAGTTGCCCCTTGATGATCTCCAAGTGAAGTTGCCATGCTTTCTCGGCGATGATACCCTCACACACTGTCCCCTGCTAGCTGCTTTTTGTTCATCCAAATCAACAGAGGTTTTTCAATCTCTTCCTTTGCCTGAGACCATTGCTTAGTCAACACACAAACACCCTTAGGTGAGGTTTAGCATACCGGTACAGGAACGCTGAGTCACACAGACGCACACCTCCCTGGTGTTTTTCGAGGATCTCCTTCTTCTGCTCGACCGTCATTTTCCTTTGTGTCCTCATCGGCTTAACACTAGCCTGTGGTGGGGTCTTTTTCCGTCCCATAATAGCAAAAGTACTCCACTTGCCACCAAAAACTATTTCGTCAGCCAAGACTATTTGCTTGCGAATATAATGTTCGTGAGCCGTAAAACTTTGTGAGCTGAGGTATCACTGTACTCTCTAATTGGATGGAAGTTAGTCCACCATTTTCAATGAGTTGCTGTTGCAAAAAAAGACAGGAGTCCGTCAAATACTTTTTGGGGGGTTTTGCTATTGTGGAATGTGGAAACCTCCGATCCACTTCAAAGTGGACGAGAGCGCGTCGAGGCTCGGGGTGACCGCGAGAGGTCACATCACCCTGAAATCGGACGTTTCCGGTGTTTTCTAGATTGGCCCGCGGAGCTATTTTGGGAACCTTGAACGTATCACATGAAAGCGCCAAATCACACAGAATGAGCCTTGTTAGCCAGTCGCGCTACATAATGACTCTGGCCTCACGGGCAAACTAATGATCAGGTGCTTAACAGCCCGAACCCACAACACAGCTGCCGTAGACCTGTGAGGGATGGCCAGCGCCTCCTTCCACTCATCTTCTCCCTGTCTTGTTTTCCTCTCCCCGCTCTGTTTCTCTCCCCCTTCGCTGTATTCCGCCAGCGCAGCAGCTGGGAAATTGGCCTTGGGCTATCAGCTAGAAGCCTACAACCATATGCTGGATTTATTTCTTTATTTTGGTGGAAGGGGGCAGGATGATCTGTCTGAAATGTAATCGAATGTAATTGCTAAGTAGGACACTTCTCCAGTTGGGCTTTGCAAACAAATTGAGCGCAAAAAGCTGGCCTGTCCCTTTCCGAGGCACAATCAAACACAAACGGCGCATCCCAAAGACGCTGCGAAGGACACCAACATAGCTTGCTCATTAGTTACAGTCATACCTGGGCTTACAAACTTCATGGCTTCCCAGAAAGTGTGTGTGTAAGGTTAAAAGTGTGCATTCCAAACATTAATTTCCCATAGGAAACTATTAAAATGAGAATAATCCGTTCCCAGGTCCCCATAAAACATCATTTTCTACTAAATAAGCCTTAAAACTACACACAATATACCTTATTTTATGTATAATAAATGTGCTATAGTATTATGATTAAATAAACTGTACTATACAATAAAGACGTTTTATTTGCCTTTGTAATGGTCGTTGATGAAGACCAATCACGCGCGGCTTTAACCGAAGACTGGGGGCAGGGAATTGAGGGGGAAGAAAACCGACTGGCATTTCAGGAGCTCCAAGAATCGGCTCGTTCGCGAAAGACACATCACTCATTGTGCATGGCACTCCGTGTGTTTCCCAAAAAATAGTTGGTATGCCAAGATTATATTCTCGCAAATGTAACGTTTATAAGGCGAAAAAATTGTTAGCGAAAGCGTTCGTAAGCCGAGGTATCACTGTACTTTCTTTTTTGGATCGCATTTGAATTTCTGCAGGTCATAACCGATAACAGCGAATGGAAGTCGCTGATCAAGCTAAATGTTCGGAAGACGCAAATTGGCCTCCTCCAGACACGCAAAAGCCGATTGGACTCTTATGAGAAACACGTGGTGTCTTGTCAATGAGTTTGCGGAGACGCAGCCTCTATCACTGTGACATTGTCTTATTGATTCGGAATGACTTCCTTTCCTGGGAAGTCAATAACCCTTTTGAAACCCAAATAGTGCCAGATTTCCGATTTTTCAAGACTGAACATGGTCAGGACAGTCAAGAGTCCGATGGTGATCAACTGAATCAGAATCAGAAATCCTTTAATAGTCCCACAATAGGGACATTTGCAAGCAAGTCCAGACCCCGCCACTGGACCAAAGGCCCGAAATGACAGATTCTTACCTGGGCTCATCGGGTATTACTACCCATCACTGATAGTGTGACCACCGTAACCTAGACACAGACCTGAGCTTCTTTCCGAACAGCTATGCCCCCCCCAACGGCCTCTTTTCGTGGACACGCTATCGGTTCCGTCTGACATCGCGTTATTTCCCTCCATCGCTCATTAACCTCTCGGGCCGGCCGAATCAAAGTTCAGGGCAAGGGAGGAGAACCTCAGACGCAGCGGTTCAGATAAGAGGAACACCCTCCACAACCCTCTTATAGCCTGCAGCATGGTGATATATGGATCTGCAGGGGCTAATAGCAAAGTATTGACGGGGAAATGGTGTGCTTATCCCGCTACCGCATGCTGGCAAGGGCTCCCCGAAGCAGATGGGACGTACTTTGGGGAGAGGAGGAGGAGGGTGAAGAGATGCGCTAGAATTGTACTGGGACAAATTACAGTCTTTATTGCTCTATTTCAGCTAATTTGCCTGCGTCTTTGTCGCAGACCCAAACAATTGACTCCAACCAAACACTGTACAGTCAGCGAGGAAAGAATTAAGGAGCACTCAGGCGGTCGGACTCAGGTCGGTCATTTTTTATTTGTATTTTTTTACTCGTGATGTTCATAATTTGGTCTGCCTACAAACGACAACAGGAGAGAGCACTCCATTTGCCTCACATTAGCTAAAGCTGTTCAGGATAATGAGAGCCAAATTGCAGGCGAAATGCGAGAATCTGTCTTTCATAAGACACGCTGACACCGCGAGATGGCCGCAAGCAGTCTAGAGGCAAGCAGCAGCAATCGGGACCAACTGGAGGCGCTTGATGGAGGATTGGCTGACTCCAAAGTCAAGTGCATTACGGTAATCTAGCAAAGGCATGAATGACTCTTTGTCAAAGTGCTTCAGGAAGAAAAAAAGCTGGATTTGAAAAGAGCAGCGATATCGTTTTTTACCAATTTCAAATCACTGTCCAGTTTAAGGCCTACATTGAAGACTGTTGGCTTCAAACAAGGAGCCACAAGATGGGTTGTGCGAGGGCTCATGGTACCGATCACTGTCACTCCTGAATCAAAAAAAACCTTTCTAAAGTCCAAACAAAATTGATAATGGCCCCTGAGAGTAAACCGTAACAACAATGTGACCCACAGTCTGTGTAGGCTCTCAGTCGTACAGGAGTGGTCCATCGAGGAAAAGGTTTCTTCGGCCGTCATCTGTACTCCTTTGAAGGTGTCAGACGTGAAACCAAAGCCAGAGATGGACCAATAGAAGTCATCAGATTAGCTTCAAGGAGTAGTCCGCTGCTCCCCCAACCTTAGAACTGGGACCTATCAGAGCAGAGGTCTGATATGCCCACCTTGGTCTAGAGATCCATTAGGGGTATAGGCCTAGGGTTACCAGCACAACTTTAGTTAGCTGACGAAGCTTTTCTGATGAAGAGTGAAAGGTCCGACACTTTCAAAGAAGTACAGATGACGGCTGAAGAAACCGTTTCCTCAAAAAACGACTTTGACACCCTTGATCAATGCAGATCCAGGAATATTTGTTTGAACAATTCTATTCATTATAAGAGCACTGAACGAGACCAAGGCATCCTCCACGAACCAGGAAGTAGCATCCAGGAAGTCCTTCACAGACGACTAGTAAAGACAAATTACGACAAAAGCTTTGGTGTGTGCGATGGGGGTGCGAAGCGGAATTTCAGTTGTTCATGATCATTACGACATTTTGGCACAGATGGTGGCGTGGTAGCACGTGTCTGGATTGACCACATCCACAGGCCTGAAGGCGCCTCAGTGAGCGTTGGGCAAAGACAATGCCGCATCTTGCCAGGTGGGGGGGGGGCAGGCACTAAAATCCTCGTCGACGCCCATGATTACGCACTTGACATTTTTATAGCTTGATGGCAGACGCCCTCTCCAACAAAAGTGGAGAGGGACACGCGGTGCGCCAAAGCGGCCCAGCAGTACTCGGTGCGGGCCATCAGAGTTTGGTGTTGACATAATTAGCCTGCTTAGCTGCCATCTGGGTTGCGCTTGTTGGCGGGTGGCACGAGCCAGGTGCGTCACGGGTAAGACCGAAGAGAGAGGCAGATGAGGGCTGACGATCGCAGTCAAAACGCGTCGGGAGAGGGTGGGGGAGTCTGAACTACTTTGCACCATGAGAAAAATCAGTTAGCATGCTAATATTGGAAGGATAGCTGTTGAATCTGAGCTCGCCGATGAAAAACGCCAAGTAATCAGCGGCCGTTATCAAGGAAAAGCAGCTGCCATTTAATTGGCTGAAAATGGCAAGACTTTGTGTGAGCAGTTGGGTAAATTGATAAGGCCTCTGGATTTACTCGATGAGCTCCAAAGTTCCTGAGCAAGCAGCCGGCGTGCGCTTGTCGTTCCCAGAGGGCTGGGAAAGCGTATCTGCCCCGCAGGAGCATCCTCTTGGCTATTGGCTAAGCACTTGTTATCCGGGGGGCCATCGCGGCAGGCCGATAGCAGCGGGGTCATATCCAGTAACTGCGGCTGGCTTTATGTGCCATCCAATACTTGGATCAATCCCTGGGACAGGAGGAGGCTCGCCATTAACCTCTGAGGTCTCACTCTTGTCTCTCCTTTCTGTCTGTGTGTGCGTCGCGCTGACTACTTTCTGTCAGTCTTTCCCCCTGATCTGGACGTCGGGTTTATCGGACGTTTGGCCAATCGTTGATCAAAGGCTCAGCATTTCACCGCGACATACCAACCCAACCCTCAATCAAGCAATGAAAAGGTTTCTTCAGCCGTCATCCGTACTTCTTTCAAGGTGTCGAGGCTTCGTCAGTGAACTAAAATTGGCTGGTAGTTTTGGCCTTATATATATATATATAAAAGTACAGATGACAGCTGAAGAAACCTTTTCGTCGATGGACCACTCCTGTACCATTGAGAGCTTACACAGACGCCCTGAATGAAACATAGGTCTAAAGATAGGACAAGGTTGGATATCTTGGACTGAAAATGACCGAAATGGCACAAAATAATATTTCTTGCTCAATAAGAAAACTCCCAGAATGTCGGCCATTTTTTTTCGGACATTTTGTCTGTGTGTGTGTGTGTGTGTGTGTGTACATGTGTGTGTGTGTGTACACGTGTTCCTGTGTTTCCTTGTGCTGCAGCGTCTAAGCAGGCTGGGAATGTAGAAATCTGCTTAAAAGAGGTGTTGTGGATAGAAGAAAGAGTCCCAATACTTGAGGGAATCTTGGCCCATATTTGGTCCCACATGACTGAGCATGAAGAAAGGAAGGAAGGCTGAAGCAAAAGAAGCAAAAGAAGCAAAAGAAGCCATGCCGCTCTGATGAGCATCTGGGGTCCTCCTGCCGCGGAATAGAAATGGCTTGTCGCACAATTTGGGGAGCGTGTGCCGCATTTGCTGCTGTCACACAAAGTCCATCGCGCCCTTTTGTACGTCGGGTTACACTGACGGTTCAAAAGTAACATTGCTAAAAACATAAGATCACAAAAATGATTTAAAAAAAAAAAGGAAAACATAGAAAAGCGGAATTGACATGGAATGCTTCAATGTGAAATGTCAATTCTAAGACACGAAACCGTACGCGAGTCTGTGAAAAAGGATCAATGTCACTTCAGGGAAAATAGTGTTGGATTCAAGAAAGTGTCTTTTCAATTCCAGGTGCTGTTTCCATTCAAAAGATTCCAGAGACATTTTACAGTCACTTTTGTTGATGCAAATTCCCCCCCAAAAAGTGACATAATAATCCGTTTGATTTGTAAGCGCCATTCAAAACTCTCAAGGTCACTTTACAGTCACTTGATGAGTTAATTCAATTGAAGCGCCTTCCCGTATTCAACCACTGGAGACAAAAATGCGACTTTTTCAATCGTCTAAAAGGCGAGAAAGTTGACCTACCTTGAATGAAACTTTTCAAGCGGACCGCTTGAGCTCAGACGTGTCGAGGGGGGTCGCGGACGTCAGGAGCGCTGGGCCACATTCCGGAAACAGCCGCAATCCGGCCGCGTCGGAGGGCCGACCCGCCGGACGAGCCGGACTGAGCCGGACTGAGCCGGACTGGGCTCTGCTTTTTTGCGCCTTTGCCTTTTCCTTTTTCCTTTTCCTCAATGCAAGCAATCCCTAAGAGCGAATGGCGGGTAATGAGAGAGCCGGCCGCCTCCTGAGATTTCAGCTTTTCTTAATCATGTTCATCATTAATTCAAGAACATTGATAATTTCATTACATTCTTTTTTGTCTTATCAATAAATGATGTGCCTGCACTTTTGCTCTCGTGTATACGGGGGAGAGAGAGAGAGAGAGCAGGGGGCGAGCGAGGAGAGAGGTAATACTGCACCACAAGCACAAGAGATGGAAAATGATACAAACAGGCAAGCGGTAATTATCATCTTTGACCAAAGCCACTGGCTGCACAAGAGCAAGTCAAGTGGCTACAAATAATTCATAAGGCCTCCCGCTGTGCGCCTGAGTGAGTGAGTGAGTGAGTGAGTGAGTGTGTACAGCAGCCGAGGGGAGGTGGCAAGGGCGGTTTGTTGGGGTGAGGGTGTTGTTGTATCTGACGTCTTATTGGTTCACGCTTGTTTTACCCGCCCACTTTTCAGTGATACAGTGATAGCTCAGCTTACGAACTTAATTGGTTCCCAGAAAGTGTGTGTAAGTGTGTCATCCAAACATTAATTTCCCATAAGAAACCATTAAAAATGAGAATAATCTGTTTCCAGGTACCCATAAAACATCATTTTCGACTAAATAAGCCTTAAAACTACGCAAGAATATACCTTATTTTATGTATAATAAATGTGCTATTGGATTGTAATGAAAGGCATCAAATGTGCTGTACAATAAAGTTGTTATATTGACCTTTGTGATGGTCGTTGATGTAGTTGCCTCTTGATGATATCCGAGTGAAGTTAATACCCTCACTCACACTGTCCCCTGCTAGCTGCTTTTCGTTCATCCAAATCAACAGAGGTTTTTCAACCACTTCTATTGCCTGAGACCGTTGCTTAGACAACACATAAACACCCTTAGTCGCATGTAGCAATGGTCGATTTAGTGTACTGGTCCTGGGACCCTAAGTCACACAAACTTACACCTTGTTGGTGTTTTTCGATGATCTCCTTCTGCTCGATTGTCATGATCTGGTTGGCGACCAACGGGGGGCGCTGTCGGCCCCGCCTGCACCTGCACAGATGCTGGTCGTCCCGATCACATTGGCTACCAACGGGTAGTGACGTCAGCCCTGCCTGCAGCCTCGCAGGTGCTGGTCATTTAATCACTGACACTTAAAGGGACACCCGGCACGACCATAAGGTGTCGGTTCATTGTTTGCTGCTTGTTTGCTGCATGGATTGTGTATGTGTTTGTTTAACCTTGGCGGACTTTTACTTTTGGTCTTCTTTTGCTACTTTGTATTTTTTCCATTCAGATGATTTTGATGTTTTACATTTTGTTCCTGCTGACCTTTATTTTAATACAATTTGTCAAACAACCTCCTGCTCCCTCCTGCCTGCTTTTTGGGATCCGCACCTGCCATCACCACCTTGTAAAACGGGACACCCTTCGGATTGTGGTGGGATCTTTTTCGGTCCCTTAGTAGCAAAAGTACTCCGCTCAATAAAAAAAACACATCTACACTCAGAGAAAGGGAATGTGGAAAAGTAGTCCACGGCGGCGCTGTTGGACCGTGCGGTTTGGTGTTCTTCCGCCGAAAACTAGTCCGCCAGCCGTTGTGGCGCTCCGTGTGTTTCCCGAAAGCTAGTTGGTATGCCAAGATTATATTCTCGGAAATTGAATATTCGTAAGGTGAAAGGTTCATCAGCTAAAGCCGAGGTATCGCTGTAACTACAAAATACAAAAATGGATCCGGCAATGTTGTGTCGGAGGGGTGATTGTGCAATAGACTCACCTTTGCCAAAGATGGAGGGCGCCGGACTGCATTTTTGTAATACCCTTCGGCTCCAATAAAGGCTCGGCTTTCAGGGAGATTAGCGATAGGGAGGGAGTCCACCCTCACCCCATCTTTACAGACATCTTTGCCTTCCGCATGGTCAAAACACCTACAAGAAAAAGAAAATATAGAGCGCTTTATTTCTCTCGGCCTTCTCGTTTCAAGTTATGTGACAGAAGGAATCATGAGACAATCTGCATTTTTAATGCTTCCTTTTCCAAAGCTTCCGAAAATAAGCCTTCGGCTCATCATTCACCAAAGCGTTCGCCCTCCGAATAGAATGGACGTGATTTCCGTTCCCTGAAAATAGCCCGGCCCAATCAGAAGCTATTTGGAGCCACATTTTGACCAAGGAACAGCCGCCTTCTGATGACCAATTGACAGCGTTCGGCGGGTTGGAAAAGCCAAAAGCCTTTGCGCACCATCTACACTTCAAAGCGCCCTATGGAAAATTTGGCAAGAAATATCCAATCATCACCGGCGATCGGGACTCGAATCGCAGATACGCGACATGAGATCCACTTGAATATACAACCATACCTCGGTTTACGAACCCCTTGGCTTACGAATGTTAAGTTGAGGAAAATTTAACATACAAACTCTTTTTTTTGGGATACACGCGGAGAGCCTCAATGAATGATGTGTCGTTCGTAAACGAGCCCCTTCTCCTAACAAGGAAACGGCAGCCGACTTTTTTTGTCCTCTATTCCCCGCCCCCAGTCTTTGGTTAAAGCCACGTGATTGGTCAAGAACGCAGCAGTGAGGGGAGGTGGTTTAAACATTAAAGAGACAGACAGACGACAGAGAGAGTGAGAAAATGGATAGAAAACAGTGACATTTGGACTGGTTTCAAAAGCAGAGTGGAGACTGCAAGGTTAAAATTCCCATCAATCAGGCTCCACAAATAACCCGCACAAGCCATCTGTACACTTGATGCAAAAAGCGATCAACCCAGCTAAACAGAACACAATTGATGAGGAACAAGGTAAAATGATGGCAGAGAAAGATCATTCCTCAAGATGGTGAAAGAAAAAGGCTACGTTCCTCATCAAGTGTTTCATGCTGAGTAAACCGGCCACTCCATTCCATTAAGCCATCAACGACCATCACAAAGGTCAATAAATACAGTACAGTTTATTTATTTAATTATAATACCATAGCACATTTATTATACATAAAATAAGGTATGTTCTCTGGAGTTTTAAAGGACAACCGACATCTCTGGACAAGTTGTGTCCATAATTTGTAAAATGGCTTCAAATGACTTCTACTGAGCATATTTTACAAAGATTCCACAGCATATAGCTATATTTTACCTTTTAAGACTCGCGCTGAATATTCAGGAAGTCTTGTTTTTGAGTTGGTGACGAGTCCGTATGTGACGTCACTAAAGGAACGCCCCCTAACCGAAAAAAAAAAGACACATTGTAGCGGTCCTTCCATCACGTCAATGTATTTTGCTGTATTGTTTGGTCTGAAAACCTTGCGTTGCACCCAAAAGCCGCCAGAAGAGTATGTCTAAGCTCCATTGAAGGAATTTATCAGCCTCTGGAAACGGAAGTGGCCACAGGGGGTCGCCATTTTGTGCCTCTTTTCTGGTGATCGTTTGTCCCCAATGTTGCCTCAAAATGCCATGGAATAAATTCTTTAATCGAGTGCAAAGATGTATGCTTTCCTCTTCAGAACTATTTGAATCATATTCATAACTGGAGGTGTAACAAGAAAGCATATTCTCCGAATCTGAAGCCATTATTTTGATTCTCAAGCAATGCAAGACGTCTTGGCGTGACGTCACAAACTGGGGGCGGGACTTTCTGCAGCTCAATGTTTTGCAGATTTTGGACACTTGAAGTCATTTTATTTGTGTCTTGCATTTGAATAAAAATATCATACTGTGTGTTTTGGGTATGTTGGATGCTATAAAACGTTTTTCTGATGTCAGTTAAGAAACAAAAAAGTGACGTCAGTTGTCCTTTAAGACTTATTTAGTAGAAAAAGATGTTTTACGGGGGGGGGAACGGATTATTCTCATTTTAATGGTTTTCTATAGGAAAATATTTTTTGGGTTACACACTTTTCACCTTACACACTGTCTGGGAACCAATTAAGTTCGTCACTGTACGACCATTTTGACTTACAACCGTTTGGTCGGAACGGAACTGGGTCGTAAGTGGGATGTTACGTGTATTCCTCAACGGACAGCCGAATGTTTTCGTCACTCAACGATTGGCTAATAGATGACGGTGGTCCGGCGATGGTTTTGTTGACGGGCGGCGCCGCCCGTCAAGCTATTTGCTGCTGCCACTTTTTTTGCAAATGGATTCTGAATTGATGGCAAAAGTGAGGTGTGAAAGCCCGCTGGAGCATTCATTAGCCATTCAAATACTTGATATCCTATTTGCGGTTCATGCGCCACAGGCCTTCTCCTCTTGAAATACGGCCCACCCGACTGGGGGAAATGATCAAATAAAATAGCAACGTAAAGAGGCAAGAATATAGATTTACAGCAAGCCGTTTGGACAGTGGACTTGATATAAGAGCTTCATAACAACTTTTGCATCCCAATACGTGCATTTTTCTCCTCTTTGATGTGATCTATGCAGGCGCTACTCCTCGTTCTCAAACGGATTGCTACCATACTTGGAATGATGCTCCTCCCCAGCTGTGCAAAACCGCACAGAGAGAGGGAGCGGCAGGCTATAGCATTAGCATAATACCCCCCGTTGTCCCAAGGGACCCGATGGGCCTTGCGTGGGGATGTGGTCTTGGCTGCGGAGACGACTGGACCGGCTGCTGCTGGACCTGCAGGCTGTACACTGTGTGTGTGTGTGTGTGTGTGTGTGTGTGTGTGTGTGTGTGTGCGTGTGCGTGTGTGCGTGCGCGTGTGTGAAGCTGCCTGTGGGCCATGTAATAAAAGCAGCACACGCCGCTGCTGCTGGGGACGGTGGCGGTGTCGGCGCTACGCTCGCTGCAAAAGGAGGCCCGCATCAAAGAGAGAGAGACGGCCCTCCAGTCACAGCCTGACTTACACCCTAGCTCATCATTAAAGGCCCTAGCCCAGGGGTGGGCAAACTTTTTGACTCGCGGGCCGCATTGGGTTCTAAAATTTGACAGAGGGGCCGGGCCAGGAGCATTTGGAGGGAGTGTTTGGGCCGGAAATACTCCGAACAAGTTATGTCCATAATTTATAAAATCACTTCAAATGACTTCGACTGAGCGTATTTTACAAAGATTCCACAGCATATAGCTATAGTTTACGTTTTAAGACTTGCGCTGAATATATGAAGTCTTGTTTTCGAGTTGATGACGATCCCCATGTGACGTCACGTTTGGACCGCCCTGACCGAGAAAGCGACATACAATGCATTTTGGGTACTTTGTTTAGTCTGAAAACTTCGTGTTAATCCGTGTTGATGGCGAAATTAGAAGGAAAACACATAAATAACGCCATGGTGAATCGTTGTGTGTTGCACCAAGACAACTATTTGATATTCGCTGACACAAATTCCCAGCTGACAAATCAGCCCATTTCCAACGGAGCTTGGGCGCAATCTTCTGCTTTTTCTGGGTGCTACATTGCTGTCATTGACGGCTCGAATTGATATGGGAGGACTCCTAGAATCAATTGCAAACATTTATGCTTTCCTCTTCAGAAGAACAAGAACAAGAAAACATCTTCTCCGAATCTGAAGCCATTGTTTTGATTCTCGAGCAACCTTCTGAAACTGGCCATTTCCGGATTCATTTTGAAGTCATTTTTATTGGTGTTTTTCATTTAACTAAAAATATCAGCCTGCCTGATTTGGGTATTTTAGATGCTATAAAACGTTTTTCTGATGTCAGTGGGAAACAAAAACAAAAAATGGTGCCGGTTGTCCTTTAAATGTAGTATGTACAAACCTCATAGCACAGTAAAAACACTACAACCCAATTTATTAACTGTCTTTCAAATGTGAAAAATATCCCTGATCAGTTAATAAATTTTTCTCAAGGAATATGCAAGATATGGCATTTACAAACTATTTCGCAGATACTTGGAGGAGGAAATGGAAATAGATTAAAATAACATATGCACTGTGATTTATCAAGATTGCGTCTGTTTTTAAGTTTCCATCGAAGGGGCAAAGAAATCAACATTTATTGAAAAATGGAATCACTTTCAACATTCAAAACATATTATTACACAACGAAATATTCAAGCTCAATAATACCTACTTGTGTTAAATTCCGCCAAATCATAGATGGTTTGTCCTGACCGCGCGCTCAACAAACTCCTCACTGACGCTCTCGCCTTCACGCGCTAACAAAACACGTGTACCGTCGCCGAGCACACAAACATAGACTACCTGCAGTTGAAATTTGCATACTCGGCTCGGCAGCCAATCAGAAGCCTGCTTCTTTCTTCCGGACTTTCGCAAGCGTTACAAAGTCGTGCAATTGCATGTCATTTTCCAAAATAGATGCACAGAACCTCAAACTAGAAGAAAGATTCAAAAGAAGCGAACAACATATGTGACGCTACAAAACGTAAATTTACATTAAACCGTGACTGTAAAGTGTACGTGAGACTTATGAAAGGGGCTTAGTGGCTCGTAGGAATCAATGCAAACGTTGCATTGTGCACCACAATGACAATCGACTACTGTAGCAAAATTTACAGCCATGCGCATTTCGTAAATTAAGCAAGGTAGCATTTGTAGTTGGTGCATTCTTGATTTAAAAAAAACTTTTATACTTTGTGACAATGTTTCTTAATGGGATTGGTCTCATTTTGCTTCAAGTTGGGAAAAATGGGGCAGGCAACTTTTCAGTTATCTGCCCTGTTGTTCGCTAGCTTTTTGTCATGAGTTTTAGACACTGTTTGTACTATAATTTGGGCAAGTTCGGCGGGCCGGATTGAAAAGCCTAACGGGCCGTATGTGGCCCGCGGGCCGTAGTTTGCCCATACCTGCCCTAGCCAATAAAACAAGGGGTGGCGCCCATGCATCTATTTGACTGCTTTTGGCAGCTGCGGTGAAATGTGCCATTGGCTTGGCTTTTCGGAATTCAGGGGGGAAAAATGTCATCAATTAACTCATTCGCCGCCGTTGACGGATTTATTCGGGAATTGATAATATGACGCGGAAAGCCATTATGGAATGTGTTCGGGTTTTGTTTTTTTTTCATGCTTGGGTGCTGATAAAGCACTGGCCATGGCCTCTGGTAATAATAAAAAATATATAATAATCCATTTCATTTGAGCGCCTTTGAAAACTCTCAAGGTCACTTTACAATCACAGGATAAGTTTTTCTGTGGGTGCGCCAGCATTCACTCGACCCGGAATAACTCAAATAGATTGAAAGCTAGCTAGCTAATAGATAGCTAATAAATAGCAAGCTAGCTAGATGGCTAATATTTTTCCTGACTCAAATAGCTCGCTAGCTAGCTTGATTTCACAGCTCAAAAGCTTTTAAATGAATTCGTTAGAGTTCTTGAATTGTGATTTTAATGCAAGTCAGAACTTTGCAATGAAAAACAAGATGGATTTTGCCGTTTACTTCAAATTTTCCTTTCCACAAGGCAACAGCATTTCCCTTTTTCCCATGTTAGCGCTTTGCCACTGCCTCAACTGTTGTTAAAGCTCTATACAAGCCAATATGGATGTATTGCATTGAATTTTGGACAGCCGCCCTCATTTCAAGCTCATATAACTCCAGACCCATATCATTTAGGAATTAACTCTATTTTTTGGATGAAAGAAGACAGTCTAACGTTTCTAACGTTGTATTGAATGTTTATGTAGTCCTAAAAAAAATGTTGAATAATATTTGATTGCACCTCACGTCAATATTTACAGTCCCTTTAGCGGCTACATGCTAACGTATGAGACTGCTGCCGTGTCATCCAGCTGTCGTTGGGGAATTAGCGGGGGACACCCTGAACCACTTGCCGGTCAATTACAGGGCACATACTGTAGAAACGAACATCCATTTGCGCTCATACATGATTAGATGAGATGAAATTAGAATAATCTGGATTAGTCTCACATTGGAGACATTCACATTTGACAGCCGCAAAGTTATGAAAGGAAGAGAAAAGGAAAAATATTAAAGTCGAGAAAGGAAACAATTTAGAAGGTTCTATTCAGCCGGTCTGCATGTTTTGGGAATGTGGGAGTAGACCCGAGTACCCGGCGAAAAACCACACAAAGTCTCCACCGTGATGCGAACACGCTAACCAGTCAACCATGTTCGGCCTCTGGCTACATCGTTCCAAAATCACACTGATGTGAGATTGCCGAAGGGAGTGTGAGTGAGGGGAGCGGAGTGGGGCCCCGGGGGGTCCGGGCAGGGGGCATCAAACTCATTTGTCCGAGATGAAGCTTGAAACAGAAAAGGTCACCCGCGCTCACTGTTTCGCCGCTGTGCTCTTAGGGCAATCTAAACCTTTCCATGCTAAATGGTAAAGATGCTATTTTTGGGGGAGGGGGGGGGGTCAGGGTGGAGGACGTGCGCGCTCACCACTGGTGAGACCGACACTGGGGTCATTGCTTCGTTGCCTTCCATTACACACCCTGGTCAAATCTGGCAATTGCTGTCATTTAAGGATGAAAGATAAGCGCCGGCCAAGATCAATAGGCGCAGCCGTCTGTCGCACACTTGATTAATTGACTGTCGCCAATTAATGAGCAACCTGTTGCGCGGCAATGCAATCGCAAAGGGGAAAAACCGGCTTGATTGAGAATGTCTTGCGGCTCCGTCGGCTACTGGCTATTCTGCAGCCTTTGCTAAGCTTCACAAAAGCCCAAACGGCACTCGAGGGACAATTTCTTGTTTTTAATCAGACCCGACACAACAAAACGCAGACACAATTATATTAGCAAGACGTGGGAGTCTGTAATAATAATCATAATAACCCATTTAATTTCTAAGCACCTTTCAAAACTCTCAAGGTCACTTTTACAGTCACAAGATTGGTTTTTCTGGGGGTGAGTAGCGGCAGTCACGCTCGCCAGCGTTCACTCAACCCGCAAGTAACTCAAATTGATGGGAAGCTGGCTAGCTAATAGATAGCTAATAGGTAGCAAGCTATCTATCCAGCCAGCCAGATAAATAGCCAAATAGCCAGCCAGCTAGAAAGTCAGCCAGCCAGCTAATAGATAGCAAATAGCCAGCTAGCTAGCTAAAAGATAGTTAATAGATAGCCATTAGCAATCCAGTCAGCCAGCTAAATAGCCAAATAGCTAGCTAGCTAGATAGCCAGCCAGCTAGACAGATATTGGTAGCAAATAGTTACCTAGCTTGTAATAAACAAGCGAGTACTGCTGGCACCTTTTGCAGTTCGTGGATTTCTTTCATTGAGTTGTTCAAGACAAATGTTCCGTGAAGGTGAAACAAACATCAAACACGGCGCTGGCAAACAACACTGGAGTGCCTTTATCTTGATCCAATTGGAACGTGGTCAACGGACATTGAGGCATTGCACTAACATCCAAACTGGAACCTGTGTAACAGATTAATTTAGAAGCAGTCAATTATAATTGTGTTTGGGTCCTGCTTGGAGATAAATGAGGCGTAGGGGCCGGGGGGGCATGATGCTTTAGATATGATGGAGTGATAGCTTTCCAGGGAAAGTGTACAAGGGAATCGTTTTGTGATCACAACCACATCATTGGTTTCTTGAGTAATTACTGAAAAGACAAGGCAACTACTATACATTGTGTCAAAAAAAATAAAAAAAGATGAATGGTAAAAATGTCAATCAATCATGCAGCATCCGACAGTCGCTATTGTATTATTTTTCATTCAGAGTGTATGTAAATAATCATTACATTTGTAAGACATAAACATGCCCCACCCTAACATCAGGTTTGAGAACTTTCCACCAAATCTATTTTCTAAAACTGTTAAAATACAAGCGAGGGCAAAACCTTTTCGATCTCTGTTTTGACTCAAACTATTTGATGATATTTTGTGCTATTTAATTCTCTGCTTTTCCTATCTACCATCCATAAAAGTTAACACACGCAGCTTCCATAAAACCACAATTATTGTAAATATCCCGTTTAGTAATTAAATGTTCCCATTGTTACGAGGGATAGCAGTTACACAAACTATATATCAAACAGAAACCAAATATTATTTTCTTTTCTTTTCGTTATTTGAGCTTCTGACGTTACCATTGTGTGACGTTTGTTTTTCATTCCAAAGTATTTTGTCCCGCCAGAGTTTCCGTAGCCCGACCGGGACTTCCGCATCCTATTTGGCGCGCGTTTCCGTACTTCCGGTTGGCTCATTTGAACCTCCCTCAAAGAGGCGCTCGTTGCGTTCGCGTTTCGAGTCGTCATGGCGCACAACTTTCAAAGTTCAACGCTTTCTTTGACTCTTCCCATATCGTGTCAGATATGCCTCGGAAAGGTAACTACGTAGGACATATCTTCCCGCGACAGCGATTCCCGCCGTGAAAGAGCAAGCGAGAGAACAAACCGGAAGCGTTTGCGCATGCACTAACGGCGTCTAGAAACGAAACTGTTCGACCGGCGTAAGTCGAGTATGCTGAAAGCAACACGCCGTCAATGTATTTGCAGGTCAGACAACCGGTCATCTGCGGCAACCATCACGTATTCTGTTCGTCCTGCATGGAAATGTGGTTACAAAAAGCAAGCCAGTGTCCCTCGTGCAGAGTTCCCATCACCACCGAGAACCCCTGCAGAGAAATTATCGGTGAGCTTACGCAAGACCCCCCTTGGCACATCCGCATACAGGTTTCGTTTCAGAAAGCATAAATCGTGTGATTAAAAAAAAAACGATTATTTTTAGACATTCAATTAGTAGACGTCTGTGTAAGCTCTCAGTGGTCCATCGATGAAAAGAAGCGAAACGTCCGACACCTTCAAAGAAGTATACGTGACGGCCGAACAAACCTTTTCATCCATTCAATTAGTCTAAAAAGCTATTTAGTTTGTTTACCTTTCCTTTTGTTTCACCTTACACATGAACTGTCTATATTGTGTCAATAGTTTCTTTACAAAGTGAGTATTGTGGTGAAAATCAGGAGTATACCGTGATTTGAATGCTGATTTATAATGCTAAAGTCACTAACTTGAATTAGACCTGATGGGGGGTGAGCAAAGTTGGTGACAAACCTCTATAAAGATCATAAATGGCATTTATACAATTATGTGGCAGATATTTAATGTGCAATTTTGCATTCCTCAATTTACGGCCCCCTTGAATCCTGGCTGATCGTTTTCATTTTCCTCTCTTTGAATTTCCCTTGTCTGGGATCCATCCCCGTTCCGCGGTTTACATTTCAAATAATGGCCATGATCTACTTTTGCTCGGTGCCATTTTGCACCATAAACCTGATTGAATTCTGAACTTGCTATGGAATTCGACATGCTTTTTTTTAACCCTAATTTTGGATCGGGCTGTACGACGTGACACTCGATACGCATTTGTGTTGTGTTCCAGGTGGTACAAATGACGGTGATCACACCGAGAGCCCATCGGTGAGGAAATGCCTCCGCAAAACTCGAGGGGAGCTGCTCTTGCGAGAGTATGAGGTACGTATATCGTCCAGCAGACACAGTTTGGCTTCATTCATTGTGTACAACAAGGGTGTCAAAGTCATTTTTGCCGCGGGCCACATTGTAGTTCTGGTTTCCTCTTGAGGGCTGTTATGAATTTGGGGAACCCATTAGAATGTTTAAATCCCTTCAAATATTACATATAGAGCACACAGCAAATTAATGAAGAACTCGTTTTCAAATCTGAAGTCAAGAATAATGACTTTTATTGTGGTTGACATCCAAAAATATGAAATTTTGGCTCAGATTTTAGCAATCATCATGGTTTGATTTGCTTTCGCGGGCCGAAAAAAAATGATGTGGCGGGCCGAATTTGGCCCGCGGGCCTTGACTTTGACACCTGTGGTGTACAACTTAAGAATTTAAGAAACAATTTGTTCCATTGAAAGCATGGATAGTTTGGGGAAGGGGCCATAATAGCTATAGCTAGTAGATATATGGCTATCTATTAGCTAGCTGGCTCGCTTTCTATCTAGTTGAGTTATTCCGGGTTGAGTGAACGCCTAGCGAGCTATCTATTTGCTGTTCATGATCTGTTAGCTATCTGTTGTCTGCCTAGATGGCTATCTAGCTAGCTATCTATTAGCTGTCTGGATCGCTATCTAGCTGACTAGCTATATGGCTATCTATCTAGCTGACTGGCTATTTATTAGCTAGCTGGCTCACTTTCTATCTATTTGAGTTATTCTGGGTCTAGTGAACGCTGGCGCGTGTGGCTGCCGCCGCTCACCCGCAAAAAAACTTATCCTGTGACTGTAAAGTGACCTTGAGAGTTGTGAAAGGCGCTAAGAAATAGAATGTATTCTGATTAAAACCAGCCCCCGTTTTCAAAATGTCTCCACCAAGATAGTATTGATCTTTGAATTGACAGGAGTGTCTGTTGTCAAGTTATCATCAAGGGAAAATGGCCGTTTGTGTGTGGAAACGAGCCTTTTCCGCCATTGTTCCTTTGAGCAGGAAGAAATTGAAGCTCTCGTCCGAGAGAACGAAGAGCTGAGAAGCCAAAGTCAAAATGTGGAATCGCAGCTGAGAAGCGCTTTGGATCCCCGCGCGATTTTGCAAGCTGAGGACAAGAGGGCGGACGCCGGCTTCGTGGAGGAATTGGCAAAGAGGCTCCAAACGGCCCAAAATGTTTGCGACGGCGTCCAAGAGGACATGACCAAACTGAAGGAGGTACGTCGGCGCTTTAGCAAGTAGCCTCCTCCATTCCGGACGGATCTTCAATCCGCTCTTCTTTTGCTCCTCAGGCCAATAAGACGCTTCGATCTGAAAATGTGGACCTGGTGCAAGAAAACGCCAGGCTGAAAGCCGAGGTGCTCAGCCGCTCGCCACACAAGTGAGTCGCGCATTTCACTCCAAAGGGAAGTCACAATACGGGTGGATGGCGTCCAGCGGCGTTCCCCGATTTATTTGGCTTTTTTGGGATTTGCATTTGTTAGTCTCGTAGTGGGAAATGTACATTTTACAGCAGCAAAGCAAAGCGGGATGATTTTTCTTGCGGGGGGTGCAAATAAAGCTCTGGCCAGACCTCCGGCAATGGTTTTTTTCCCTTCCACCAGGGGGCACTATTTCCCCTTGTTCCATGCGGGCGCTTTGTTCCAGCTTCAGCTGTTGTTAAAGCACCACATGAACCAATATGTAGGTATTGCATTGTATTTTGGACAGCCGTATAACTTATCATTTAGGAATTAACTCTGAAAGAAGAGAGTCTACGGTTTATAATAATAATGCATTTAGCCAGCTAGCTAGCTATATAGCTGGCTGGTTGTCGAGATAGCTGTCTATTAACTAGCTAACTCTCTATCTATATGAGTTACTTCCAGGTTGAGCGAATGCTGGCGCGTTTGGCGGCTGCTGCTCACCCACAGAAAAAACGTATCCTGTGAGTGCAAAGTGACCTTGAGAGTTTTGAAAAGCGCTTATAAATCAAATGGAATATTCTTATGGAATTCTTGGCACTGGAAGTGAAGTGAAGGCATTTTTGCGCGTGGTCTGACAGTGAGTGAGTGAGTTTGAGGTGAAAGCGCCCCAAAACGCTGACCGCAAAGCAGTCGGCTCGCGTGTAAAAGCTGCGCTTCCTCCTTAGGTTCGGTCGCTACACCGTCGCCGCCCTGGAAGCCAAAGTCTCGCAGTCCCAGAGAGACGCCGAGCACCTGAAACGAGCTCTGGAGCGCAGCGACCGCTACATCGACGACTTGGAGACTCGCCTGAGGAGATGTGAAAAGAGATGCTCGCACTTGCAGGAGCCGTCGGCCCCGGGCCGGCGGCGGAAGATCCACATGATGATGAGGAGCTTGAGCGATCCCGAGCGGGGCTCCATCTGCGGCGATCCCCGAGCCGAGAAGGCGCGAGACGCGCCGCCCTCCACCCCTTCGTCCGCCTTCCGTTCGCTGACGCTGAGGAGTCCCGGCGCGCGCCGCGACAAAGCGGCCTTCGAGCCGGACGCGCATCTCGGGAGGATGGATTTCGCCGATGAGCCCGCAAAGTCGCCGCAAGCTGCTTTTTGGCCGTCGTTCCCGAAATGGGACGAGGCGGCCTCACCCGGTCCCAGTCGACAGGTCTGGCAATCCTCCGCCGATGTTCTCCGCAAGTCCAGCGAGGCTTCCATGGACGCCGCGTATCTGCAGAAAATTTCCGAGTTGGACTGCATGATGCTGGACGCGGACAGCTGCGGCAGTCGAGGTTCTCGGCTGTCGCCGCCGGACGACGACGAGGCGCCGGGAATCCGTCCTGCCCAAGAAGGACGTCCCCCGTCGGACGGGGAGCTTTCTTTGCATTCGCTCTTGGACGCCGACGGCCGAGCCTCGTCCTCCCCCGGCGACAAAGCCGCCGAGGTCCCGAGCCGGCGAGGCGCCGTCGACGCCGGACAGCCGACCAAGCGCAAGTCGCGCAGCCCCTTCGGCGCCGCCAGTCCCACCAAACTTTCCAAGCTCGCGTGACTTCCTTTTCCAATTGTTTTGTTTGCTTTGTTTTTCCATCGTAGGTAAAAAATGGAGTCTGGTCTTCTGGTACTGAAAAAAACTGCCGTTCTACTCATCCCTGCCTGTCTACCGTTGCCTTGCTGTTTAGGCTCGTACTTATTTTTGACCTAGAAGCTCTTTGATATGCAAAATTACTATACAATGTAACATTACAAAAAAAGTATTTTTTTTCAACCCCTCAGCTAGCTGGAGATGCTACATTGCTAAATTTGGCAGCTAACATGACACGTTTTGTGACATTTCCCCTTTATTCGGCGCACTTGTATCACACCTCTTGTAACTTATTCATTTTCTGTCATTAAAAGCATAAAAGCGGCTGAGAACTCTGTGTATACAATCTTCACACACACACAGTACAGTAAGTACAGTGATACCTCAGCTTAGGGACTTAATTGGTTCCCAGAAAGTGTGTCAGGCGAAAAGTTTGTCTGCCTGGCAAACATTAATTTCCCACAAGAAACCATTAAAAATGAGAAATTGCTACTGTTAATTGTACATTGTGTCACAAATGTCATTGTGAGCACGGGGCGAAATCTCGGTGGATTTAAACGTGGCCGTCGAAAGCGCTTTTCGCCCCCACCCGAAACAATCGAGGGGTCGCTTCCGTGGCGGGAAAAAAAATCGGACGCCTCGTCTTGTGACGTTGTGACTTGAAAGGGAATATTCTGTGAAAATAAAGTCCGAAGCTTGCCAACCTTTTTGGCCCTTATCGTCTTCCGTACGTTCCCGCCCCGCCAGCGCTGGTTTTCTTGACAAGAAAAAAAGGAAAAAAGTCTTTCGGGCCGTTCGATGTCTCGCGAGAGCAGCCGCGGCTCGACGAGACGCGAGCGGCTCAGGTGTAAGAGCGTCTCGTCTCCGTCATCCCGGCAGCGAGGAAACAGTCGACAGAGACTGCGGGCGTCTCCGCGTGATCTCCGAGCTCCGGGCTCGACTGGGCGCGCGCGCGCACGCAACCACGCACGCACCCGCACGTAAGCACGCGGCGGCGGCGGAAGCGGCGGCGGCGGCGGCGACCAGCCCACTCGGCGGATCGCCGGCGGGGTGGACGAGCGGCTTTTCCGGACTTTTGCTTCTGGGTTTCGGGGGAAGCTCGCCGAGATGATGTCCATGAACAGCAAGCAGGCGCACTTCGCCATGCACCCTTCGCTGCCGGAGCACAAGTACGCCGGCCTGCATTCGAGCTCCGAGGCCATCCGGAGAGCTTGTCTCCAAACTCCGCAGGTGACGACAGCGACGTGAGCGTGTCAACTTTTTTCGGGCTTTGGCGTGCGTGTGTGTTTGCGTGTGTTTGTTTGTTGGCTTGAAAAAGTAACTTTGGTCCCGGAATGGCTGCAGCCCGACCTCGGTCTCGCGACCTTTTTTTAAAACGTGGTTTTTTTTTGTACGATTGTGTCCCCCCCTTTCAGCTGCAAAGCAACATCTTCGCCAGTTTGGACGAGAGCCTCCTGGCCCGGGCGGAGGCTCTGGCGGCGGTGGACATCGCCGCGTCGCAGGGCAAGGCGCACCCGTTCAAGCCCGACGCCACCTACCACACCATGAGCACCGTGCCGTGCTCGTCCGCGTCCACGGTGCCGCTGGCGCACCACCACCACCACCACCACCATCACCACCACCAGAACCTGGACCCCCCGGACTTAATGGACCACATGGGCTCGCCGTCCCTGGCGCTCATGTCGGGCGCGCACGACGGCGGCGGCGGCGGCGGCGGCTGCGCCGGGCTCCTCTCCGCCGCCGCCGCCTCCGCCCCCGCGCACCCTCACCCGCACCCCCACCCGCACATGCACGGCCCGAGCCACCTCTCGCACCAGGCGGCCGTGGGCGTCAACTCGCCCCCGGGCCACCACGGCCTCCTGGCGGGTTACCAGGCGGGCGTCGGCGACTCGGACGCCGACCCGCGCGAGCTGGAGGCCTTCGCCGAGCGCTTCAAGCAGCGGCGCATCAAGCTGGGGGTGACCCAGGCGGACGTCGGCGGCGCCCTGGCCGCGCTCAAGATCCCCGGCGTGGGCTCCCTCAGCCAGAGCACCATTTGCCGCTTCGAGTCGCTGACGCTGTCGCACAACAACATGATCGCGCTCAAGCCCGTCCTGCGGGCGTGGCTGGAGGAGGCCGAGGGGGCCCGGCGGGAGAGGCTGGCCAAGCCCGACGGCTTCGGCGGCCTCGGCGACAAGAAGCGCAAGCGGACCTCCATCGCCGCCCCGGAGAAGCGCTCGCTGGAGGCCTACTTCGCCGTCCAGCCGCGACCCTCCTCGGAGAAGATCGCCGCCATCGCCGAAAAACTCGACCTGAAGAAAAACGTCGTGCGCGTCTGGTTTTGCAACCAAAGACAAAAGCAGAAACGATTGAAATTTTCCGCCGCTCACTGATGGCCCGCCCGTCCGCCCGCAAAGCGGAACAACAAAACAAAACAAAACGAAACGAAACGAAACGAAACACTCCAATTTGGGGAGCGACGGACAAGAAAAGTCACACGAGCCCCTTTTCACTCTTTTGTCACTCACTGGCCGCCGCTTCGGACGCCGCGAGAGGCTTCCCACACGTACAAAATACACAGAGACCTCCTTATTTTTTCACGTTATCGGTGAATGTCAAGTATGCAAAATATTAGAGGACACCCGCCACGGGGTGGGGGGTCAAAGTTGAGCAACGTCGCGTGTGACGGCGAAGAAGGGGGAAAAAAACAATGACATGATTCTTTCCACCTTAATGGCCATTCACAAATAACCTCATCGATTATCATCCATCTTGTGGTGTCGTCCGTTTTTATTATGATTGTTTTTTTTAAAGCCCCCCCCCCACCCATTCCTAGAATCATCGGGTTGATGTGCACAAAAAGAGGGCCCTTCCTTGATTGGGAAGAAAAGTCCACGTCTTTTGTCAATACGAACGTCACAAGATTGACATTTTCAACCATCGATCGAAGAAGAAAACAACAACAAGCAGATAGCGGGAAAAGGCCATTTTTGGCGTTTTACTTTGCAGCGGGAGCACTCTATGCATTATTGGAAGAATTGCTATTTTTTTTTTTGGGGGGGGGGGGGTCCTGGGAGGCGTCAAGTCACTATTCACTGCACGCCTGCGTTCGTTCGTTCGTTCGTTCGTTCACACCAACATCACCGCCTTGTTTGTCGTCTTGGATGTGGAGGCAAATCTTCGTTTTGGGTTCGTTTGCATTTTGGACGACCGGCACAAATGTTGGCAGAATCGTGGAATGTTGTCTTTAGCTCGGCTCTCTCTCGACTCCCGTTTGTTACACCCCCCCCCCCCCACCCAATTTGTCTGCTCTTCCTTTCACTTGTATTATGGATTTATTATATATTATTTAGTTTTTTTAATATGTATTTATTATATTTTATTTTGTACGTGTTATTTATTTAATTGATTTGTTTATTTTGATGTATTTATTTGTTCATATTTATCTATTTATTTATTTATTTATTGTCTTATTTATAACGTATATATTTATTTATTATTTTGATGTATGTATGTATGTATGTATGCATGTATTTATGTATTTACTTATAACTTTTATTTTGTATTTTATTTCTTATTTTTTGCGTACGTATTTATTTATTTAATTCTCATTTTTTACGTATGTATGTATTTATTTTTTATTTCTTATTTTTACGGATGTATGTATTTATATATTTATTGTTATTTTTTATTTCTTATTTCTTATTTCTTATTTTGTATTATATATTGTTTTTTACGTATTTATTTATTAGTTATTTTTTTATTTATTATTTTTTGCGTATGTATTTATTTAATTATTTCTCATTTTGACGTATGTATTTTTTTTTTTTATTGCTTATTTTTATGGATGAATGTATTTATATATTTATTTGTTATTTTTTATTTCTTATTTTGTATTATATATTAATTTTACGTATTTATTTATTAGTTATTTTTTTATTTCTTATTTTTTTACGTGTCCATGTATGTATTTATTTATTTGTTAATTTTTATTTTTTATTGCGTATTTTGTATTCCTTCTTGTATTCATTTATTTATTCAATTTCTTAGTTTTTTTTTCTTATTTTTTGTTTCGTATTTGTTATTTACTTATTTGATGATCTATTTAATTTAATTGAGTAATGACTTGATTGCTTTATTTCTTCCTGAATTTGATGCCGCGCGCCAAATTGAAAAGGGAACTTTGTTCCGCCAATCTTGGAATCAATCGACCGGTTCAAGTTTGCCTCTGCTTGCGAATGACGTCAAAAATGAAGACTTTTTTTTCTGTTTCCTGTGCTGTTTTCGTTTGTTTGTTTGTTTGGGTTTGTTTGATGTGGAACGTTTGCAATTGACGGCGAGTCAACGTCTCTCTCGCGAGGCCTTTTTTGCTTTTTTGCTCCTCAATAAAAGATGGACGTGTTCACCAAAAAGGTCCAAGCGGATGTGCTTCATTGCATGAAGAGATCAAGTCAAGTCAAATGCATTCAATACGAGTCCTTCCAAGCAGTCAACGTATATTTGAACGGAAACGTGCCTTCGTCATCGCCCTTTAAAAAGAAAAATACTTGCCACCCCCCCCCCAAAAAAAAAATATAAATAAATAATAATAATAATACGCTGCCCACAGAATATATCTTGTGTGTCTTTAGCAATTTCAAAAGGCAAATGCCGAGATACCATTTGGAGGAAAGTCTTTTTTTTTTTGGGGGGGGGCAATGACGGAAAACAACCTTTGCCTTTCTCAACGCATGGAACCATTTCACATATTTTCATTATTTTTTTTCACTACAAACACATAGACGCACTCACACAGACACACACACACACACACACACACACACACACACACACACACACACACACACACACACACACACACACACACACACACACATCCACCGACACATTTATATACGCGCAAATATTTATATACACACACACATTTACCACACATGTATACACACACACATGTACACCCACACATATATATATATATATATATATATATATATATATATATATATATATATATATATATATATATATATATATATATATATATATATATATATATATATATATATACACATACAGTAAAGTCTCGTTATATCGATATTCTCGAAGTCGGACAAATATCGATATAACCGATCCTGCGGGCATGTAATTTTCTTCTTGAGTTCACAGAAATAGTATTGTAATAAGCAGTACTATCGATATAACGAGACTTTATTATATATATATATATATATATATATATATATATATATATATATATATATATATATATATATATATATATATATATATATATATATATATATATATATATATATATATATATGGTGTGTCGCGCGTTGAAGCTCCCCGTCGCTATTTGCATGTTGTTTGGAAGGCAATAATTTGCAGAACAGCTCCGCCGGGCCGGGCCTGATGCATTATTGAAAGGTTCTCTCAAACAGCTTTATGGGAGGGGAGGGAGGGAGGGAGGGAGGGTGGGGGGGAAGGTCGCGGGGGTTCCGTCTCGCCGCCGCTCGGGGGCCTTGGATGAAGTCGGCCTCTCCGCCCGCACAATAGGCTGTAATATGCGGACGGCCGGAGGGGATGCCCCGCCCGAGGTTCCGGCTCGCCGAGCAGATGTCACACGCACGCACGCACGCACGCAGGCCCGGAGATCTTTCCGCACATTGTCTAGTCATCACACGCGCATTTCAGCGGGAACGTCGCACACATCAAAAACTCGCAAACGTCATGAAAAAAACGGGCCGGGTCGCTTTCTGCCGCTTGACTCGCGCGAGACCACCATCGTCAGGATCCGACGATTCCCACCATGCACGACTTGCAAACAAAACAAAATAAAATAAAATAAAATAAAATAAATACATGGATGGCGGCTACTTCTAAATGGAAAAAGTGCAAGTCAACGTCGCCTTGTTGACGTCAAAGGTGTCGAAAGCCACATGATTGTGTTCATTTCCCAGACAAAATGTCCGGGAGTGGGGCTCGGGGGGAGGATATGTGTGTGTGTGTGTGTGTGTGTGTGTGTGTGTGTGTGTGTGTGTGTGTGTGTGTGTGTGTGTGTGCGCGTGTGTGTGTGTGTGCGTGAGTTCTCTATAAATCAACATGCTTTGTATTGTATTGTATTGTATTGTATTATATTGTGACCATTTCCCCCCCCCAAAAATCCAAAATGCAAAATTTCTATTTTTTTTGTAATTTGTTACATTAAAAACACAAAAAACACACTGAATAATAATAATAATAATAATAATAATAATAATAATAATAATAATAATAATAATAATAATACGTCTGTGTAAGCTCTCAGTCGTACATGAGAAGGTTTCTTCAGCCGTCATCTGTACAGATGACGGCTGAAGAAACCTTCTCATCAATAATAATAATAATAATAATAAAAACGTAGCAGTGGTTTCCCCATTTTATTTCGTCGACTGTTGCGCAACATATAATAATAATAATAATAATAATAATAATAATAATAAATAATAATCTGTGATTGGCTGGCAACCAGTTCAGGGTGTCCCCCAACTGGAGCCCGAAGACAATTGGGATGAAATCAAACATCCCCCCCCACCCTTGTCAGGATTATGTCTGGGGAAATGGATAATTATCATCGTCATCATCATCATTAAAATAAAATAATAATAATAATGATGATGATGATCCACGATCGGGAGGAGCAATTCCGCCCCCCCCCCCCCTCCCCTCGCTCACGTGGTTTAGGCGTCTGTCGCCCTGAGACCCTGTGATATCTAAATGGGGCGCCTCCGGGCCATGAGCGGGGCCGGTAATTAATCTAAACGCGCGCCTGGATGTAAATAAGAGCAAATTGGATTCCTGACGGATGACGCGCGAGCGAGCTTCTCCGACACCTCGCGGGCGCGCGCGCGCGCGGTGTCCAATAACGACGCGATCGCACGCGACGGCGACGGCGGCGCGGTTCAGATTGACGACGAGCGTCCGACTTTGGGTTCTTTGGATTTGGAGGGGGCTTCGGGCCCCCGCCGGCTAATCGCGCCCGTTAGACGCGCGCCCGAGATGGATGACGTCATTAGAAGGCTCGCTAAAAGGTGCTAGGAAGGGGCTCGCGCGGCGGGCATGCCTTTCTTTTCTACAACAACAACAACCAAAAAGAAAGAAAGAAAGAAAGAAAGAAAGAAAGAAATGAAAACTAATGGGAACGCCCGTCGAGGGCCCGGTTGAGGCACCAATGCGCGAGGAGGGAGGGAGGGAGCCTGGCCTTTTGACGGAAATGTCAAACCGGGGGAGGCGGCGCACGGGGGTCGACCCCCTCCCCCCCGATCCCCCACGCAGATCCGCCCTCATTCGCCGTTATATTTGCCGAGTAATCCGCGGCGGCAGCTTGGCTCGGAGAAGGCGCGGCTGTTGACACGCGGCTATATTTCAATCACGGAGGCTTCCAAGTCACACCAACAGCCTATTTGTCTAAGAAATCCCACATTTAGATAGAAAAATATTTGATCTGGAATGGGGGGGGGGGGGGGATTACGGGGAGGGGCGAAGGCTGACTGACCTCTCGTCCTATCGCCACTGATGCTGCTTCCGCCTCCAAATATGGAACATTGGATTGGAGGATGTCAATATTTTCTGAAAACTTGAGTGGTGGTGGGGAGTGGGGGGCAAGGCGCAAGGGGCATGGTAGAGGAGGGAGGGAGGGAGCGGTGGCAATGGACGACGCCTCCCTCACCCCCACCGTAATACCTCAAAAATACAACTTGAGACGTCCACGTCTATTTGGCGCTTAATTCCCGTTTCTTTGAAACTGAGACCTGATGACGTCACACGCGCCAAAAACACTCAGGGCCACTCCTTTTGATTTGTAAAAGTTGTCGACGGAAAAAAACCTTTGCATGAAAGACAAAGTAAGACTAATAAATAAAAAATACAATTGATCCACTCAAAACGGTCCTTTCAGTCATTGATTGGCAGACGACTTGCAAAAAACGCGTCCACTCCAGTGCCACTGTCACTCGATTTCCAGGAGCCACAGAACATTGCTTTTTAGGACTACATCCACATTCAATGCAGCGTAAACAATCTTTGGACTCTCTTCGTTCATCAGACAAAAAGTTAGTTCCTAAATTATAGAAGTCTGGAGTTATATGAGCTTGAATTGAGGGCGGCTGTCCAAAATACAATGCATCCATATTGGTTTGTATAGCGCTTTAACGACAGCTGAAGCTGGAACAAAACGCTAACGTGCGAAAAAAGGGGAACGCTGCCTCCTTGTGGAAGGGAAAAACATTGCCAGAGATCTGGCCAGCACTTTATCAGCACCTATAAGCGTGAAAAAATAAAAATGGCGCTCTACGTCATATTTTCCTGAATTCCTGAATACATTGGTGAATGGCTGGGAATCTTTCAGGACTTTTTTTATCGTCCGTATGAGTGTTTTCATTTTTAAAATGCAGGTTGACAAGTTGAGAGGCTAAGATACATTTTTCACTTTGCTCAAGATTCATTGGAATCCATAATTGTCGTTTTTCAGAGTGTTTTTTTGAAGGAGGGTGTTGCTCACTTGCTTGCAGAAGTGACAAACAAGTAGCTAACAAGTAGCAAACAAGTAGCTAACAAGTAGCAATGTGTGTGTGCAAAAAAGTGAGTTTTTCACATGGCAGAAGAGGTATTTAGCTGAACACTTTACATTGGAGTGTGACGTGTTTTTTCCCAGACATTTTTCATCGACATGCTCACATGCACTGTTTGAGAACGGAGACTTGATTTTTTCCTCCCATTTGGAAGCCTTGTTTTGTCTATTTTGCTAAGCATTCATTCAAATGATGCTGGCTTGTTGACAACGTTTGCTCTCAGGTACCAAACTTGGAATAATCTTTCATTTTGGCTTCACACATACTTTAAAACTCTTCTTCTGCATCTGTTTGTGGGCAACGGCTATTTTTGTAAACTTATTTGACTTTCCTTTCAATTCCACGCGCGACCTCGTCTTGTCGCTGTTCAGATTGTCACTCGTCAATGATGATTCCAAGCATTTCTCTTTTATTTGTTTCCGGCCGCGCACGTGGGCTCGAGCGATGGACAAAGCCACAATACGCATTGACGCTCCGCGTTCTCCATCCGTTGACGCCCTGCGCGCCGACTTCAATAACCAGTGAAATGGCGGAAATGCAGGCCATCAAATATTCATCAGTGTTGATGAAACAGCCGGCAGTTGCCTGCCGATCGTCCGGGTGTCCAATTCGGATCCTCCAGACTACCTACAGACCGGCCGGCCGGCCGGCTAGAGCCAATGCATCAAATGGGGAGCGGAAGAGCATTTCAAGTCCAACCTGCATGTGTGTGGATGTCAGGAAGGGGTGTTTGCCGTCAATGTAGAAGGCGGCGCTTACACGACACGACCTCCCTTACCCCCTTCTCTCCTCACTCTGGATGGATATTTATATGGGAGACAGCGTGAGAGAAAGAGGAAAAAAGGAGAGGGTGTGTGTGTGTGTGTTTGTGTGTGTGTGTGTGAGAGGTTACAGAGCCTCGCTAAATATTTGATGACTTGTTGGAGTAGAGGAAATAATGCCCATGAAGGTTGCTTCAACTCATTTCTTCAATTGCATTTCAGCAGGATTGAAGATGAACACACACGCACACACACACACACACACACACACACACACACACACACACACACACACACACACACACACACACACACACACACACACACACACACACGCACGCACGCACGCACGCACACACACACACACACACACACACACACACACACACACACACACACACACACACACACACACACACACACACACACACACACACACACACACACACGTTCCCGTTTGAATGTTTTTGTGAGGTCCAGGTAAGTTCAGATAAGGAGTTTCGGATAACTAGTGTTACCTTTGTATAGTAGATGACCCCCCTCCCTAACTGCGTTTCCCACTTCAACTTCTTTATCGACGCTCTAGAAGCCTTTAGAATGAAAAGGACCAGGCTTAAAGGGCCTCACTTGTCAAAAATGTCCTCACTAAGTGTGGTATAAAAGCATAGTGGTCCTCACATACAAATCCACACACAGCTGTATGACTGTATACGACACGGTGGTTTCCTCTGCAGACTTTTAGAAATTGTGTAAAAGAGTCATTGGAAAATCCGCATGTGAGTGGGCGGTAGACAAAAAGAGAGGTCGGCTTACCGGTCATTGATCGTTTGGCCGGCTCTCCCGTCGGCCTCTTGTTACTGAGACTGGAATCTCATCCTCGGGATCATGTTCCTGGAATATACGACATATGACACACTTGTCAGAGCGGAGTGTCCGCCGGCGAATACGATACAAGTGAGAATTTCTGCTGCAGTTCTGGTTGGTCTAAAAATAGATGGCACGCTGGATCAGAAAAAGTTCCAATCAATGGATGCGTCAATCGGGGGGGAAAAAAAATGGAAGAACATCTCCACTTGTGGATGATCAAAAAGGGGTCGTGAAATTGACCCTTGAGGGATGCCAAAAAACTTGCATTGGTCATCAAATAACTTTGCTCCAAATAAGACCATTTTAGGACGGGTCCATTTGGTACTTCCTGTGTCAGTCAATGAACACAGACCCTATAGAGTATCGTTAATGAAGCTCACGAGTTTGGAAGGTCGAGGGAATCCAGAATCAATCCACCCATCCAGTTTTGAAAAAAAAACCCCACGTCATTCCACGTAATTTGAGCACATCCTTTTGCATACATCAGTCAAGCCATTAACTCATTCACTGCCAGATGATGGGTTCAAATGTGGATGCTCCAGTGACAGGGTTTTTGTCATTGTCACTCCAATTCCAGGACCCGCACAATATTGAGTTTTAGGACTACATAAACTTTCAATGCGGCGTAAGAAACTTTAGACTATCTTCTTCTCTACAGAGAAGAATAGTTAATTCAGAAATGATATGGGTCTGATATGGGAGTTATATGAGCTTGAAATGGGGGCAGCTGCACAAAATACAATCCATACATATTGTTTAATACAGCGCTTGAAAATCAGCTGAAGCTGCAACAAAGCGATAACATGGAAAAAAAGGGAAATGTTGCTCCCTTGTGGAAGGCCAGAGGTCTGGCCAGCGCTTTATAAGCACCCAAATAAGAAAAAACAAAACCCGAACACATTTGAGAATAGCGCTCTACGTCGTATTTTTTTGACATAATCAATCCCGAATAAACTTGGAGGTGGCCGTGAATGAGTTAATGTTGGAAAGGTTCCATTATTAGCCGCTGGCGGATTTTGTAACAATATGAGAGCCAAATTTGACTTGATTTATCGCCTTATTTCGTTCTTTTAGTGATGGCTGGCGTACTGTATGTTACCTTGCAGCCATGCTAGTTATATGATCCATAATTTACAGTATGTACAAAAAAGAGTTAATTCCTAACTTATATGGGTCTGGAGTTATATGAGCGTGAAATGCCATACAATACAAATTGTACAAATACAATGCAATACATACATATAGACATACATATTGTTTTATATAGCGCTTTAACAACAGCTGAAGCAGGAACAAAGTGCTAACATGGAAAAAAGGGAAACGCTGCCCCCTCGTGGAAGGGGAAAAACATTGCTAGAGGTCGGACTAGCGCTTTATTAGCACCCAAGCATGAAAACACAAAACCCAACCAAATTCGGGAATGGCGCTCTATGTCATATTTTCAAATCCCGAATGAGTTAAAGGTCCATATCATTTTTTGACTGAGTGGCTGATAGAGATTAGACAGAATAGAAGTTATCATATTAATAAATTTCATGTTATATGCTTAGTGAACATGCTTAGTGACTTGAGTACACAATGAAAGCACAGAAACTTGGGGTCAATCTGAGTTGAACAGACACAGCCTGTTTACCTGTCCTCTTCATGGAGGAGATCTAGCCTTGGACATAATTTAGTACTTGCTTAACTGTTTCCTTAGACAAAATTTAGGACTTGAAAATCCCTCACGGGAAGAGCTCATTAGCCAGGTTACAAATCTATCAGTTCATGGAAAAGACACCCAATTAAAATATCGATGTTTTATTGCTTGCAGCTGTTGGTGCTTACAACGTCCAGGGTCTAATCAAGAAAATTATGTTTTACTAATGTATCACTTTAATTTGCATATACTCTCAATACATAGCTTGGTAGAGGGCTGCAGAATTTGGGCGTCTGTCTTGAAAGGCCGCGTCCCCTGCCGGCAGTAAAAGACGATCTTCCTGTGTTCCAGCCTTTGTCCACAGCAGGGGTTTGAAACTCCGGACCTTGAGGGCCACAGTCCTACATGCTTTCCAAGTCTCCCAGGTGTGTTGCAACAGGGAGACTTGGAAAACATGTAGCACTGTGGCCCTCAAGGACCACAGTTTGACACCCCTGGTCCACAGTGTCCGATCAAATATCGCTGACAGTGGCCACCAGTAGAAAAGCACTGGTTATATTGATGAAGTGCCTCAAAAAGGTATGAAGACAAACTCCCGTGCAACTATCAGCTATTTGCTGCCAACGCCATGATGGCATATTGTGTTGTGTTGACGAGCGCGGGTGCCTTGCGGGATCTCATGTAAGTAAGCCATTGATGACATCTTTCGTCAATAGCATGTGTTCTGACATTGATTGCCATGTTCCTCTGTGTCCTGACTTCTCGGCACGCAGGTCTTACGGCGAGAGAGCAGCTCTACCTCGGGGGACTCCATCGGCTCGTCAGAAGACTGACAGCTATGACAGGCGGATCCGCAGTCAATGCCGACACGTTCCTGATTAGCCTGTCACTCCGGATGGAGCGAGGCACCAAATGCAGGCAAGGCGTGTCGCAGGGCTTGAGTGGCGCAGACCATTAATTCATCACCTTATTTCACCTTGTCTGATTACTTGGTCAATAAAAAAAATGACAGGAAAGATTCTTCAAGATAAAATAGAGATATACTGGTCCCCGTTACAGTGACAAAAAAAGCAAATAAACCTTAACCCTAATACTAAATAAACACAAACACTATACCCCATATCTCTAAAACTTATCCCAACCCTAACCCTAACCCTAACCCTCAACCTTAACCCTAACCCTAACCCCCTAACCCTAATCTCCAACCCTAACCCCGAACCCTAACCCCAAACCCTCAGCCCTAACCCTAACAAACTTAACACAACTTTCCATACCTTAACATTAACCTTAACATCAACATTAACCCTAACTCTTAACCACTAACACTAACTCCTATTCCTAAATCTTAACCCTAACCATAACCCAAACGATTAAGCCAAAACCAAAGACTAACCCTCATGCCCTCACGCCCGAACTCCCTATACCCTTACCCTCCTGACCCCCTAACCCTCTGACCCCCTAACTCTAACCGCTAAACTTGCCAAACCTTAACCTTAACATCAACCTTAACCCTAACTCCTAACCCCTAACCCTTAACACTAACCCTGAACCCCTATTACTAAACCTTAACCCAACCCCCTAAGCCTAAACCAAAACCTAACCCCCCTTAAACACCTCACGCCCTAACCCCAAAACCCCTTAACCCCCTAACCACCTCACACCCTGATCCCCTAACTCCAACCCCGATAGATGCATTTTTTGGGGATGAAACAAGAAACACAACTTTTTCCTGACTTTTAGTCAGTGGAATATCAAAAGCGAAAGCAAATCTCATGAGAGTTGACAGCAGACTATCACGTAGGTCAAAATCTGAAAACCACTCACACAATGAGTGTGAACACCAAACGTCGATGCTACGAGGTTGCGACGCTAATAGGCCATCGAGGAGGCAACAAGGCACAGCTTGCCTCTCATACCAATCAGTCACGTGACTTTGAAGTCAAGCTTTCCAACGGTAACGCTGACAAGAGAAAGAAGACCGTTGATGATGTTCGTCAAGCAGATGCTAAGTCATTGTGATTAGCGATGACAAAGCTTTATTGGTCAATTAGCTGCCGAAATCAAGTGGCTGGGTCCGATCTGGCCGTCTTATTACACTCAATTAAAAGAAAGTCTCTCCGAGGTGGTAGATGAGTCTAAGAGGGAGGTCTCGCTGGCTAAACGCTCACTATATCACCAGCTAATGAATATTTTCATTAACTTGCCATCATTTCATTTCCTCACCGAGGGTTCAATACTTTAGTGGCTCAATACCCACTTTGATTTATACCCTATCTGCCTGCTTTTTAATGAAGGCGAGCAATCACTTCCCAGTCCTGCTAGCACCTAGCGCTCCTGCCGGCTTCTGGCGTCAGATGAGGGCGAGGGTAAGAATAGACCTTCGGTGAATTGAGACCAGAAACGGACACGCGCCAGATGAAATATTTACACTCGCCTCATTGTGGGGTGACGGCGCACCCAAAGCGACAAGGGGAAATGTGGCCTTTCAAAGATTGCGGAAAACACACCTGAGCTTTCTCCATCGAACTGAGTAAAATTCTCCATATCGGGGGTGAAGACAAACTATTCCTGACACCTGTGCGGTATGGCTAGCTAGCTCGATCACTACCTAACGAGCTTTATCACTAACTAACTAGTTCGATTGCTAGCGAACTCGATCGCTAGATAGCTCGATTGCTTGCTAACTAGCTCGATCGCTAGATAGAGCATGGAATTTGACAATTTGGATTTGCTTTGGCGGGCCGAATAAAATGATGTGGCGGGCCAGATTTGGCCCCTGGGTCTTGACTTTCACACCTGTGCGGTATGGCAACGGGCACCGGAATGTCGTCTCAACAAAACAAAGTCCGCTCGGAAGCAAAAGTACTTCTTATTTTTATTTTTCAAAACTTTTGTTATTCAGCAGTGCGTGCGTGCAGTGTGTTTTGGATCAAGCATTTGACACATTTTGTGTTTGGATGTGGCCTATTTCAGAAACACGCTCGCTTGTGGAAAAATTTCCGCCTTCTGGCTAGCCGCACGTCGACGTTAGCTAAGATTCAGAATGTTTCAAACCGTGACTGTCAGCATAATAACGCTGGACGCAGAACACAAAGCCCACAGGCAAAAAGAAAAGAAACATGGTGCATTGTTTTGTTGTTGTTGATTGGCTAACGCAACCGCAATCTTGAACGGGGGAAAAATGCTAATTTGATTTTTCCCGAATATACGATCATCGGTAAGCAAGCGTCCCTCCGAGCAAGCGGGCAGTCGCCGGCCAGATTCTGTGTTTGTTTGGCTGAGCCAAAGTGGTAAAGCTGGTCTTCAGAGCCACATTACAAAGCCGGCGAATTAGCGAGTTAGCCAGCTAGCCTTACTGTCCATCTGCGCCTCTCCCTGGAATATTTTGCAAAGATGCAGCTCACTCTGCCATTTGCCCCTGGCTCAATTATTGATGGCAATTATGGCAACGCGCTTAGATGCCGCCATCACATGCTATTTTTTTAGCGAGCGGCTTTGGTGTCCAATCATCTTTTATTTCTCGGGGATGTATTTTATGTAGATTCCCTGCTTGCCTTTAATTATCATAGCAAAGGGAAAAAAAATGTCAAATTATGTCGTGTAAATTATGGATCATATAACTGGCCTGGCTCCTGTGAAGGCAATTCGCATGATGACAGGAAGTCCAAGAAAATAAAAACGATGTGAAAGGAAATAGAAAAGAGGTTTAAAATGTGCTTGTATAGCGAATTGCCTTCACAGCTACAAGGTCACATGCATTAGGCTAGCCATCGCTAAAAGAACAAAACAAGGCCATAAACAACATCAAATTGTTACAAATCCGCCAGCGCATAACAGTGGAACCTTTCCAACATTAACTCATTCACTGCCATTCCCAAATTGTTTTTTTTTTGTTTTTCTTGCGGGGGTGCCGATAAAGCGCTGACCAGACCGCTGGCAATGTTTTTTGCCTTCCACAAGGGAGCAGCATTTCCCATTTGTGTCCATGTCAGCGCTTAGTTCCAGCTTCAGCTATTAAAGCGCTATATCAAGCAATATGGATGCATTGTATTGTATTTTGGACAGCCGCCCTCATTTCAATCTCAGAATACTCCAGACCCATATAACTTAGGAATTAACTAATTTTTTCCTGATGAAAGAAGACAGTCCAAGTTTGAATGCAATGAATGTTTATGTCGTCCTAGACCTGCTTCATGTATTGAAAGGCGCTTAGAAATGAAATGTATTATTATTATTATTATTATTATTATTATTATTATTATTATTATTATTATTATTATTATCATTTGCTAGCTATTTGCTATCTATTAGCTCTGGCTGGCTAGCTAACTATATGGCTGGCGAGCTAACTCTGTACCTAGCTATCTATTCAATCTCTACCTAGCTGGCTGTCTAGCTAGGTATCTGTTTGCTACCATGCTGGCGCGTGTGGCGGCCACTGCTCAGTCACAGAAAAACGTATCCTGTAAAGTGACCTTGAGGGTTTTGAAAGGCGCTTAGAAATGAAATGTATTATTATTATTATTATTATTATTATTATTATTGTAAAGCGCTGTCGTTTGGAGCATGAAGCAGGCTCCTTCCTTAGCCCTGCCGGTCCTTTTTCTTTGGCCTCGTAGCGCAGAGGAAGGCCCTAGCTTGCCGTCTTCCAACGCCGCAGGGCACCAAGCTAGCCGGCAGTGAGTTTCCATCAATTAGTGCAGCCCTGCGGCCTCCCTGCGCAAGCCACCTTTGACTGCAGCGCAGATATTGACGAGTTCAGCTTCGCCGTCAGGTGCGGGTCGGCCAAGTTCACGTCGCGCAGGCGTTCAGGGAGGCTCCCTCGGATGACTGCCAGAGATGAGAGGAAAAGTCCACACGAGAGGCTGACGGCTGACAACTGACAGCCGCTTGTTAGTTTTCTGACGTAGCTTGGCGCTAGTCGCTATGAACCCCTCCGGCCCCTTCCCTACAACTCAAGACTATATTCAATAAACTGCGTCCGTATTTTGTTTGGTGACCATAAAAAGGCGACGGAAACTACAAATAGCCTATCAAATGTTAAGCAGATTCCTTACTTACAGACAGTGTATTGTCGGTGTTCAAATACCTGACATGTTTCGGCGACTACTTCCGCCTTCGTCCACGAACGAACGCGGAACGAACGAAGGCGGAAGTAGTCGCCGAAACATGTCAGGTATTTGAACACCGACAATACACTGTCTGTAAGTAAGGAATCTGCTTAACATTAGTTATCAAGTAGACAGGATGAATTTAGTACAACGAATAGCCTATCAAGTTGATGATTTTGTGCCAGTGGAAGACATTTTTGAAATGATGTGAGCGGACAAGAAATCCCAAGGAAAAGCCATTTTCATGGACTTGTGCCATTCCATGAGCTGCCTGTTCTGTGCCAAAGAAGAATGATGTAACAACTAGCTCCGTTCGCACTCAACGGGCTTTACGTTTGACATCTTGACACCAAAGAACGAGAATGGGACACGTCGCATTGGGCTTGGCGTTTCACGTCCTACTTATTGCGCTTTATTCAGCTAGAAAATGCCTTCAATTCCGTTTAAGCCGCGATGATCTGAGCGGTTAAGGTTGATCGTGGCGCCCTAAATATCCCAATACAGTGATACTTCAGCTTACAAACTTAATTGGTTAACAGTAAGTATGTGGAAGGCGAAAAGTGTGTCTTCCAAACATTCATTTACGATAGGAAACCATTAAAAATGAGAATAATCTGTTCTCAGGTCCCTATAAAACATCATTTTCGACTAAATAAGCCTCAAAACAGCACAAAATATACCTTATTTTACGTCTAATAAATGTGCTATTGTATTGCAATTAAAGAAATAAACTGTTTTCTTCTTTTCCTTTCGGCTTTTCCCTTCAAGGTGTCGCCACAGCAAATCAGTGTCCTCCATCTTAGTGGTTTGATCCGCATGTTTGTTTTGGCCAAGCTTTTACGTCGGATGCCCTTCCTGACACAACCCTCTGTATTTATCCGGGCTTGGGACCGGCACAAGAAGACAAATGTCCCTTTGTGGCTACAGAACAAGCGACTCGCTTGGTAAAAGGCTCCCAAACACAAAATGGTCAT
This sequence comes from Hippocampus bargibanti, assembly GCF_051943395.1. Lineage (NCBI taxonomy): Eukaryota > Metazoa > Chordata > Actinopteri > Syngnathiformes > Syngnathidae > Hippocampus > Hippocampus bargibanti. The sequence continues at coordinate 33,271,081 of NC_142736.1, read as the reverse complement.
CGGCACAGCAACATTCAAACAAGCAAAAACTATACTCACCATTTGATGACAATGTACTATATAATAAAGTCGTTTTATTGACCTTTGTGATGGTCATTGAGGTAGTTGCCTCTTGATGATATTCGAATAAAATGTCCGTGCTTTCTCACTAACACCATGCTGCTTTTCGTTCATCCAAATCAACAGAAGTTTTTCAACTTTTATTTTACTATTGCCTGAGACGCTGGTTGCTTAGACAACACAGAAACACTCCAAGCCACATGTCACAATGGTCGACGTAGCATACTGGTACTGAGACGCTAAGTCACACAAACACACACCTCGTTGGTGTTTTTCAATGATCTCCTTCTTCTCCTCGACCGTCATTTTTCTTTTGGGTCCTCTTTGACTTAACACTAGCCTGTGGTGGGGTCTTTTTCAGTCCCAAAATTACTCCGCTCGATAACAAACCACGTCTGCACTGAGTGCACTAAAAGAAAGGGTGTGTGGAAAACGAGTCCCCCAGCCATGGTGGCGCTGTTCCACCGTGTGGCTTGGTGTTCTTCCGCCGAAACTAGTCCGCCAGCCATTGTGGCGCTCCGTGTGTTTCCCGAAAAGTAGTTGGTATGCCAAGATTATATTCTCGCGAATGTATTGTTCTTAAGGCAAAAAGTTTGTTAGCTAAAGCATTCATAAACTGAGGTATCACCGTATACAGAATACCAGTGGCGGGCAGTGGATTTGATCGCTAGGCCTTCAGTAGATCTACGTCAGAATCAATCCAGACTGAAAAACGGTTGGTGTGATTTACTACAAGTCCACTAGAGGGTGCTATTTTTTTCCAAATTATGTCCATTTTTTCTTGAAAAGTCCGTCTTGAAAATGGCTTTAACAGTAAATCGGCAACCAAATCCTTTTCTGCTAATAAATCAACAAAACATATTTGCTTATGCAGCTCGTTATCGATACAGTATACTAGCTCTGGCCAGTATGCGCTTATCATTAGAGGCTAGTGATACTATGCTTGGCTAGTGACGAGCCAGTCACGTGACTAGCGAAACATAGTTTGTGAAAACTCTGATTTTGACCAGCGCCTTCCAGCGAGCCTTGGGTTGCCCACTTGGTTAAAGCAACAGTTTCATCGACATTGATTTTTATGCGCCAGGGCCTGCAGAACTGATTGTGAAGGCGTCCAGATACATTTCTCACCCTGGTAACAAATGATGGCCTCCGAGGAGGGCCGGTGCGTCACCAACTCGAAATCTGATTGGTTAAAGCAACCGAGTCACTGACACTGCATTTAATGCGACAGGGCCCGCAGAACTGATTGTGAAGGCGTAAGGGTAGATTTTTGACCCTGGTAACAAATGATGGCTGAAATATGATTGGTTCAACGCTTAAATCCGAAAACACACGTCTGGAAGCAGCGCAACAGGGCAAACGTCATGAAAGGAAGATGAAAGATTATTTGGAATTATTGAAGAAGATTTCATGGACAAAATATCATTCACATCAGCCTGTCATTCAGATATTTTTAGGCCAGCGGAGAAGGCCTTGAAGGCCACTGGAGTATCTGCGTGAATCGCTACGTTGGTGTGAACGTACAGCACGGCAAGGCATCAAGTGTGTGGATTGGATCAAATCCGTGTCATTTTGCGGAGTCTAATTTGAGGCGCCCGCCTCTTGCTAGCCCAACGCACGCGAGCCGCACCCCAAAACCTTTTTGGAAGGGCCGACGTCACCTCATCTCTTCCAGGGCCAACGGGCCAAAGCCACGCCGGTAATTGACAAGCGAATTAGCAAAAGCTTAACTAGATGGCAGGTGATATATCATTACCCATAGACTTGACCCCCGGTGACCCCATCGTGACTCCCATGTGGCCTCCTGCTCAGGCTTGCATGCAGAAAGGGGGTTTTGGGGGGGCGTCTGCTTGCGGAAGAGCTAAATCAACAGTGTCTGGCCAGCCAGCGCGTTTTGCTTGAATGCGTTCATGAAAAACTCATCATCCCTTCATTTCGGAGATCAAACATATGCACAATGATGAGGAAAAGCAATCTGAGAGACCTTTTAGACGTCCTGCTCCACATTTCATACATTTCAGATGACAATCCAACCCCCCCCCCCCTCTGCTGCTTCATCATCCTTATCCTCCGTCCACCCTGCGGCCTTTTTGTGCTCCTTAAATTTGAAGAACCAGATCTAAAATTAGTTATAATTGTATTTTTTTATATAATAATAATAATAATAATAATAATAATCATAATAATAATAATAATCCATGTCATTTCTAAGCGCCTTTCAAAACTCTCAAGGTCACTTTACAGTCACAGGATTGGTTTTCGGTTTTTCTGTGGGTGGGCCAGTGTTCACTCAACCCGAAAATAGCTAGCTAGCCAGCCAGCTAGATAGCTATATAGCTAATACATAGCTAGCTAGATAGCATTGATAAGCTGTATTCTATGTATACGTAATTGTATTTTATTTATGATTGTTTCGATGCTTGTCTGTGACTGTAAAGTGTCCCTGAGAGCTTTCAAAGGCGCTTGACCCGAAGCCAAAAAACAACAACAACCGGGCCGAGAAAGTTGGAGTCAAGTTGAAGTGGCGCGGGAAAAAGCCTTCCAAGTTAGCCGCTTGGGGCATTCCCCGGAAGCGTGGAGTGGGCGGGGGGCTCGGGTGGGGAATGATGATTTATGACAGGCAAAGACTCCGTCGCCCTTAAAACAATTACGCCGCTGCAGCCGGAGCAAATAAAAGGGAAAATAAATAGTGGCTCCGTAACGTTTGATACGTAATAACATTTTGTCGTTTCCCACAAAGTGGAGCGCAATGAAATTAGAGGGCCCCGTCGCGCCTAATGAAACGTGGCATCTCCCAACTCCAATGCTTTTTGTCATCATCAACTTTCTTTCTATGCTTGATTGATGGCCGCTTTGGAAATGGAGACAAGCACAAACATTCCCATCAGGGGGACCGAGCGGGATGCGTTGCCTTCAAGAGGACCGCATGAAATATGAGGTGAAGAGCTACATTTGAAGAGAAGGAGGACGGGGGACGGGGGACGGGGGACGGGGGGAGGAGGTCCTTTGCTAAAAGCCGCTTGCTAGCGGACCTCATTTTGCCGCCAAATGTGAAAATGGCACCATTTCACCCAATTTGTGTCGCGCTTGTCAGCACGTTGTCGGAAAGTGACAGGCGATTGGCTCACGTGTTATCCATGAGCTATCTATTTGCTATCTGGCTGGCTAGCTGTTAGTTACATAGCTAGCTGGATCGCTGTGGAACTGGCTATCTATTAGAAAGCTAGCTTTCTATCTATTTGAGTTACCTCTGAGTTGAGTGAACGCCGGTGCATGTGGCTGCCGCTGCTCACCTCCAGAAAAACTTATCCTGTGACTGAAGAGTGACCATGAGACTTTTGAAAGGTGCTTATAAATGAAATGTATTATTATTATTATTATTATTATTATTATTATTATTATTATTATTATTATGGCAATTCCAAAATAAAAGGAGAATGGGTGGATGTCATTCGCTCTTGATATATTAACTCATTGACCGCCATTCCCAAATGTAATCGCCTTTTGGTTTTTCTGGTCAGACTTCTAGAAATATTTTTCCCTTGCACAAGGGGGCGGCATTTGCCTTTTGTCCATGTTTGCACTTTGTTACGGTTTCAGCTATTGTTAAAGCGCTATATAAATCAATATGTATGTTATGGATTGTATTTTATTGTATTTTGGACAGCTGTCCCTATTTTAGGCATTGATAACTCCACACCCATGTAACTTAGGAATTAACTCTTTTTTTCCGGTGAAAGAAGAAGAGTCCAAGGTTAATAATAATAATAATAATACATGACATTGTAAGCGCCTTTCAAAGCTCTCAAGGACATTTTACAGTCACAGACAAGCATAGGTACTATTATATAAATAAAAATGTAATGCTTTATTGAATGTTGATGTCGTCCTGAAACTCAATATTGAGTGGGTGCTGCAATTTGAGTGAAAATGACAAAAACCCTGGCACTGGAGAGGACACAGTTTTTGCACATCATTTGGCAGTGAATGAGTTAACAACCAACCAAACGTCTTTTGTAGTTAGCGGACGCAGCTGAAAGCCCCCCCCCCCCGTCCCCCCTCCTGCACGAGATGGCTCATAAATGGAATGGCGGGCGTCCCCGCCGGGATGAAAAAGTGCCACGCCACAACCACCACAAATCTTCAAGGCCGCAGTTAGCTTCCATTGCTTTAGCGCTCATTAGCAAAGTTCTCCTCGGGGCAAAACTGCCACATACACGCCGTAAACTTGCCGGCTGCGTCTTCTTATGTAATAACTGCACTGAAGTCACACCTTCTGGTGGCGTCGGGCTCATTAATTGTTACGAGGGGGCGGATGGGGGGGGGGGGGGGGGGTCATGGCCAATTAAGCTCAGCGTGTCTAATTGGACTGTCAGCTCGCCGAGGATGAGAGCCAAGCAAGAGAGGTCATGAGGGGTGTCGGTTAAGCTGTGAATAACGCCGGGTGCCGTGGCGAGGGGGGCAGGTGGTTTTAGGGGCGGTTTTGGGGGTTCGGGGGGCGAGCATGCTGGGATTGTGTTGTCTGGCAGCTCATCTATATTTGATGGCGCCACTCAGACAAATGAAAGCGGAAGCACCCGGAACAAGGGGGAGGGGCTGCATGGGGACCTCTGACACTTCAAAGTCAAGTCCTACGGGTGGCCCGTCCCGTGCGGAGACCGACCGACCGACCGACCGACCCACGTGCAGTCCACCCCATGCTGAGAAGCTGCTGGGGCCTCATTAACCCTTAAACAGGCTTGAGAGGGCGGCGACGGCCATGAAACTAATGACCCGAGCGACGCGCGCATAGACGGGTGACCCCGCTAACACGCACAAATACACGTTTTGAAGACATGATGGGGACGAGTGTGCATACGATTTGCCCCATGAAACCCAATTTCAAACATGAAATAAATATATTTATGCACACACACACACACACACACACGATCAATGTCAGCCCTAATTGAAAAGCCCCAACTCTAATTGTGAGTGGTACCGCAACCCCCCCCACCCCGATCCCCCAACCCCTCCCATGACCATATTTGCCATCACACAAAAGCGCTATGTCACAATTAGCGGAATGTGAGCGTGATAATGAGGAGAAAAGAAGAAAGAAAGATGAAAGGCATAAAAAAGGCGCATGTGAACGAAGAGTCTAATTGAGGTGAGGCAGTCGACCTGATTTGCATGCGAGGCTGCGGCTCGGCTTCACTCGGCCGCGGCTAATCACGCTAATGTCTTGACAAATTAATTTTGCTAATTAGGCACGCCCACCGGTGCTCACCGACAGATTAAGCAGATTAAACAAACAACTGCCGATGATCCCTCAGCGACCCCAAAAGGTGCTTTTTCTCTTTGTGTTCGGGTGTCTTGAACTCATTGACTGCCAGATGATGCGCAAGTGTGGCCACGACGCTGCCAGGGTTTTTGTCATTGGCACTCCAATTCCAGGACACGCAGAATAATGACTTTTAGGACTACAGAAACATTCACTTCTTTCATGAGAAAAAAATTTAATTCCTAAATTAAAAGGGTTTGGAGTTATCTGAGCTTGAAATGGGGGCGGATGTCCAAAATACAATTTCCCATCGGTTGATGTAGCGCTTCGACAACAGCTGAATCTGGAACAAAGCGCTAATATGGAAAAAAGGGAAATGCTGCCCCCTTGTGGAAGGGAAAAACATGGCCAGAGGCCATGGCCAGCGCTTTATCGGCACCCAAGGATGAAAAAACAAAAGCCAAACTTATTCGGGAATGGCGTTCTACGTCCTATTTTCAATTCCCGACTACATTTTGTAGTGTTGTCCGCAACCCATTGAGAGTGAGCAGTCTTCAAATTTGGATCGATAGCATGACTCCAATTCAAGCACAGGCCCCGCCCTCCCCAAGCCCCGCCCACCGCGAGCTACCTGGCAACATGGAGGGCGGCGTGAGCGACAGCTGCCGCCCTCCATGTTGCTGCTGCTGCTGCTGCTGTCGGTCAAATGAATAGATGATGTGGGCTAATTGGCTGTGGAGGAGAATCAATGGAGTCTGAGGAGAGCCCTGAGGGGAGATGACGAGGGGCTCCATTTTGGTCAACAATCACCAAAAAGAAAGAAAGAAATAATCACAATCATCAATAAAAAACTCCAAAGCACCCGATTGGCCCGCATTCCATTCCTAGAGTCCATTCCAAGGCCTTCCAGAATCCTTGAAATAGTTTTCAATGACTGAGGGTTCAAAGGTCACAGTTGTTTTTTCCAAACGACCGTGGGTTCAAAGGTTAAGGGCATTTCAGTGACTGTTTTGGGCCTTCTGAATTTCTCCAGCTTCTCAGAAACGTTTGACTTCATCCCTAAATGTCGCTCATATTTATGGTGACAAACTACTACTTACTCATTAATATAAATATATCAATAAATAAATATCAATTCTATAATAATAATAATAATCATCATCATCAAATAAATAGGTGGTTAAATAATTAAATAATTAAACAATCAAATAATTGAATAATAAAAATAAAAAAAATAAATAAATAATCAGCCAAATAAATAAATACATAAATAATAACATAAATAATACTACTACTACTACTACTACTACTACTACTAATACTAATAATAATAATAATGCATTTAATTTCTAAGTGCCTTTCAAAACTCTCAAGGTCATTTTACAGTCACAGGATCAGTTTTTTTTCTGTGGGTGAGCAGCGGCAGCCACACGCGCCAGCGTTCACTCAACCCAGAACTCAAATAGATAGAAAGCTAGCTAGCTGTCCAATAGACAGCTAGTAGCTAACAAGCTAAATGGCTAGCCAGCCATATAGATTGCTATATAGCTAATAGATAGTTAGATAGCCGTCCAAGGAGCTCGATATCAAAATGCTAGCTCGTGAGATAGCTAGAAAAATAAATCAAGAAATATTCACACTAAATGCTGATTTCATACCATCGTCCCATTTCGATCGAAACTAACTAGCTAACTGACTGACTGATTAAAAGTGATGAAATGTGTGTTGTGGCAGGCAAAAGTTGATAGGATGCTGGGAAAAGAGAAAAGAGCGTGGCGGACGAGGCCATCCGCAATTTGATGGCAGCGTCCCCGCCCCCAAGCCCTAAAACGCCGCCCAATTTTGGGCGGTACGGCGCTTTGGTGACCCGCCTGTGATCTCCTCCGTCCACTTGTTAGTCAAGGTGGGTTGAGCGTCCCGTCCCCCCCGATTCCCCCTCGTACGTCTTCCACTCTCGTCAGCGGCAAATTGGCTGCGCCGAAGCGGATCAAATTGACTCTCCAAATGAGGCGGGAGCCCTTGAATGAGGTCATAAATATGAAGATCAAGCCGGACCGCCATTTGTCCAATCCCACCAAATCTCATTTGGACATCATGAAGACATGGACCCACTTTTGGATTAGTCTCATCGTTTTGCGGGGGTCTGAGAAAGCAAATAGAATCCGCGTAACCCAAAACAGGATATCAGACGATAAACATATAAAAAAAAAATAAAAAGGCCACGTTTAGCTCTTTTTGCTAATATTATTAGTTCAAGCTATTCAGCTGGCTTCCTCATGCGACAGCACACTTACAAGCCGGAAAAGAAGTTAACATGCTAATGTCGCGGCGTGATGCTAATGCGGGGTTGGATTAACATGTCATCGTGAGAGCATTTGTCAGAAAAAAAAACAAGATGACCAAATGGAAACGTCAAGTCATTTCTGCTGGGATATTTTGCTTTCAGGCGTCTTATTTTGAAAGACAAAGCGGAAATAAGGCTTTCCTCACCAAATTTCTATTTTGGTTGGACTCGATGCGTTGGGCTTCGCCGACAAATCTCAAATGAATGAAGGATAGCTGTCAATGCGTGCATGTGGAAATTTTAGCATCCTGACCAGCACATAAATAAACAAAAGTCAACCCAAAGTCAGGAAATAAAATTCATCAATAAACAACACAAATAAATAAATAAATAAATAAATAAACAAATAAACAAACAAACAACACATAAATAAATAAATAAATAAATAAATAAATAAATAAATAATAGTTCATCAAAAAATTAAATACTTAGATAAATAAACAAATAAATAAATATACCGTTAAATAAGTAAATAATTCGATAAAGAAACAATTACATAATTAAAAATTAAATAATAAAAAAAAACAACCAGCCAAATAAATAGATAAATACATAGATACATAGATGAATAGATAAATAAAAATAAGTCAAAATAAATTCATAAATAATATAAAACAAACAACAAACAAACAAATAAATATATCATTCAATATTTAAGTAATTGGATAATTAAACAATTAAATAAATAAATAATCATACTATTAAATAATTAGCAAAAATAAATAATCAGCCATATACATTTAAAAAAAATAGGTCGTTAAATAATGAAATAATTAGATAAGTAAACAAGTAAATAATTAAACAATCAAACAATTAAATAAAAAAAAACAATCAGCCATCTAACTAAATAAATAAATAAATTGAGCTTTCTTTTTCAAAATACCGAAATGGCGTGTTACTCCAAAATCTTTTGGGGGAGGTATAAATCTCATCTTGAAAAAAAGGAAAGAAACTTCTCAATCAATGACAACAGTCGACGCATATGCTATAGTTTGCGCATTTCGGAAGTGTTCATTTGGGCTCGCTCGCATCACATGACCACAGCTGATGACATAGGGCGGTTGTGGCCTAAGCTTGCCCCCTTCCGAATGAGATCCCGATGCCGCCCCCCCCCCCCCCCCCCCCATCCCGTCATGCGGAGGCATCTTTGCGACTTTACGCGCGCTGTTTGCACTCGCCGCATCTCGGGGACATCAAAGCGTTGCGCAAACGAAGCCCCCGGCAGGCACCTCTTTACAATCCCATCTCCCCCTTTTCTGTTGAAAGCGGGCAAGAGAGAAAAGAGCCAACGTCATCAAAGAGGCGCCGTTCAATGGAAGAATACAAGACGACTCCGCCATGTGTCGCGTTGGCGTCGCTTGGCTGTGGATGGAGGTGGTGACAAGGTAGCTAGAAGGTGTTTCTGCTACCACTTCCTTCATTCACTGTCCGTTATTTAGTTCGCCAATGAGACGCGGCACGGGGGGAAGAGATTGCATCGTTTTCACAGCTTTCTTGCATGGAGTGGATTGGATGTACCCTAATTGGTCTCGCGGTGGAGACATGGACATTTCACGGCGGCAAAGTGATCAAAGGAAGAGGAAAGGAAAGAAAGAAGTAGAAAAATAACATACAGGAGATGCTGGAAAGGCAGCCACTCTCCGGGCGCCATCTTGAAGTCAAAAGAACAAAACAAATAAATAATATTCTTCAGCACTTGATGTACCCTCTTTGTGACATGAAGCGGTTCCAGATGAAAGAGGAGAGGATCAAAGCAAATCCTTTTTAGCAGTGGATCAGTGACGTCATGGTGGAACGTGCACGTCTACTACAAGCTAAATGTTGAAAGCAAACACGCAGCTGTAGCATCCATTGATGAAAAGAGACTGCCTCACTTCTCCTGTCCCACGTCAATCCGCTTCAATTCTGAGCCGCGACAGTTCCACACTTCGCTCTAATCGCTTTGTTGAGGAAAGGAGAAAAAGATAAAGAGCAGCTTGATTTAAATACCCGAGTATTAACCCCGAATATCAGACAATATTTTTTCCATTGAAGTAAGATTGAAAAAGTCTGAAATTGCTTGATAGTAATGAAAATTATGGTTTCCAATAAAAACAAGTCAAAAATTGTCAAAATAGTAAATACTCAATGTTCTGGCTATCTATCTATCTATCTATCTATCTATCTATCTATCTATCTATCTATCTATCTATCTATCTATCTATCTATCAGCTCGTTAGCTAGATTTCTATCTATTTGAGTTATTCCGGGTTGAGTGAACGCTGGCACGCGTGCTTGCCGCTGCTCACCCACAGAAAAACTGATGCTGTGACTGTAAAGTGACCTTGAGAGTTTTGAAAGGCACTTAGAAATGAAATTATTATAGTATTATTATCCAAAAGTCTTTTTTCAAAGGTAAAAAAGAGGGGGTCTTCTATTCAGGTGAATACGGTAATGTTGTCTGGCGGCCAACGGCTTGGCTGTCCATCATCATTTCTTTTTATTTTCCTTGGTGGAGAAACCCCAAACGAGCGAGCGAGCGAGCGTGCGAGCGCGTTTGCGTCTTCATTGTTAGCGTCTAGGCTAACAAATGCGATCCGTCCACATTTGGGCTCTTTTCTTTTTTAACGGCTGAAATGCGGCGCTCGCCGGCAGTTGACGTCGTAAAATAAAAATAGTTTGTAAAAGGGAAATAAACGGCGGCCGGAAGATTCATGCGCTGAAATAAAGCGGGTCCTTTTGAATATTTAATTAGCCCTCCCCTAATTACGGCCATGAGACACTACTTCCAAACACTCTCGCTGCACTTTCTTCCCATTGGCCAAGCCTTTCGGTCTAGCGGGCGGCTTGCTCCGCGCGTATTTTTCCAGGCTATGAATATTTGATGAAAATGGCGGCCGGGCCGCATCAGATGCTCATCGCCACTAAGAACACGGCCTCCATTATGAGCCCCGCGCTTCCTCTACGCCGCCCGCATTAGCCACATGACGGAATGCCACGGCTAATGCTGGTGCGCGTCAAGCATCGCTGTCCATTAAAACGGTGAGAAACAGTCGGATGGGAGCTATCATCGAGCTAACGCCAATTCGGGAAAGCGGCGAAAAGCCCGCGGCGATACGCTACAGATACCGACGCCCCTGATAACTTGGGCCTTCTTTGCTCAGGAGAAGCGTACAAAGCCGGTTCTAAAAGAAAGGAGCGTCAGCGCAGAGCGCTGATGCGTATGTGGAACTGTCGCGGCTTGGAATTGAAGCGGATTTACGTGGGACGGGAAATGTGAGACGATCTAGCTTGATATCTGTTAGCTAGCTATCTGGATGGCTATCAGGCTGGCTATCTAGCTAGCGATTAGCTGGATAGCTATCTGGTTTGCTAGCTATTTGGCTGGCTATTTGGGCTGGCTATCTAGCTAGCTATCGTTTGGCTGGCTAGCTATCTATCTTTTTGAGTTATTCTGGGTCGAGTGAACGCTGGCGCGCGTGGCTTCCGGTGCTGACCTGCAGACAAACTGATCCCATGACTGTAAAGTGACCTTGAGAGTTTTGAAAGGCTCTTGTAAATGAAATGTATTATGATGATTGTGATTGATTGACGCTCTTCTTCACTTGTTCCTGCGGCGCACGGCACGGCACGGCACGGTGTCGGAAGGCTCGTGGCTTGGCTCGCTGGGGAACGAAGCGAGCCACGTTAGCGATCGGGAGTTTGTGTAAAGCCTCAGTCAAGGACCTCCATAATGATCTACTCAACCTTGTGACTCCTGTCTGAGAGCTCGCTGGCTCCCTGGGGAGTGTGCGGGGGGTGTGTGTGTGCGCGCGGGTGGGAGGTTATGGCGCAGCGCAGCAAGGGGATTAGCCTCATAATTTGAAGATGATGAGAAATAAAGAAAGGCTTATACAGATTGCGGATCCTATTTGGAGACATTGACGTCGGCATTTGATTGCACAAATGAATGGTAGGACGAAACAAAAGCAAGCTGGCTTTTTGGCCGACGCAGTTGATGAGTCTTACACATTCACAGAAGAAATATGTGCAAATGTAGAGACCTTTTTTAAAATTACACAAAAATATCTATGTATCTATGTATGGATGGATGGATGGATGGATGGATGAATTGCTGAAGTAATTAATAAACCACATTGACGCTCACCCCCTCTCCTCTCTTCTTGTGTGAGACTGAACATACACATGGCCGGCCAACCCGGCTACCATCCGGCTAGCAATTGACTTCACTTCTCGCCTTGATAGCCTTGGCTTCAGCCAACTTGCGGACGTTGCTACGCACATAAAAGGTGACGCGCTTGCCCCGATATGCCGCTCTGGATGGAGTCCCTCCAACCGCACGCACAGCTCTTGTACTCCCGATAACAGAGCACGACCCGGTGACATGTAACGTTTCCAGCACACTCTCCGTCCCCAAAACGGCCCGTACGAGCGGGACTCCCTCGCTTCAACGTTGGCCTCATTCTCTCTGGAGCCAAACTCCTCTCCTGACAAACGGCTTTGCCGCTACATTGTCAACACGCTCGCTCCTGTCAAATGCCACCGTTTTATTTACTGGTTCTGCACCGCGGTTCAACGCTCATCTCCGCTTCAGCAAATGGAACACACGCCAGCTTTATCGGAGAAGCGGACTCACTGTTCGCAAAGATACGTACGCCGCTCAACTTTTCCTCACGACTGAAGGCCTCGGCGCGACACGCACGGCTCGCGACTGCAAACAAGCAATTCCCGAACCGGCGCGATTCAAGCCCGCATCGCTACACTGCGCCACCCGCGCGCTAACTAGCTAAGCATCGCGTAGAAACGCCACCACGCCCAATCCGATACGTTCAAGAAGCCGGCAAGTCTCTCAATTCTCCCAGGCAACAATTTTTGGGGGTCATAAAGGCTCCTCAAACGCCAAACGTCGGACGTTTGGTGCAAGTTCCATTCGGCGAGGCCGAAAAGGGGCAACAAACTTGGCGCCGAAGCTCGCCGTTGACGACAAATGCAAAGAGACGGCGGTAAGTAGAGTAGAAAGCACCTGTCAACTCCGGCTCTCGGTCGACTTGATCAACATCAAATTTTAATTGGACAACCCCCCCCCCCCCCCCCCCTCGCCCGATTTGCGCGCCGAAAGCTCGTTGGCTGACGTCCGCTGGTTGCAAACGGGCCAAGGCGGCATGAAACGCGCCCCCGTATAAAACGAAAGGGTGACAGAAAGACGGAAGAGGGGCGTAAAAATAAACGCCCCCCCCCCCCCCCCAACCCCATTTCCACTTCACGCCGTACGTTGCCATCAATTATGGATAGCGGCGGACGCTATTGAAATGAATTGTACATTTGTGAATACAATATCCATCTGTTGCATACGAATGGCGGTCCAACTTCATTAAAAGCAATCCCAGACCTTCGTTGAATGATCACCCCATCGAGTTAAACATGTACAAATAAAAATCCGAAAGGGGGTTGGAGGGGGGGGTGGATATGGCTTTCCCAAAAGCCAAAACTGGGCCAATCCGGGACCCAAAACAAGTCTAAACGCTCGCCGCCTCAACGCGGCGGCTGTAATGTTGCTTAATTGGGCCACGGAAATCACACGGGCCTTTTGTTGAGCGGCGGGTGAGCGGAGAGGGGGGAAACGCTCCCCTCTGCCCAATCTCGCTGGCTTGTTTTCTCTCTCTCTCTCTCTCTCTCTCTCTCTCTCTCTCTCTCTCTCTCTCTCATTTGCATATTCATTGAGATATCAATTATTTATCCCTTAGCACAACGACTGGCCGCATTAGCATGTGGCTCCACGCCGCTATAACATGGCAGCGGATGCGAGTGGCTGAATAATACATCGCGTGTCGGATAAATCCATACGAAGAAATAATCACACCGCCAGGTTGTATAACGGGGAGAAAGGTTTGAGATAAAGATGCGGGGAATAAAGAATCATAATAATAACACTAATACTACTAATACTACTACTACTACTACTACTACTAATAATAATAATAATAATAATAATAATAATAATAATAATAATGGGACTGTGAAAATGGCTGTCCAACGATGACGCTTTAGCATCCATTAACAAAAAAAAAACATGTCTCACATCCCCTGTCCCACATACAGTAAATCCACTTCAATTCCAAGCCACGACAATTCACCGGAGCGCAAGCAAAGGTAAAAAAAAGGCTTGCCATATTCCAAGTAGCTATCATTTGATAACGTCATCCCCCCCCCCCCTCTAGATGCATATTTGCACTCTGGCGCCCACGTGAGCCGTTTGCTACACTTGGCTGCTAATTCTTATTATTGCGATTATTATTGCAGCAAACACCCGAAAAAGCGCTGACTCATCCGAAGCTAATTTCAACATTGCAGCGTTGCTGCAATGTTGCTTGAGAGGTGGAGGGGAGGGGGGGGGTTAAAATGGCCTCCGCAGTACACACCCGCACACACTCACTAACACGCACACACACACACACACACGCACACACACAACATTCTCCGACATTTCCCGCGCAAAATCGGCATCAACGCAAAACACTTACTGTGAAAATGTCCCGTGAAGGAAGTTTTTTTTTGAATTTTTAATAGTTTTTTTCTTCTCTCCGGCGCCTCCCTCGGACCAGACCAGCGAGTCGAGCCCAGAGAAAAAGCGCTGGTGCCGCCGGCCGCCGCCATGTTCTCCCAGCCATTTGCTTCTCCGACTTAAAAAAAAAAAAAAAAGAAAAGTATGTGGACGGCATTCATTTTCACCATTTTTTGGTTTTGTTTTGGTGTGTCCACCCCCCCCCCCCCCCAGTTTGGTCTCCCACCTTGCGCGGATGCAGACTGCGACTCTCTGCATGTGCTTGCACAAGCACGATCAATATGGAAGGAGAGAGCTATTTTATGATTGGAGAAGTTGTTGTGTTTTTTGGTGCTGAAATTCATTATTTAGTATCTGAACCTTCAGCAATTCACGATCATTTATTCATAAAGTCCCTTTTTGCCAGGAGGAAATGGATACAGCTGCGTGCGTGCGTCGAGAGAGAGAGAGAGGGAGAGGAAGGGGGGGGGGGGGTGCGTCGAGAAGGGGGAGTAAAAAGAGAGAGAAAAAAGCATGCACGGAGGAGGAGGATGAAGAGAAACGGGATGCGCCCGCGTGTGCTGCAATGTCATGGGGGTTGCAACCGGGCTAAGCAGACGCATTGATCATATTGATCAGGCAACTCTTGAAATAAAAGGCACGAGGGGTGAGGCTTTGGTTTTTGCCAAGCGGCTGCGATTGACAGATGAAGAAGGCGAGAAGGCTTCGCCGGGGTGAAGGCCTTGAACGACGCCCCCCGTGAAAGAAGCTCCACTGACGAGTGAAGAAGAAGAAGAAGAAGAAGAAGACGAGGAGGACGAAGCGCATTGATGTGTGAGGAATCACTACAAATGCTGCTTGTTTACTTTGCAAAAGCACAGCAGAAAAGGGGGGTGGGGGAGGGGGGGAGAGAGAGAGAGAAGGTGGGTGGTTGTATGAGGCTGCGAGAGAGAGAGAGTGAGAGAGAGATAGAGAGAGAGAGAGAGGGAAGGGGGAGAGAGATGGAGGATAGAGGGAGAGATAGAATGGGAGGGAGAGAGATAGGCGGGGCATGGAGTGAGAGAGAGGAGAGAGGGGGAAAGGGGGAGAAAGAAAATTGAAAAAGAGAGAGAAGAGGAGAGAGAGAGAAAGGGGGAGATGAGGGAGAAAGAGAGATAGAAAGACAGAGACAGAGAGAGAAAGGGGGAAGAGGGGGTGACGGCAGAGAGAGAAATAGATGGGGGCAGAGAGACAGAGGAGAGAGTGGGGAAAGGGGGGAGAGAGAGAGAGAGAGAGAGAGCGAGAGGGAGAGGATGAGAGAGACAGAGAGAGAAAAATAGAGCTAAAGAGGGAGAGAGAGAGAGCGCTTGCTTTGTAAAAGTGCCCTTGCAAGGCTGGTCCGTCCGTCCGTCCGTCCGTCCGTCCGTCCGTCCGTCCGTCCTTCCTTCCTTCCTTGCATGCTTGCATGCATGCAAGGAAGGAAGTGCTGACTGAGAGCGCAAGCGCTCGTCCCTTTGAAATCCAAAAAAGAAGCCGAGATGCTTGCAACCGCCACCCCGTGCTTTTTTTTTTCTCCCTTTCTTCCTTTTCCCCGAAAATATGCAGCACACAGCAAGAGAAAACAACACCAACACAAAAAAGAGTGCAAAGCATTTGGCTGCATTTTGGTTCTTCTCTTTCTATGACAAGCACATCAAGTGTGCAACCGCAGCTAAAGTGGAACAAAATTCCGCTCTTGAAGATTTTTTAGCGTCGCCATCCAAAAAAGCCGTCTAAGGAATTAGCTGAGTAGAAAGAGAGCTAGCTACCTGGCGAGCTGGAAAGCAGCATGGCATTTTACATGCTTCATTTGCCTTCGCGGGCCGAATAAAGTGATCTGGCGGGCCTTGACTTTGACACCTGTGTCTTGAAACACAGCGGGACCTTGGCTTACCAACTTAATTGCTTCCCAGACAGAGTGTGTAAGGCGAAAAGTGTGTATCCCAAACATTTATTTCCCATAGGAAACCATTCAAATGAAAATAATCGGTTCCCAGGTCCCCATAAAACATAACTTTCTAATTATCTAAGCCTTAAAACTACACAAAATAGATCTTATTTTATCTATAATAAATGTGATATGGTATTATGATTAAAGAAATAAACGGTATCGCATAATAAAGTCATTTTATTGACCTTTGTGATGGTGGTTAATGGCTTGAGTGTCCGCTTTCCTCAGCATGAAAGACTTGATGAGGAACGTAGCCTTCTTCTTTCACCATCTTGAGGAATGATCCCTTGGAGGTGCTTTCACTGTGATAATTGTATCTAGTTCTTCATCAATTGGGATCTGTTTAGCTGGGTTAATAGCGTTTTGCATCAAGTGTACAGATGGCTTGCGCGGGTTATTTTTGGAGCCTATTTGATGGGATATTTTAACCTTATAGTCTAAACTCTGCTTTTGAACTATCAAAGTTGAAATGGGTCAAAAAGTCATTGTTTTCTATCCATTTTCTCACCATTTTACTTGTTTTTTCCCCCGTTTCTTGTTTTTGTTTCAAGCTCTGTCCTCTCCCTTTCGTGTGTGTTTTAACACTCTCTCTCTGTCTGCCTGTCTCTTTAATGTTTAACCCCCCCCCCCCTCACACTGCTGGGTCCTTGACCAATCACGTGGCTTTAACCGAAGTCGCCATTTTGTTTTTTTGGAGAACGGCCTCACTCTCTGTATGTAACCCCTCACCCCACTTCTGCGTTCTAGACCAATCACGTGGCTTTAACCAACGACAGGGGGCGGGGAATAGAGGACAAAAAAAAGTCCGCTGCCATTTCCTTGTTTGGAGAACGACACATCACTCATTGTGGCAGCTTCGTGTGTATCCCGAAAAATAGTTTGTATGCCAAGGTAAATTTTTAATAAATGTAACGTTCGTAAACCGAAATGTTCGTAAGCCGAGGGGATCGTGAACTGAGGTCCTACTGTATCTGTCAAATTTCAGAGTTGGGACGGAGCCCCTCCCCCCTCGCGTAAGTGACGCTAGCGTCACTATTGTTTTAGCATTTGCGATGAAACGTTATTTCTTCATCCTGGGCCATAAATGGAGATGCACCCCCCCCCCCCACGCCGGCGAATCCTGACGCAAATGCCAAAACCTTCACTTGGATGGATTTTATATTCTGGGGGGGGGGGGGGGGGGGGCGTGGTCATAAAGCAAAGAAAAAGGTCAAGAATGTTAACAAAATAAAGTTGAGTTTTTGCAGTCGCTGTCAATGCTGAGTGAGAGGGAGTGACATACTGCCCAAATGTTCTTTTTTTTTCTCTCAAGGGCGTCCATTTTTCTTGAGAGTTGTATTTTGACGCAGTTCCGAGATCTCCTCAATGTTATTCTTGCAATTGTGGAAACATGGCGAGTGGACTGGAAGAGGGATGGGGAGGGTTTTTTTTTTGTTTGAGGGGAGGGGCAGACGGCGATGGAAAGGAAGAAAACTTTCAAGTTCTCCTTTGATAGCGAGACCATGACGCTGGGGAGACTTTCCCCGCTACCCGATTGACTGGCAACTCATGTCAGCCGTCAATCAAAATGTCGGCGCCGTCCATTGCAGCGCAGGGAAGGTGAGAGGGCCAAGCGCATCAAAGCTCTCCTTTCTCCCAAACAAACCCCCCCTGCGAATAGGGGGGGTGTCGTACCTGCAACCTAACGCGATACAATTGCGGCTTGACGATGCACCATGTCTGGCATGCTAGCATATGCTAGCCTCCACTCACGCTAATTGATTCGCACCCCCCCACACACGCTCATTTGTGAAAATCCCCCATTTAATAATAATAGTCAAAATATATTTCATTTCTAAGCACCTTTCAAAACTCTCAAGGACACTCTACAGTCACAGGATACGTTTTTTTATGTCGGTAAGCAGCGGCAGCCACACACACCAGTAAATAAAAAAATATAAAATATAACAAAATGAGTAAATGAGCAATAAATGATTTTAAAAAAAACTGCACGAATGGCTGCCGCTGCTCACCCGCACACAAAGAAAGTTCTTCCTGTGACTGTAAAGTGTCCTTGAGAGTTTTGAAAGTCACTTAGAAATTGAATTATTATTATTATTATTATTAATATTATAGCTAATAGATAGCCAAACCTAGCGAATAGATAGCTAATAGTTAGTTAGCTATATAGCTGATACAGTAGCTAGCTAAATAGCTAGATAGCCAGCTAGATCACAAGATAGCCAGCTCACAGATTTGACCGAGTGAAAAGAAATCCCATTTGTGATGTTTGTGATTATTTTTTCTCACTCTTATTATTATTGATGAGAAGGTTTCTTCAGCCGTCATCTGTACAAAAGTGAAGGTTTCGGACGTTTCGCCTCCTTTCCAAGAGGCTTCGTCAGCGAACTAAAGTCTGACTGGTCATATCGGCCCCATTTATATATCCCTAATGTCCGGACATGGCGGCGCCGCCGGACACAGCTATGATTATATTATGAAGTCCCTACTCTCAGGTTGGGGGAGCAGAGGACCACTCCCTGCGGCCCCACTGATTGTTCCTACATTCCTGACTAACGACTGGCTCGTTTGCCCCACTCCCTCCGGTATCACCTCATCAGCATTACGAATGTTGTCTAACCTGTTTTGCCTAAGCAGGCTATTGTATGAACGATCCAAATGGAACCTCACCCCACCAGACCGGTTTAATGAAGGATTTTGTTGTTTTATAAGAATCGCCTCTTTCACCCCCCTTTCAAACCATCTATGTTCTTTCGCTAAGATTTTAACCTCATTGTCGTCAAATGAGCGGTTGCTAGCTTTTAGGTGCAAATGTACTGCCGATTGAGGCCCACTAGTATTAACCCTGCGATGTTGATAAAGTCTTTTCTTGAGAATTTGTTTCGTCTCCCCAATGTACTGCTCTTACCAATTTTCATTCTTACAATGTATGGAATAAACGACATGACTTTGTTTTTCATTTGGTAGCCTATCTTTTGGATGCACTCATTTTTGCCTTAACGTGTTCATCGGTTTGAAATAAGTGGGAATTTTGTGTTGCCAAAGGACTCTGTAATTTTTCGGAAACTCCCGCAATGTACGGTACTGCTACTCCTCTCCTTTTTGTATCTTGAGAATTATTGGTTTCGTTCGCTATTCTTTCTTTCTGACATTTGTTGAATGACCACTGAGGGTACCCACAGTTAGTGAGTGCTCTCCTGATATCTTTTGACTCCTTTTCTCGGCCTTTGACGCTTGTTGCTATTAGTTTAGCCCTATGCTGGAGGGTTCTCTTCTTCTTCTTATTATTATTATTATTATTATTGGGACATTTCTTGATGTTGCAAGATGTTTTGGTGATTGACTGCCGTGACCGGACGTGTGTCCGTTTTGCGTCTGGCGCCAAATGCTTGGCGTCTTTGCAAAACGGATGAGGGCTTGCTTGCTTCATCCATTCTGCATGTATCCCGCTGACTTTGCCTGTGTGTGTGTGTGTGTGTGTGTGTGTGTGTGTGTGTGTGTGTGTGTGTGTGTGTGTGTGCACTTGGAAGCATGCGTGTGCATGTTCACCTTTCCTTTTCTACACACAGAATCATCAATAGCAGATGAAACCAGCTTCAGCTTAACCAGCTACTTATATTTATTTACTTTTTTGGGATGCGATTTTGACAATAATAATAATAATAATAATAATAATAATAATAGTAATAATAATAATAATAATAATAATAATAATCATAATAATAACAATAATAATAATGATAATAACAACAATAATAATAATGATAATAATACTCATAATAATAATAACAACAATAATAATCATACTACTCATAATAACAACAATAATAATACTCATATTACTACTACTACTACCACTACTACTAATAATAATACTAATAATAATACTAAATTTCATGAATAAGGGCCTTTCAAACGTCTGAAGGTAATCAATAGATACAATGAATGAATGTGTATTTTTCAACATTTCCGTGATGTATCATATTTGGCCGCTTGGCATCTTCTTTTCTTTTGGGCTTTTCCCTTCAAGCAAATCAGCGTCGTCCATCTTGAGAGGTTTGATCGGCATGTTTGTTTTGGCCAAGCTTTGACGCGGGATGCCCTTCCTGACACAAGCCTCTGTATTTATCCGGGCTTGGGACCGGCTCAACAAGACTTATGTCCCTTTGTGGCTACAGAACAAGCGAGTCGCTCGGTAAAAGGCTCCCAAAGACAAAACGGTCATCGGGCACAGCAACATTCAAAAAAAGCTCGTCTTCTTTAGTAGAAATGATGAGTTCAAGTCTCTTAAACTCAGATGGAAAGTACAAGTGGGGTGGGGGGAGGTGGGGGGTGGGGGGGGTGGTCCAGAAACCCTTTTGGACCTGGCGGCGTGTCCCCAAAACGTTGTGGAGAGCACTAGCGAGACATTGAGCATCATTGAGGATGAGCTCCTTCAGATGCATTCGGCCACAGATCTGTTGGAGTATTCCCAGAGAGACTGATTATCCTGAAAGACCCCCCCCCCCCACGTCCCACGTCCCACGTCCCACCTCTCTGTCTCTCTATCTGGGGATAATTACAGGGTCTCCCCGAGGTCATTGAGCTCTCCAAACCCCACCAATGGAAAGACAGCGTCACACCCAAAAGGCCAACGAGGGTACACGAGGGGAACACGAGGGGAACACGGCTTCCTTTCATCGGCTTCCCCTCCCCCCAAACCCTCCAAATGCCTTCTTCCGTTTCGTTGTTGTTTCTTCGTAAATACCCCCGCCTCTCCCCCACATTCCGTTTTCTCCGCATGCCATCACTAGGCCCCAAGACAACGTTTCTGGAAAGCGATCTTGTTTTTGGAGCTTGGAAACGTTCAGGTCATCCCTCGCCTCCACCCAGCTCCACTTTGTTCAACGACAACAGCGCCCCCTCGCGGCGCGATCGGGGATTGCAAAAGAGGGGCGTCGTGGAAGCACGACTTGACCTGGGCCCTCTTTTTCTGACAAAGGTCAAAGAGAAAGAGGCAAGGTTGGAGATAGCAGCAGCGCCCTTTCTGGGCCGCAATCAATCAAGATTGAGTGCTCATCGGGACACAAAGATGGCCGACATCAACATGCCATCGATCAAAAGTGTACCGTTGCCATTCATATGTTGCCAATGCAGAGGAAGAAGCAAGAACAATCCAAAAGTAGAATGCAGAGAGAAGAACTCCCGTTTTATAAATAAGACGGTCGAGTTAAGAACTGCCGTCGACATTTATGCTATTGATTAAAAACACACACATACACGTGTTTTCAGGGTGGATGTTGGTTTATCCTAAAAATGGCTACACACCTTTTCCTACAGCCTCAAAAAAAACCTCAAAAACAACAAACACATCGATCTATTCAGATTTTGGCTAGGACGTATTATTTTGGGATTTATGATAAAATTCCGAAAAATGAGGACATTTCCGGGTTTTTGTGAATTATGGGGGCAATCACCTCAAACACACTGGCATTTCCTGTTTTTTGTTCATTTTCAGACCCCATGGATACACATCGTTTTCGGGTATTTATGACTTATGAAGACCAGCGAAGAATCAAGTCTGTCTTTTTGGATTCTCTCACACACAAAGGACGATTGTTGGTTTCTCCCAACAATGGGGACATACCTTTCCTGTGGTCCTCCACCCCCCCCCCCCCCAAAAAAATAAAAATAATAATAAATAAAAATAAATTGGGAACACATCCATCAATTCAGATTTTAAAACGTATGACAAAATTCCTAAAAGTGAGGACATTTACGGGTTTTTGTGAATTATGGGGGCAATCACCTCAAACACACACACACACACATGTCCTAGCATTTCCTGTTTTGGTGACTTTTAGATACACAGCATTTTTGGGTGTTTCTGAAAAGCAGTTAAGAATGAAGAGTGCAGCATCTCACCCACGCAGGCGACCCCCGACCTCTCCACTGTGTGTGTGTGTTGAGTGCTTCATTAGTGAGGCTTGCGTCTTGCTGATTTTGGTGTTTGCGGCGTCCCCCGCGCCCGCTTTTGCAAGAAGAACGGGGACGGCGGCTATTTATCTATCTAACTCCGAAAGTGGAGCTTCATTCCTCATCCTGTCCGCACAAGCGCCGCCGGGTCGTCCCCGTGGATCTGACCTCCAGTGTGGACCAACCGGAGGACCTTCTTTCTCTCTCTCTCTCTCTCTCTTTTTTTCTACTCACACGCCTTGGGTATTTCTTTTCATTTATCACTAAATGATGAAAAAAAAGGGCAACCCTGGACGGCTCCGATTGGGTCTGGAGAGGAAACGACTACGTTTCAAGAACATGAATCATGCAACAGCCATTCCACTTCTTCTTCTTCTACTTTTTCTTTTCTTTCTTCTTTCTATTCTGTCTCTTCTTTTTCTTCTCTTTCTTTGACTTTTTCTTTTCTTTCTTTTTCTTCTTTTTTTCGTTCTTGTTCTTTTTCTGCTTTTTTTCTAATTCTTCTTTTTCTTCTTCTTGCTCTCTCTTCTTCTTTTTCTTCTTCTCTTTCTTCTATTTATTCTTCTTTTAATTATTTTTCTTCTTTTTTGTCTCCTTTTTCTTCTTGTTCTGTTTTTCTGTCCTCTTCTCCTTTTTTCTTTCGTTTTTTTCTTGTTCCTTTGCTTCTTTTTTCTAATTCTTCCTCTTCTTTTTCTTCTACTTTTCCTTCTTCTACTTCCTCTTTCTCTTATTCTTGTAATACTTTTTTCCATCTTTTCTTCTACTTTTTTCTTCTCTTATAAGAATATTAATAATAATAATAAGAATAATAATACATTTCATTTTTAAGCGCCTTTCAAAACTCTCAAGGTCACCCCACACTCACAGGATCAGTTTTTCTGCAGGTGAGTAGCGGCAGCCACACGCACCAGCGTTCACTCAATCCGGAAGTAACCCAAATAGATAGAAAGCTAGCTGGCTAGCCAATAGATAGCGAATAGCTAGCTAACAAGCAAACCGGATAGATAGCTATATAGCTAAAAGTTAGCTTGCTAGATAGCCGGCCAGGAAGCTTTTTACTTCTTATTCTTCCTCTTCTTTTAAATCTTCTTCTTTATCTTCTTCTTCTTCTTCTTGGTTTCACTCGCTTGCAATCCCTATTGAGGAAAGTATGGGCATTTTCAACATCACCTTTGAAATCTTGATCAAATGGCGTTGACCTCATCGATGTTGTTTTTGGCGCCTTCGTCGATTTCTGATGACAGTCCACCAATATCGATTCTTCATCCAACACGAAGAATGCCATCGAATGAAGTTTGACCTCCAGCACAAACTCTTTCTTGGAATCTTGTAGAAGCGCAATGGCGCTCTCTAGCGGTCCTTCTGCCGCATTGCCCCTTGCCTGGAAATGATAATGAAGCGCCGCTCGCTGATCTTCGTGTCATTCCAAAGCAGTCAGGGAGCTTTGCCTTTTCAATGCAATTTGATTTGAGATCGACTGCGCATAGATAGTTGACACGTTTCGTTGGGGGCGGCGCAAAAGAGTTACAGAGTTATCTCCTCTGTAAATTCTGTCTATCTGTTATCATTGAAAACCAATCATTGCGGCAATCGGAAGTCAGTTCTACCCACGGAGGCAAGATACTGTCGAATCATTCGGGACGATAAAACAACTGTCAATCATGTCTGACAAACGGTATTCCAATCCATTTTCTTCTTGAAGTGAAAGATTTATCTGGTCGGTGGCCTTCAATAAAGGGATTCTGATTCTGATTCTGATTCTGATTCATTGTGGCCAACGACGCAGAGGTTGCAGGTTCAAGTCTTCTAGCTTTGGCTTTGCCGTGTGGAGTTTTGAATGGTCTTCCCAGGCCTTTGTGGCTTTTCACCGGGTCCTCAGATTCCCTCACGTATTCCAAGAAACATGAATGGTAGGCTGATTGAACACTCCAAATGGTCCCTTACATGAGTTTGGGAGCATACAGGGTTTTTGGTCTCTGTATGCCATACCATTGGCTGGAAAACTGGTCCGGGGTGTCCCCCGTCTACTGTCTAAAGACACTCGCCAGCACTCCCCCTTGACCCTTATGAGGATAAACAGATGAGGAAACGGATGGACGGACTCTTGACTCCCAACCAGAGGACGCTCGTGATTAGTTTTGTCCTGGTGTCCGTCATCCGGCAGCTCGATGGATGTTCATCAAACAGATCCCGTTGCGCAAGGCCGAAACAATATTAGCACTATTGACGTCTTGAAAACGTGGCAAAGGTCTCATCCCAGAGGATTTCAGACTAATAGGCAAATATCGAGTGTTACTACAACAGAGGATTTCTTCCAAATTGCCCATTAATGCCCCTCGAATATCCACGTCCGTCCAAGACAAATGCAGAATTGACTTTGTGTACATCACAGGTGTCAAAGATAAGGCCAGGCAAGGGCCAAATCTGGGCCGCCATATTATTTTCTTCGGCCCGTGAAAACAAATCAAGCTTGTCAAATTCCATGATGCTCACTCAAGTCACTAAAGCCCTAAATTCAAAATGGTGCCACGTAAACTACAAAAACACTCATTATTTTTGACTTCAAAATTGAAAACTAGTGTTTCATTAACTAATTCACTGCTAGACGATGTGCAAAAATGTTTCCACTCCACCGGCAGGTTCTCTGTCATTGTCACCCGAATTCAGATTCTTCAGATTTACGACTACATAAATATTCAATGCAGCGTACGAAACCTTAGACTCTCTTCTTTCATCAGAAAAAAAAGTTAATTTCTAAATGATATGGGTCTGGAGTTGTATGAGCTTGAAATGTGGGCGACTGTCCAAAATACAATGCAATATTGGTTTTTGGAGCACTTTAACAGCGGCTGAAGCTGGAACAAAGCGCTAACACGGAAAAAAGGGGGAAATTCTGCCCCTTGTGGAAGTGTGTGAAAAACATTGCCAGACGTCTGGCCAGCGCTTTATCAGCAGCCAAACAAGAAAAAACAAAAAGCCGAGAAACTTCAGCAATGGCGCTGTACGTCATATTTTCAATTCCCGAATGAATTTGTGAATGGCAGTCAACGACAGTGGTACCTCGGTTCTCGAACGCCTCACTGTTCGAACAAATCGGTGTTCGAACAAAATATTCGAGATATTCTTGCTTCGGAGTTCGAACCCCTGTACGACGCGTGAGAGCGTACGCGAGGGTCAACTCGCAAGTGACAGGAGAAAAGAGGTGGTTTCGGTGTTCGGAAAAAAAAAAAAAAATGGCTTTTCGAACAGGGTCCTGGAACGAATTAGGGTCGAGAACCGAGGTACCACTGTAGTTAAAACGTAGATATATTTGGCTGAGATCTGCGTAAATCGGACGTTATCCTCATGTAGCGTTCCATTGTAAGTCGACGTGCTTGTATTGTTCAATCACAAAAAAAAAAAAAAAAAAACAACAGACATTGATTATAATGGGAAATTGTTTTGGCTTTTGAACAAATCATTCTTTTTAACAGGTTTCCGGAACGGATTACGGTGGAAAACTGACTTTAGTTTCCATTCCGTCCGTCAGCGACTTCTCTTTAGCTCTTGTGGGAAATTGGAATCATTCAAGGCCACAAAAAAGCGCCCTTCCTACATTGTGGCACACTTCCGATGGCTTATGTCTCAATCACTGTCACAATTTCTCTGCTTCCAACCCAGTTCCAATCGTCCATTATCACATCACACCAGATAGAAAGACAGCAGCATCTGGATGCAGGACAGCATCTGGCAGAATGCACTCTGCAACCCAGCGAACATCCTTTCCACGTTGGAGTGAATAAAGGAAGTGGCAGGCGGCGCGAGAGGCGGCGAGGTGGTTGGGGCGCCGCTTTGCGTGCTCTGATGCATCACTAAGACAACACACGGCAAGCCTTGCTTTTGGCCCAAAGGGCTCGATGGCGCCCGCCTATCTCCGCTGTCCATCCGGCCGCTTTTGGGCCACGCCAGCCAGCGGATGCCGCTGCTTTGCTTGATAACGGCGGACGTGGCATCGCCGCGCCTTTCGCTCCCTCTCTGGCGCGCAGCTAGCGCATTTCTATTTCCACTCAGCGCTCGCTTTTGCTACTAAACGTGGAGACTGTTGAAAGATTCAAAGTACAGTGATACCGCCGTTTATGAACGCTTTAGCGAACAAATCTTTCTCCATACGAACATTAAATTCGGCAGACAATAATCTTGGCATCCAAACTGGTTTTCGCAAAACACACGGAGCGCCGCAATGGCTGGCGGAGTAGTTTTCGGCACCTCCTTTCTTTGAGTGCAGACGTGGTTTCTTATCGAGTTGAATACTTTTGCTTTTATGGCAGCGAAAAAGACCCCACCACAGGCTAGTGTTCAGCCGAAGAGGCTACAAAACTAAATTACAGTCAAGCAGAAGGAGATCATCGAGAAACACCGGCGAGGTGTACATTTGTGAAACTTCCCAATACCAGTAGGCTAAGTCGACCATTGCTACGTGTGGCTAAGGGTGTTTCTCTGGCGTCTAAGCAACGGTCTCAGGCAACAGAAGAGGTTGAAAACCTTCTGTTGGTTTGGATTAACGAAAAGCAGCAAGCCGGGGACAGTGGGAGTAAGGGTATTATTGCCGAGAAAGCACGGCAACTTCACTCGGATATCATCATTAGGGCAGCGTGTTCGACCGCAAACAAATTCCTTGTGTGTTCTACATACTTGGCAATAAAGATGATTCTGATTCTGATCAAGAGGCAACAACAGCAATGACCATCACAAAGGTCAATAAACTGACTTTCTTATACAGTACAGTTTATTTCTTTAATTACAATGCAATAGCATATTTATTATACATAAAATAATGTCTATTTTATGTAGTTTTATGGCTTATTTAGTCAAAAATGATGTTTATGGGGACCTGGGAACGGATTATTCTCATTTCTAGAGGTTTCCTATGGGAAATTAATGTTTGGCAGACACACTTTTTGCCTTACACACACTTTCTGGGAACCAATTAAGTTGGTAAAGTGAGGTATGAGTGCATTTCACAAATTTCAAGCTGGCACTTCCACCATGTCAGTATGCAAAAGCTCATGGTCGGTCGGATTGGTCGCCCAGTTGGCGGCTTTTGAAGCAGCTGGAAATTTGCCTTTGATGAAAGCTCGTCTACAAGAATGTATTCAGGGGGGAAATTCTGGTTTGAAGAGAAGACTCGCGAAAAGGAGAGAAGGGTGCTTGTGCTTGTGCTCGTGCTCGTGCTCGTGTCAACTTGAATATCATGCCAAGAATGAAAAGACTCGCACAGCCGTTATTTTGCCTTTTGGAAGGCCAAAGACGACATGCAAACCTCCTGAGTGATGCAAGTGCTCTTCATTCAACACACACACACCTTGATGTGGCTCAAACAAAAACACATTCAAATTAAAAAAAGAATAATAAACTGAATAATATACAACATGACAAAATTAAAACAATCTAAAAATCAAATACATTAAAAAGTAAAAAAAAATATTATAAAGTACAACATTGAAAAAAATTATGAAAAGTGTAAAAATTGAAACATTTAAAAATAGTATTTAAACACATAAAAATAATTAAAAGAATAATCATAAATAATAATAAAAAACTCTTTATTAAAGAATTAAAGAATTAAAAAATTTAAGAATTAGAGAACTAAAGAATTAAAGAACTAAAAAATTAAAGCTTTATGCATTTAAATGTTTTTCAAATTAAACATAAACATAAATAATAATGTAATTTTTGTTAAAAATTCAACATTTAAAATTTAAAAAATGAAAGATTTAAACATAAAAAATAAAAACAATATATTTTAAAATATCGAATAATTGGATAATTAAACGGCTAAAAGAATAGACACACACATAAATAAATATACCAACAAAACCATAAATAAATAAATAAATAAGTCTAGGTGTCATTCTTGACAGCCCACTATCTTTCCACTCCCACTTCACCCGGTCTGCGTACTTCCACCTCCGCAATATCAATGGTTTTGGCCCGTCTCTCACTCCTCACACCACTGCTATCCTCGTTCATAGTTTTGTCACCTCTTGGATTGACAATTGCAATTCACTTTTCTTTGGTGTCCCTCAGAAAGTTCTCCACAAACTTCAACTGGTCCAGAATTCTTCAGCCCGGATCATCGGCAGAACCTCATCCTTTCACCACATCACCTCCATCCGTCCTCCAAGAGCTCTCCTGGCTCCCGCTCAAATATAACATCAACTTGAAAATTCTTCTTTATACATTTTGCGCTCTCCATAACCTTGCCCCCCCCATACGATCTGACCTTCTTCAAATGTCGATTCCCTCTCGTTCCCTCAGATCCTCTTCCTCCCTCCACCTCTGTGTGCCCCCCCTGCCCGTCTCAGTACGATGGGGGACAGGGCTTTCAGCTGCTCTGCCCTCAAACTCTGAAACTCACTTCCTCCCAAAATTGCTAACATGGATTCTCTTCCCACCTTCAAGTCGCTACTCAAAAGCTACCCATTTAAAATGGCATTTATCTCCTATTTCTATTTAGAATTGTATTTTATTTAGTGCATTCTATTTGGGATTGTATTTTCTTTATTATTGTATCTATGCTTTTCTGTGACTGTAAAGTGTCCTTGAGAGCTTTGAAAGGCGCTTCAAATGTATTATTATTATTCATTATTATTACTATTGTTCTAAATAAATAAATCGATGGCTCGCTATTTGAAAGCACGTGCTCGGCGTATCCCTTGTGGCGTTGACTCAAAGTCTTTGAAATCATCCAAATAATTGTTTGACTTTTGGTGAGTCAGTGTCGTTGTTTGTGGTCGTCGCCCGCTGTCATCATTTTGTGCCTTTTTTCCCTTCCCGAGCCGCATGCTGACGACACGCTCGCCATGTCTGTGACCTTTACCAAGCTTGTCCTTTCCTGCTCTTATGTGTAATCTGACCTTATTAAAATCCATTTTGTCAAACGCGCTCACGGGCAAACGTCACTTTCTTCTTTGAATCTGAGAGCGCCGCCATTCTTCAAACGCTAACGAGCGCACGGATGGACAAATGGGGACCGGTGCAAACACGCGGCTGAGAAAGAGCAAGACGGACGTCTGCAAAATGGAAACACAACAAAACAAACAAACAAACAAAAAAAAACGTGGCCTTCCGCTGAAATTCAAGCAGACACTTTGACTTTTCTTCTCAGAGAAAGAAAGAGAGAGAAAAGACAAAGGGAGAGATCATAATATTAATAATAATAATACTAATAATAATAATCTGTTTCATTTATATGCGCCTTTCAAAACTCTCAAGGTCACAGGATAGAAAGACAGAGAGAGAGAGAGAGAGATAAAAAGAGAAAGAGAGAAAGACAGAGAGAGAGATAGAAAGACAGAGAGAGAGAGAGATAGATAGCAAAACAGAGAGAGACAGACAGAGTGAGAGAGAGAGAAAAAGAGTGTGTGAGAGAGAGATAAAAATAGAGAGAAAAACGGAGAGAGAGAGAGAGAGAGAGTGACAGAGAAAACAGAGAGAGAGAGGAAGAGAGAAAGAGAGATAAAAAGAGAAAGAGAGAGAGAAAACAGAGAGAGAGAGCGCGAAATATATATATAGAGAGACAGAAAAAAAGAGACAGATAGAGTGAGAGAGAGAAATAAACAGAGTGAGAGAAAAACAGAGAGAGAGGGATAGGGTTAGAGTTATGTGTAAGGTTACACATTCATTCTTATGTACACACACACACACACACACACACACACACACACACGCACACACGCACACGCACATGAAAATCCCATTAGGTTCCCGTCCGTCCGTCCGTCCGTCCGTCCATCTCACTCTCTCCACAGGAGGAAAAGCGGCGTGCGGTTTACAAGATGGATGAAGGCAGAATTAACAAAGTTTCATTTCATCCTTGTTCATGATATGAATTAAAAATAGAAGTGGCCGTATGGGGCCGGTAATGACCACGGAGGAGGTGGGGGGGGGGGGGGGGATTTTTTTTTCTTCCCCCCTCCCTCCTTTTATCCAATCGCGGCCCCCCTGCAGGAGAGCAGACAGCAAAATGGATGAGTCTTTTGACGCTTAATCCCATCAAGAATGTCGTCGTTGTCGTCTGGCAATGCAATTAGGAAGTCGTCCAGCTCAAATTCTTTTTGGTGGCGCCTTGAAAAAACAAAATGTAAAATGCCAGGCTGCATGTATCATCGGCGCCTTCATTTCATTTCCACAATTGTTGTGGAAATTAACAATTCAAAGTGGAGCAGCAATGGAGTTCGATATTAACACCTTATTAAATCATCAAAGTGCAAGTCTTTCTTTCTTTCTTTCTTTTCTTTCTTTCTTTCTTTCTTTCTTTTTACTTCCATAAGTGTGTCAAGGCCTTTTCACAAATTTATTATTAAATTTATTATTTATTTTATTTCCCGAATTTGTTTATTTATTTTTTCTCGCTTGGGTGCTGATAAAGCGCTGCAATATGTATGTATTGCATAGCATTTTGGACATCTCCCTTCATTTCAAGCTCATATAACTCCAGACCAATATCCTTTAGGACTTAACTCTTTCTTTCAGATGAAAGAAGAAAGTGTAAAGTTTCTAACGCTGCATTGAACGTATATGTCATCGAAAAACTCAATATTGTGTAGGTCTCAGAATTCGAGTAGCAATGACAAAAACCCTGGCACCGAATTGGACACATTTTTGCACACGGTCAGGCGGTGAATGCGTGAATAAGCGACACTTGACCCATTTTGTGGCCCTTTGAAGGCAGAAACTGAAAGTTATTTGGTGTCAAAAAGACAAACTCTTCCAGTCACCCTAAAGAGTTTGGGTGCCCCGCCCCCTTTTCCAAGCGGTTGTTTCAAAGTTGACTTGGAAAGTAGGGCAAACAATTCCCAAGTTCACTCACGGCCACAGCCTTCTTTGACTTCCACCCAATTGTACAGACAGCTGCCAGCAGACGGCGACACCTTCGTGCCACCAGATGACATCGGACTCGCGCGTGCTTGTTGTCCCACGCGGACGCGGAAAAACAAGCAAACATTCTGCTGCCGAGGTGACTAAAATGGCAACCGAGCTGGCCACGCTGTCATGGTTACGCCGCTTAAACAACGGTGGCGACGACGCGTCAAGTCAAGAACGTTTCCGCCATGGATGACGGGTGGCCTGGCTGCTTATTAGCCGGCTGACGAGCGCTTCAGTGACACCTGTCAAAACAAAAATGCCGAGGCGGACGCGTTGGGATTTTGATAAGGAGCTCGGGGTCCATGTCCACGGCAGACCGGACTAAACTAATAAACATGATAGATAGATTTTGCTGGAAAGTCTTCTCTTGGGTCAGCGTTGGGGTGTTTGCGACACCCGCTTAGAACAAACAAGTGCTAGTAACGTAGCACATTTGTCAGCAAACGATTGACGCAGTCACTCATCAACAGAATCTAAAACTATTTTTGTCTTGAAAATGTACTTATATGCCGTATATTTCTAAATAGCCTTAGCTGGAAGCTAAATATGTACTTATATGGGTTTATATATGAAAATTACCTTAGCTGGAAGTTACATATTTGCTGTCCATTCCAGTGCCAGGGTTTTTGTCATTGTCACTCAATTTCCGGGACTCGCAGAATATTGAGTTAATTCCTAAATGATATGGGTCTGGAGTTATATGAGCGTGAAATGAAGGCAGATGTCCAAAATGCAATGCATCGATACTGATTTATATAAGGGGTTCCAAGTAAGCAACGACTACCCAGACGAAGGCTGAAGGCAAACTTTTAATCTAATTTCACAAAGAAGCAGTTGTTTTAAAAACCTGTCATCCATTTATTGGTTCTGCTCGAGTCACGCGCTGAAGATGCTGAAACACTAATTGGGTTTCGCAGCCGCAACGGCGCCCCCCGGGGGAAGAGACTCAACTCCAAAGTGGCCCGATACAAAAGTTACTTGGACGTTTTGAGCAATGGAGGGAGGACGGATGGCTTTCAGCTGCCTTTTAACAAACAAGAGAGACAGGAAGAATCATTCGTGGCCCGAGTATTTCCTTATTAGATTTGATCAAGATGGAGCGCCTGTGGAGGATGGAAAAAAAAAAAAAAAAAGGAAATGTAAAATTATGGCTCGATGGAAGCAGCAAAGTTAGTTCAAATCAGGAACGATTAGCCGCTGATTTGCATCTATTTCGTATTGTAAGGGAAAAATTTATATTGAAATGTTCACTTTTGTGTTTATTTCATTGTTTGACTAGCAAGCTCCGTGTCTGTTATCAAGTTAAAGTCCACATTGCTCTGTTGGAAGAGAAATGACGCCATGATCAAGGGTCGAGGTTTATTGGGGGAGCAGTGAGAATCAACCAATATGATAATTGTCAAGGCGACCGTATGAAGGATCAAATTAACTGTTGTTGTTTTATGCATGTAGGCCTCTGTTTGTGATAAAGCAATGTGAACTGATTTTTTTGTCCAATAAATGGCCATCATACGGGGAAAAACAGCTGGGAATCAAGTCGCAACACGACGCTGTTGTGTTTTGCCTCGCAGCTGATGACCCCGTACGTACGTAAAACTGTTGGACTCGAGTCCAACACCTGGCGCAGGTGAATCAATCAGTGTTGAGATCGCAATCTCTTCCTCCTTACACTGTCTTCAGAAGATCGCATACTGTTTTGTGTTCAAATTCCTTGACAACCTTCTCTGAGTCGTTGATGGAGAATAGACAGAAACGAAAGTGACTGCTTTGGTCCCGGCAATCTGTGTAACTTTCAACAAACGTCCTCATCCAAAAGGAAAACAGAAAAGGAAGAAATAGAAGATGGCGCCCGAGTAGGTCTCATCACACTTGCTTCTTTTCTCATTTTCGTCTTGTTTTTGTGTGTTCTTTTGTCACTTTTCACTGTTTTTCAGCAGTTTTAGCCACGACGTTCATCAAGACCGTGCTGAGCCGTTGTGCCTTTTTGGCAGCTCCAATATGTCAGCACTGTTTTTGATCGGGAGGAATGTCAGTGCCATTTGACGTTCATCGTTGGACACCACTGGGATGATTGTTCTTTTTTCGCGCTTGCGATGGGGAGCATTTTCACGGCCCCTCGTCGGTCAGCGGCAAGCAGAGCGGCGAAGCGTATGTGGAACTGCCGCGGCTTGGAATTGAAGCGGATTTACATGGGGGCAGGAGATGTGAGACAATCTCTTTGCGTCAATGGATGCTACAGCTTCCTGTTTGCTTTCAACATTTAGCTTGTAGCAGACGCGCTCATTCCAACATGACGTCGCTGATCCATTGTTGAAAAGGATGCTTTGATAACTCTGTCATCTAGAATTGCTTTGTGTCACAAAGAAGGTACAGCAAGTGCTGAAGAACGAATGACTGTCTCTGTGTTGAGACATGAAGCAGTTTTAGATGAAAGAGGAGAGGATCAAAGTGTCCTTGTCTCCAGTGGATCATGGACGTCATGGTGGAATGTGCACGTCCGCTACAAGCTAAATGTAGCTAAACGAGCACAGGCACATTGGATTGGATGTACCTTTATTCGTCTCACAGTGGAGCAATTGACATTTCACAGCAGCAATTGAACACCTAAAAAAATGAATCTGTTTTAAATTAGATATCAAGTAGACAGGATGAACCCAATTCAATATTGTGTTTTTCTACTTCTCCCTTTCCTTTCATCACTTTGCTTCTGTGAAATGTTCATTCCTCCGCTGCCAGACTAATAAAGGCTAATCCAATCCAATCCAAAATGCTCCCAACGGTGCTTTTTACATGTTTTTTTATTCCCCGTCCGCGTTCATAGTTTGCCGCGCGCGGTCGCGAAACGACCAGCCGGCGGTGTCGCGCCGCTTCGGAAGCTTGTCAGAGCGCCAAGCCCAACTCCATCATCTTCTTATTGGAAAATGGATGGCGACGTGCTTCTTATTCAATATTCAAAATGACTGACGTGGCTCTCGATGAATAGCGACAACATAAAAGCCCCCTCGTCCCCCCATTCCTAATATCATGAAGAATGTTAGCGCTTTATTACAGCTTCAACTTTGGTTAAAGCGCTATATCTATTTGCTATCTAGCTTGCTACCGAGCTAGATAGCTACGTAGCTAATAGATAGCTAGTTAGATATCTAACTAGCAATCTATTAGCTTTCTAACTATCTAGCTAGCTATGTATTAATTATATACTGTAGCTATCTATCTATCTATCTAGCTAATAGCTATCTATGAGCTATCAAGCTCGCTTTCTACCTATTTGAGTTACTTTCAGGTTGAGTGAACGCTGGCGCAAATGGCTGTCGCTGCCCACCCACACAAAAAAAAACCAGATCCTGTGACTGTAAAGTGTCCTTGAGAGTTTTGAAAGGCACTTAGAAATTAAATGTATAATTATTGATTATTATAAAAATGTTAGCGCTTTATTACAGCTTCAACTTTGGTTAAAGCGCTATATCTATTTGCTATCTAGCTAGCTATGTATTAGCTATATACTGTAGCTAGCTATTAGCTAGCCATAAGCTAGCCAGCTTTCTATTTGAGTTACTTGCGGGTTGAGTGAACATTTATCCAGTGTCTGTAATGTGACCTTGATAGTTTTGAAAAGTGCTTATGAATGAACTGTATGATGATTATTATGAGAATAAAAACAAACACCAACCAAGACTTTTCCCTGCTCTTCCAAGTGTCCGCTGTCCAACTCCCCCCTTCGGCTATAAGCGGCATCTCATAACAAGCAAACGGAGGCCATTAGCCACCTCGCGATGATTACATCCTATAATGACAAATTCTCATTATTGACAGCGTGCGGGGAAAGACTTGGCAGTCACGTTCACATCAAAGACGGCGTCCAAAAGGCAAAAGATACTGATTAGATCGTCTCTAATGTGTCCTTTGAAGTGGCTCTTCCAAATCAACATTTGGGCATTGTTTGTTTTGCTAACCCCCAACCGCCTCATTCTGCCTTTGCTTGACTGAGAAAGGGGGCGGGCGAGGGGGCAATCAATTAGCATTCAAATCATCGGCGCCTTGCTTTCAATCTGTTTTTTTTTCCTCTTATGCTTCAAAAACATTGATTGAGCCAAAATGTATTTAGAGCGTCAAAAGTAAGACACGGAATAAACACCTGTCTCTTTTCCGATGGCCGCTTTAAAAATTCACCGCCGTGCTGAAGAAATGTGGATGGATCAAGAGATGGCAGTGTTTCCCCGCAAAGAAGATCCGTCTGGCCGGCTTGCTCAGCATATCTCCGCCAGCGTCCGCCAGCGTCCTCATTTGCTTTTCCCCCCATTTATTTATGCAAAATGAGGCTGGCGGAGATTCATTAAGTGTAACCGCTACCTGAGATTAGCACAAATGAAGTGTCACTAATATGTGGATTAGCGCCGCAAAGCCACCTGAAATTGGTGGTGGGAAAGGCGCGACGGCGAGACGCCAGACAATCGACGGAGCAGATAACCTTGTCAGCAACGCGCGCGCTCGTTGCTAACGCCCGACGACGTTTTACGCTACATCGGGGACTTTTACTTGCTCGATGCGAGAAAGGGGATTACGTCTTGGAACAGGAATCGCCGGTAATCCCAGTCGAACTCTTTGGATGGAGGCGAAGCTCTCGCATCGGGTAAATAGATGTTGCTGGATTGCGAGGACGTACCGGGACCACGTGTTAGCCTGAGGCTAGTTTTTAACTCATTCACTGCCGTTCACCGTTCAATTTATTCGGAAATTGAAAATAGGACAAGGAGCGCTATCCCCAAAGTAGTTTGGGTTTTGTTTGTTCTTGCTTGGGGAATAATAAAGCGCTGGCCAGACCTCTGGAAATGGTTTTCACTTCCACAAGTGGCAGCATTTCCTTTTTTTCCATGTTAGCGCTTTGTTAAAAGTTTTTGTGGTTTACATGTGGACAATTTGAAATGTTGGTTGTTAAAGCGCTATAAAAATCAATGTGTGTATTGCATAGCATTCTGGACATTGGCCTTCATTTCTGGCTCATATAACTCCAGACCAATATCATTTAGGAATTAACATATTTTTTTTCTGATGAAAGAAGAAGTGAGTCTAAGGTTTCTAACGCTGAATTGAACGTTTATGCTGTCCCAGAACTCGATATTCTGTGGGTCTTGGAATTCCAGTCACAATGACTAAAGCCCTGCCACTGGAGTGGACACATTTTTGCACATTGTCTGCCAGTCAATGAGTACATGAAGTAAAAAATAATGTGTTATGGTGGTATATACATCCGACATTTTGACATTTTAGTTGGTATTTTAGGAAGCATTATGGAATTCCATTTTATTTTGGCAGCCAAATAAAATGAAGTGGCGGACCAGATTTGGCCCCCGAGCCTTGACTTGGACAACGGCTGAATCACTTTTGCAAGTGTTTGCATAATGCATAGTTATTTAATTCTTTATTTATTTACTTATTTACTTGCTTGCATAATGTAATGTATTTATTTACTTGCTTATTTATTCACTTATTTAATTGTTTGCATAATGGGTATTTATTTATTGACTGATTTACTTGTTTGCATCATGCATATGTATTTTTTTTACTTTGCAGCGGCATTGTGTGGCTGCCGCTGCTCACCTGCAGAAAAAGGTATCCTGTGACTGTCAAGTGACCTTGAGAGTTTTGAAAGGCGCTTAAAAATGAAATGTCTTCTTATTATTATTAACGGCGGCTTAGCGCTTTGCTCAAATGTCGTACGTTGAGTCCCATATGTCCGCACGGATAGCATCAATCCCGTATCGAATTGACATCAGCCAGTGCGAGAGAAGTGAAAAGAAGAGTCCAAGCCTCCCAGAACCCGTCGGATTGATGACGCTATCTTTTCCCCGGCCTTTTAAATCATTGATTGGTGGCTTTGTAACACTCCGAGAGGGAACGCGTGATCGGGGCTTCATCAATAATTGCCAGCCAGCGACGTCAGATGGTCCGAGCCGAAGACTTCAAAAATCAAGCCGACCGACGCAATATTGGATTTGCAAAGGATGATCAAAAAGAATCTTTGACTTCTTCTCGTCTGGATCTTCGGACCCGCCCGGTCCGCGGCGCCGCGGCGTCGTACTCGGGCGTTGTTTAGATTTTGTGTAGTTTTAAGACTTTTTTAGTAGAAAATGATTTTTTATGGGTACCTGTGAACGGATTATTCTCAGTTATAAAGGTTTCTTATGGGAAATAAATGTTTGAAAGATGAACTTTTGGCCGTACACATACTTTCTGGGAACCAATTAAGTTCATAAACTGAGGTATCACTGTACGTCCAAGCGGTCGGTAGCGGATCGGTAGCGCCTGTGTGAGGGGACCAGCTGGAAAAGGTGGTGGACAGGGTGCTGAGGGTCCAGTAGGATTGTCCGTGCCCTTGTTTGGATTCTTGCAGTGTGCAAGTCCTCGAGAATGGCTAGGGTGCTGATAATGATTTTTTTTCCGCCGTCCTAACTGTCCGTTGAAGTCGGATTTTGTCCATTTTTTTGGCGGCCTTGAGTGGGACGCAAAATCCGCAAGTCATGTGATAATTAAAAGACAACCGATGCCTCCGGACAAGTTGTGCCCATAATTTGTAAAATGACTTCTACTGAGCACATTTGACAAAAATTCCAGCGCATATAGCTAGATTTTACCTTTTAAGAATGGCGCTGAATACTCAGGAAGTCTTGTTTTTGACTTGGTGACGATACCTACGCGTGACGTCTCGGTAGGTATCGTCACTGACCGAGAAAGCCACACGCAATGCATTTTGGGTACTTTTTTTTTTCATCTGAAAACACCATGTTGATGGCGAAATTAGAAGGAAAACAAATATAATGCCATGGTGAATTGTTGTGTGTTGCACCAAGACTACTATTTGATACTAGTTGACACAAAATCCCAGCAGACAAATCAGCCCATTTCCAACAGAGCTTAGGTGCCATCTTCCGCATTTTCTGGGACGCCACATTTCAGTCCAGATGCCTCAAAATGACACGGAAGGACTTCTTTAATCGATTGCAAACATTGATGCTTTTCTCTTCACAACTACAGTAAAGTCTCGTTATATCGATATTCAAGGGAGTCCGAAAAATATCGATATAACCGGGACTATCGATATATCCGACCCTGTTTGCATGTAATTTTCTCCGTGCGTGCATAGAAATAGTATCAATATAACCGAGACTATCGATATATCCGATATCGATATAATGAGACTTTTTGAATCATATTCATCACTGGATGAGTAGCAAGAAAGCATCTTCACCGAATCTGAAGCCATTGTTTTGATTCTCCAGCAAGGCAAGACGTCTTGGCGTGACGTCACGAACAAAGAGGCGGGCCCTTCTGAAACTCGCCATCTCCGAGGTCATTTTGAAGCAGTTTTGGGACACTTGAAGTCATTTTGATTGGTGTTTTTCATTTGACTAATTTGACTTCAATATCAGATGGCGTGTTTTGGGTATTTTACATGCTATAACAACGTTTTTCTGATGTCAGGAAACTAACAACTGTTGTCGGTTGTCCTTTAAACAGAGGTGCAAGAAGCGACGAGGTCAAAGCAAGGTCAAATCAGTGCGACAGGTGACTAGAAATAGAAAATTGCTTGAATTCCTTGGTGTTTTACAAGGTACGATAAACAGCTGATTGCGCACCGGGCTCATACGGATTTATGAGCTTCACCCGAAGATGGCGACGAATGCGGAGAGTCGGCGCCACTCGTCGGAGCCGCGCCATCGATTCACGTTGAACAACACGACGGTTTACATTCCGGGATTGTTTGTCCGCACACAATCCCCTTCAAGGACAATTTAGCACTGCCGATGTTCAGGTTTTTTCTTTTCTGTCTTTGCGCCAGCAGAAATTGCTCAATGATCGCCACTTTCCAAGTGAATTTCAGAGCTGAGGTACGTAGAAAGATTAAAATAAATAATGAAAAGATGGGGAATGGTCGGGTGGCTTAAATGTTTACTACGGAAAGAGTAATACGTCGTTGATGGCAAGGGAGACTGCAAATTAAAAAAATAATAATAATACATTTCATTTATAAGCGCCTTTCAAAACTCTCAAGGTCAATTTACAGTCACAGGATAGGTTTTTTTTCTGTGGGTGAGCAGAAGCAGCCACACGCGCCAGCGTTCGTTCACTCAACCCGGAAGTAATTCAAATAGGTAGAAAGCCAAACAGAAAGCTAAACACTAGCTAGCTAGGTAGCTAATATATTTCCTGACTCAAATAGCTAGCTAGCTCGCTAATAGATAGCGAGCTGGCTAGCTATGCAGTGGTATAATGCGTATGTGGAATACAGATACATACAGACAGAAACACAAATGTGTAAAACCGGTAGTCAATACAGTTAAAACATGGACAGATGAAGCAAAGTTATCGCTACAAGAATGCTTCGACTGCACTGATTGGAGCGTCTTTGAAACTTCAACGGGCACATTGGATGAATACACAGACACTGTAACATCATACATTTGGTTCTGTGAGGACATGTGTGTACCAACAAAGTCCTTCCGCTCATTCAACAACAACAAGCCATGGTTCACTCCCAAAATCAGGCAGTTTAGGAAAGAGAAAGAGTCCGCATTTAGAAGCGGTGATCGAGCGCTTTACAAACTCACCCGAAACAGGCTGACGAAGGAAATTAACATCGCAAAGAAAAGTTATGCGGAGAGGCTTAACAAACAACTCTCCGCTAACGACTCTGCATCGGTGTGGAATGGCCTGAAAGCAATAACAAATTATTGTTTATCATCACCCCAAGCAGTGTACGACAATGGTCTGGCTGATGACCTTAATACATTCTTTTGCCGATTTGAAAAGGGAACTCCCATTTACCGCATATGCCCACCATTACCAGAAACTAGCGTATCTCCGCCCTCTGCCCTACAAATCCACGAACTGGACGTTTGACGGCTCTTCAAGCAGCGGAAGATCAAGAAAGCTGCAGGACCTGACAATGTGTCCCCCTCCGGTCTTCACACGAATCTTCAACAGATCCCTGGAGCAGTGTGAAGTCCCATCCTGCTTCAAACAGTCTACTATCGTCCCAGTTCCAAAGAATCCAGCTCACTCGGGATTGAACGACTACAGACCTGTTGCTCTGACGTCTGTGGTCATGAAGTCCTTTGAACGCCTCGTGCTGAACCACCTGAATAACATCACCGGACCTCTGCTAGATCCTCTTCAGTTTGCCTACCGGGCAAACAGGTCCGTGGAGGATGCAGTCAACATTGGACTGCGCCACATCCTCGACCACCTCGACAACACAGGAACCTACGCAAGGATCCTGTTTGTGGACTACAGCTCTGCGTTCAATACCATCAACCCAGAACACTCCTCGTCCCCAAACTTCTCCAGCTTGGTGTGTCCCCTACGATCTGCCAGTGGACCCTCAGCTTCCTGACAGGACGGACACAACAGGTCAGACTGGGAAATATATCATCCACAACACGAACCACGAGCACTGGAGCCCAGCAGGGATGCGTCCTCTCTCCGTTGCTCTTCTCTCTCTACACGAACGACTGCACCTCAACGCACCCAGCTGTCAAATTCCTAAAGTTCGCAGACGACACCACGGCATCGGTCTCATCAAAGACGACGACGAGTCTGCGTACCGACAACAAGTGGAGCAGCTGGAGCTCTGGTGCAGCCGTCACAACCTGGAGCTGAACACGCTCAAGATGATGGTGGACTTCAGGAAACATCCATCACCACAGCTACTCCTCACACTATCCAACTCCCTGGTGTCAACCGTTGAGACCTTCAAGTTCATGGGAATCACAGTCTCCCAGGACATGAAGTGGGAGGGAAGTCAACACCAACTCTATCCTGAAAAAGGCCCAACAGAGAATGTACTTCCTGAGGCTGCTAAAG
This sequence comes from Hippocampus bargibanti, assembly GCF_051943395.1. Lineage (NCBI taxonomy): Eukaryota > Metazoa > Chordata > Actinopteri > Syngnathiformes > Syngnathidae > Hippocampus > Hippocampus bargibanti. The sequence goes on along the minus strand of NC_142736.1, from coordinate 33,230,202 downwards.
AAGCATGGCCTGCCACAGGAGGTGCTGCAACATTTCTACACGGCTGTCATCGAATCCATCCTGCGTTCTTCCATCAGCGTTTGGTTCGGGGCCGCCACAAAAATGGACAAAATCCGACTTCAACGGACAGTTAGGACGGCGGAAAAAATCATTGGCACCGCCCTAGCCACTCTCGAGGACTTGCACACTGCAAGAATCCAAACTAGGGCGCGGAAAATCCTACTGGACCCTCCGCACCCTGCCTACCACCTTTTCCAGCTACTCCCCCAGCTACCGATCCATGCGCACCAAATCCAGCAGATATTTAAACAGCTTCTTCCCCCAAGCCATTAACTCTGAACAGTAGCCCAAATTGAACTGTATAGTGCCTCTTTGCAATTTTTTTGATGATGATACTAGTGCACCGTGTTCGACCGGAAACAAATTCCTTGTGTGTTCTCCATCCTTGGCAATAAAGATGATTCTGATTCTGAAATGTCGCGGCTTGGAATGGAAGTGGATTTACGTGGGACGGGAGATGTGAAACAATCTCTTCCGTCAACGGATGCTACAGCTTTGTGTTTGCTTTCAGCATTTAGCTTGTAGCAGATGTGCACATTTCACCATGGCGTCCCCGATTCGTTGGTGAAAAGGACGCATTGATCCTCTCCTCTTTCATATACAACTGCTTCATGCAACAAAGAGGCCGCACAAAGTGATTAAGATTGAATGACTGTATCTTTGTGTTGCCATATTTGTTATTTTGTTTTTGTTGTGGTTTTGACTTCAAGATGGCGCCTTAAGGGTCTGCTGCCTTTACAGCAGCTCCTGTATTTGTTTTTCTACTTCTTCTTTTCCTTTCCTGTTACTTTCATGACTTTTCTGCTGTGAAATGTGAATTTCTCCACTGCGAGACTAATTAAGGCAAATCCGAATCCGATCTCGCTTGTAATGTTTAAAAATGGCTAAGGGAAGTGTCCTCTGAAGAAAACACAATGGTGGATGTAAACACAATTTGTATACAAGCTAACATTTACATAGCATTGTGCTCGCAATGAATTGAAACGTGGCGCAAAGTATCAATGCGTACTCATTTGCTTCACACTTGCCTGCGCATATTTTTTTTTTGGAGCATGCCAGCAACATGGTGAATATTTTCATTGAGGATAATGATGTGCCGGCTCATTTTCACACCGGCTTGTAAACTACAAGTACGGGAAAATAGGCGAGGGGAAGTGTTCTTTTTAAGGTCATTGCCTTCTGTTGTGTGAGTTGTCTTCTTTCTTTGGCTGTTGGCAGCTCCGCTGCTGTAACGTGAGATGTAGAAAACTATTCTTTGCTACCCAAACGCTGCCAGCTTCAGTTTAAAATAAAAAAGGTAATCTGAGCATCTCTCTGCTTTAATGCAAGAAAAAACTGAATATGAACTCTATCTATCTATCTATCTATCTATCTATCTATCTATCTATCTATCTATCTATCTATCTATCTATCTACCTTGCTTTCTAGCTGGCTATCTAGCTTTAGGATCAGTAGTGCCTGCCTGAGGGGAGTCGCTGGAGAAGGTGATGGGCAGTGTGCGGAGGGTCCAGTAGGATTATTTTTTTTCGAGGCACAGTCATTATCCGAGACGTTGCCTTTAACGGGCGTAGCATGCAAATCAGTGGGTGAAATGGTAATGATGGCGGGCGGGCGCCGGCTGATGGCAAAATAAAGAAATAAAAGGGTGAGTTGATCATTCAAATTCGCCCCCCCCCCAAGCGTGGCACATTCCTCAAACAGACGCCTCCTCTAGAGAGACCAGACGCACTCTGATCAAAAGACAAATGAGCTTGTGATCTTGGGAAGGGGCCTCCTACCTCGGGAGATGCTAACCCCGGCGCGCATGCACGTGATTGAGCGCGCGCCAGTCGCCGGTCGTGACCTTTGCGAAAATGTGCCAGCACGTCCACTATGAGACTCCAGGTTTACATTCATCGATACAAAATTGACCGCTATAAAATATATAGCTAGCTAGCTTTTTATCTATTTGAGTTACTTCCTGGTTGAGTAAACGCTATCCAGTCATCTCGTCGGGAGTTAAATAAATCAGGAGGACGATGGTATGAAATGAGCATTTAGTGTGAATATTTCTTGCTTTATTTATCGAGCTATCCAGCTATTTAGCTAGCTATCTAGCTAGCTATCATGCTGGCTAGCTATTTGCTATCTAGCTCCCTGGCCGGCTATTTAGCCAGTTATCTATTAGCTGTATAGCTATCTAGCTGGCTGTCTAGCTGGCGCGTGTGGCTGCCGCTGCTCACCCGCAGAAAAAACGATCCTGTGACTGTAAAATGACCTTGATAGTTTTGAAAAGCGCTTAGAAATGAAATGTCTTATCATCATTATTATTGTTATTATCCCAAATGATTAGCGACAGATACGATCGATAATCAATGGCGCAGGCGGTTCGACCGTGTCTAAAACCTGCGTTTTGTGTCTTGAGTGACATCACGGCTGTCGTAGGAACTCCCCTTTCCGCCATGATGGACTGTAGCTACAATATGTTCGACAAGACATACAGTCAATAAGCAAATTAATAACGTACCGTGTGCACCTCGTAAACCCAAAGTAGACACACTTTCATCACGTAGACTTTATCGTTCCGTTTTCTATGCCGATTCCTCTGGCAATTTCTCTTCTTCTGTCTCTCTCTCTCGCTAGCTAGCGATCTCTCTCTGCCTACATTTGGCACATCGAAGCACTTGACACGGAACCAGAAGTGACCCTGACAAAATATTATAAAGCTGAAAATATTGCGGAGGATTTTAAGAAAAACATAAATATGAAGATTCACGTAGACACGTAATTTTTTTTTACAGAATGTCAACAAATAAATGATACTTTTGTTGTCATGGCAACCGATGACTCAATATTAGTGACAGTTACATGGACGCCCCGCCCCAAAAAAATCTTTGCACCTGTTGAAACTTAACATTCACAAATGTATTCGCAAATTGAAAATATGACGCAGAGCGCCATTCCCAATTTTTTTTGTTTTGTTTTTTGTCATGAATGGGTTTTGATAAAGCACTGGCCAGACCTCTGGCAATGTTCTTTTTTTCCATGTTAGCGCTTTGTTCCAGCTTCAGCTGTTATTCAAGCACTATATAAACCAATATGTATGTATTGTATTGTATTGTATTTTGGACAGCCGCCCTCATTTCAATCTCTTATAACTCCAGACCCATATATTTTAGGAATTAACACTTTTTTCCTGATGAAAGAAGTCTATGTTTTTTTTACGCTGCATTGGTTGCTGATGTAATCCTAAAAGTCAATATTCTGTAGGTCCTGGAATTCCAGTGACTATGACAAAAACCCTGGCACTGGACTGGACGCATTTTTTGCACGTCTGGCAGTGAATGAGTTAATAAAAAACGGGGGGGGGGGGGGGGTGTCGGTGTCGTTCTTGCCCTCCTCTTCTCCTCACGCATTCAGATATTCCAACAAGGTGATAAGGAAATGGCTTGACATTTCCAGATTTATTGCCGCATTTTGTTATTATCGCAGAAAGAAATATAGGGAGATTCCGTCCCATAAATCATATTGAGGGAGCCACGCTAACGCTATTGTGTTGAGCCCATTGCCACCCTTTTAGAATTAGAAAGAAATTGCCGGCTCATTTTCACAAATGGAAATGAAAAAAAAAAAAAAAAAAAAAAACAAACAACAAAAACGTCGGCCGGTGGCGCAGCGTGACTTTCTCCCCAAAGTGTTTATCAATGGATGGATTTCCTGAGTGCTTCTGCTACGCCACGATCAATTTTGATTAGCCGCCGCTGCTTTGACAGTCGAGCCAGCCGATGCTTCGGCTTTTTACCAGGCGTTTCCTTTCTTTCTTCTCGCCCTGTGCAAGTGTTAGATTAGAAAAAAAAAAACACATTCCTTGACGGAATATCCAAAAAATAGACTGCAAAGTAATTTCAAAAAGTGATGAGTGTTATATAATGTAGATAATATGACAGCTGAAGACGGCTGTGCGGGTAACAATATTTGCCTAAATGGAAATCCCTTGTAAAAGACAACCCTTTCGCTTTACACACACATGAAAATTATGGTTTCCAATAGAAACAATGAGTCCAAAATCATCTAAATAGTAAATACTCAACGTTCTGGCTAGCTAGCAAGCTAGCTAAACTAGCTAATTGGAACATTCTAGCTAGCTGGACTTTTTAATTTCCGCACTGCAAGACTAATAAAGGTAAATCCAACCCAATTCTATCCAATCCAATTCAATCCAATTAGCTAGCTAAACTAGCTAATAGGAACCGTCTAGCTAGCTGGAATTTTTAATTTAATGTCCCCACTGCAAGACTAATAAAGGTAAATCCAATCCAATCCAATCAGCTAGCTAAACTAGCTAATTGGAATATTCTAGCGAGCTGGAACATTCCTATTTTTTTTCCGGGGTTATAACAGAGTGCAGGGGTGTTCCTCTTCTCATCCTCCCCATAATTGCAATCTTTGGAGCAAGTTATTCGTGATTCGTTTTTAGTTAGCAGGATGTGCAATAAATCAGCTCGCACGCATTTTACTATCTGACGTTCTAGATATGGTAGCCCGTAAAACAAGCGCGAGGAAAACGAAACGCGACAACGGCGATCGTCCAACGAGACGATACATGGTGTCAGAAAAGGAAATGGTCGTAACGCGCACGTCCGTGTCTAAATTTGACAGTGGTGCTGTCAAGTGCTCCAAAAGCAATAAAGCAACAGAAGGCCGACGATAAAAATGAACGTTGTCCCTTCGTTTGAAAAGCCAGCGCCGGACCGGACGACTCGGGGGCGGAGACGCGATAATGTTTGATATAAATAAAGTCAATAAAGCCAAAGAGTAAAGTCGGCCATAAATAAACACTTGGAGAGAGGCCCGACTCCGAAAGCTGCCATGCCCATTTTGCCAAGATATTAGCGGGAGTGAGCACTTCAACCAGTCCCTCGGTGGACCGAAAATGTCCTTTTCTGGCATTTCCATCACTTGAGGTCCGCCGTAAACACCTTCTGTCAAATACAGTCATACCTCATCTTACCAACTCAATTGCTTCCCAGAAAGTGTGTGGAAGGTGAAAAGTGTGTCTGCCAAACATTTATTTCCCACAACAAACCATTCAAAATGAGAATAATCCCTTTCCGGGTCCCCACAAAACATCATTTTCTACTAAATAAGCCTTAAAGGACAACCAACACCATTTTTTGTTTCCTAACTGACATCAGAAAAACGTTTTATAGCATCTAAAATAGCCAAAACACGCAGGCTGATCTTTTTAGTCAAATTCAAAACACCAATAAAAATGACTTCAAGTGTCGCAAAACTGCCGCAAAATGAGCTCGGAACTGGGGTTCTTCAGACAGTTCCGCCCCCTTGTTCGTGAGTGACATCACTCCAGGATACTCCTTCACAAACTGCCCTGCTCCAGAATCAAAACAATGGCTTCAGAGAGTTCAGATTGGGAGAAGATGCTTTCTTGTTACTCATCCAGTTATGAAGATGATTCAAATTATTCTGAAGAGGAAAACACAAATGTTTGCCATCGATTCAAGAAGGTCTTCCGTATCTATTCCAGCCGCCTGCAAGCGATGAAACCGGTGAAGATCTGGACTCCGATGTAGTGCCCAGAAATTGCACAAGATGGCGCCCAAGCTCCCTTGGAAATGGAATGATTTGTCCGCTGGGAATTTGTGTCCACTTCCCCCTTCTTTATGCGTGTTATCGCAATTGGCTGCGACACACAACTATTCACCATCATGTTATTGATGTTGTTTCCCTTCTAATAACACGGCGTTTTCAGTTGAAAAAAAGTACCCAAAATGCATTGTGTGCCGCTTTCTGGGTCAGGGGCGTTCCCTCCGTGACGTCACTTAGGGCATCGTCATCAACAGGAAAACAAGACTTACAAGTCTTAACAGGTCAAATATAGTGACATGCGCTGGAATCTTGTAGAAGTCATTTTATGAACGCAACTTGTCCGGAGGTGCCGGTTGTCCTTTAAAGTGGGCACTGATTAGAAAGTGGACAGTGCAATGGCGCCGGAATAAAGCGACTCCCCTCTCCGAAGATACCGCTTGAAATATCCGAAGCAATCGGCCCGTCATCCGGCCTTCTGCGATATGTCTGAGACGGGAAATACGAGGCCTTGCGAGCGCCACGCAAATGAGGCGCTTCAGACTCCACCCTAGCATCGAGTTGAACGACTTGGCTGTCAAGGCGACATTCATATCAGCCCTGTTTTCCTGTCACGCTTTGTTAAAACACATGAGCAAGCGGGTTTTTTCTTTCTCGATGACGACTCTGTGGCTCCCCGTCAGCATTCAAATGACACTCGCGGCGGCGTTCTGACATTCCGACGGAGAAAATGTGCAACCACGGAAAATATTTGACCTCAATCTATCAGCTAACGCAAGGTGTCCCTTGGAGTCATTATTGTTCCAATTAACTTTGAAAATGAGATTGGAAATTAAAAAAAAAGTATGATGACAATGGAGGCTAACGGTATGACAGTGATACCGCGGCTTACGAACGCCTTAGCTCATCAATTTTTCACCTTACGAACATTAAATTTGCGAGAATATAATCTCGGCATACAAACTAGTGTTCGGCGGACAAACCAAACCACACAGCGCCACGGTGGCTGGCGGACTAGTTTGCCACACCCCCTTTGAGTGCAGATGTGGTTTGCTATCGAGTGGAGTACTTTTGCTATTATTGGACTGAAAAGGACCCCACCACAGGCTAGTGCTTAGCCGAAGAGGACATAAAAGAAAACGACGGTCGAGCATAACAAGGAGATCATCAAAAAACACCAACGAGGTGTGCGTTTGTGGGACTTAGCGTCCCAGTACCAGTTTGCTAAGTCGATCATTGCTCATGTAGCTAAGGGTCTTTCTGTGTTGTCCAAGCAACGGTCTCAGGCAATCCAAGAGGTTGAAAAAAATCTGTTGATTTGGATGAATGTAAAGCAGCTAGCAGGGGACAGTGAGTGAGTGAGGGTATTATCGCCGAGAAAGCACGGCAACTTCACTCGGATATCAAGAGGCAACTACATCTGTAAATATGGGTTGATGCAATGCAGCTACATATATCAATATAATACTTCTTGATACTTGCACTATGTACAGTTTTTTTTATGAAACAGTTTTACACATATAGAGTTTACAGGTGACAGTTTTATTTTACTGCACTGCAAATTTCCCCATTGTGGGATGAATAATGGTTTCCTGATTCAGATTTTGATTCTGATCAACGACCATCACAAAGGTCAATAAACGACTTTATTATAAAGTCCAGTTCATTTCTTCCATTCCAATACAATTGCACATATATCATACATGAAATAAGGTATATTTTGTGAAGTTTTAAGGTTTATTTAGTAGAAAATGATGTTTTATGGGGACCTGGGAACGGATTATTATCATTTTAATGGTTTCTTATAGGAAATAAATGTTTGGAAGACTAATTTATTCGCCTTACACACACTTTCTGGGAACCAATGAAGTTGGTAAGCTGAGGTATCACTGTACGGTATTTTCTTTCATTGCAAGTCATGTACTGCTTCCAGGCATGCCCCCCCCCCGACCCCCCCTCCAGGATCAATGTCCTGAAACTCCAAGAGAGTATGACAGCAAAGTTGGAGCCCGAAGAGGAATGATAAGAGCCTTCTATACACCGAGTTATTTTCATGCGTCCCGGCGATAGCGCGGTAATTGCTTTGGAGTTGCATTAGCTTGCTGGTGAAGTCCCGAGCTATCGAAGACGTCACAGAAAGGAGAAAGGAGCATTATTGAGACCCCCCCGGGCCCCCTCCGCCGTCAGCCGAGCACCGAGCGTGACCACAGCAACGCATCCATGGACGTGACGCGGGGGCCCTTGAAAAATCAGTCCAAATGGATGTCAGAGGGGAAGGATGTCATTTGAAAGCTTCTTACTGCTCATTTGCTCAAGTGCAGAATTTCCTTGATACAGACGCAAATTGCTTTAGTGGAGGCCATTTTTTTTCCTGATGGCCTCCTTTGGGTAGCCGAACTAATAATAATCATCATCATCATAATAATAATACATTTCATTTCTAAGCACATTTCAAAACTCTCAAGGTCACTTTACAGTCACAGTCACAGTCACAGGTTTTTCTGCGGGTGAGCAGTGGCTGCCACACGCGCCAGCTTCACTCAACCCGGAAGTAAATAGAAAGCTAGCTAGCCAGCTAGTAGATAGCAAATAGATAGCCAACAGATAGCTCGCTAGATAGTTAGCCACCTAGATAGCTTTATAGCTAACAGTTAGCTAGCTAATACACTGAATGTCACTATTAAATACACAGATAGAAAGCTAGCTAGCCAGCTAGTAGATAGCTAACAGATAAATAGCCAGCCACTTAGAAAGCTATATAGCTAATAATAATACATTTCATTTCTAAGCGCCTTTCAAAACTATCAAGGTCACTTTACAGTCACAGGATCAGTTTTTCTGTGGGTGAGCAGCGGCAGCCACACACGCCAGAGTTCACTCAAGTAAGGAAGTAAATAGAAAGCTTGCTGGCCAGCTAGTAGATAACTAACTTGAGAGACTGTTTCAAGGTCAGTTTATTCGGGCCGCGGAAGCATATTCAACTTGTGAAATTCCATCATGCTTGCTGAAGTCTGAACCAAATTTTGAAAATGTGGTATGTGAACCACAATAAGTCATTATTCTTGACGTTAGCGTTGGAAACGAGTTAGTCATGAACTCATTTACTGCCAGACATTTTTTTTCATTGTAACTTGAATTCCAGGACCCACAGAATATTGAATATTAGGACGACATATCACCTCCACCTCTCATCTTTCATCCACGTGCCTACAATGCGCGTTTTTGCAATAGTAAACCCACAGAAAACCCACACAGGCAGGCTGGAGCTGCAATCGAAGCCTTGCACCCTGCCGGTCAAGCAGTCAACATTTCAAAGCAAGCGCGACACAATGATTCCATTTTGTTGATTGTTTGTCCAGAAACAAATCAGAAGCAAACAGAAGCAGAGCCACTTGTATTGTTTCCGATGAAAATCCAGCAATGGCGAGCGACTGCTGCCCAAACGGAATTAATGCTACGAGCAGGCGGGTGCACTTCATTTCCAAGGATCCACTTCTTCCCGAGTGCACCCCCGACCGGCCCCCCCACTGAGCGCACGATACATTTCACCAAGAGACAGAAACCGAGCTGGTCGGAATTGTCTGGGTATCGCTGACGACTAACAGCCACATCCGTCTCGCTTGGAAAAATGCCGTTTAGTGGCCGCCCACGCTGAGCCAACGAGGAATTAGGGAGCGATTCATGCAAGGCGCAGGAGCACGCCACCATGCAACTTTCCTTCTCGGGCTTATTTCACTTTGAATTGTGATTGGAGGCCCTCCACGGACTGCCGAGCGAGCAGCTCGAGGCTTGCGTTTGGAGGTGGCGACGCTTGGATTAACTCATTCACTGCCGGACATGTGAAAATAGGTGTCCAGTCCAGCGACAGGCTTTTTGGCATTGTCACTCCAATTGCGGGACCCACAGAATATTGACATTCGGGACTACATCAACTTTCACTGCAGGGTAAGAAACCTTAGTCGCTCTTCTTTCATCGTAAACAAAGTGTTAATTCCTCAATGATATGGGTTTGGAGTTAAGTGAGCTTGAAATGGGGGCAGATGTCCAAAATACAATTCACACATTTATTCGGGAATTGAAAATTGAGCGCCATTCCCGAATACGTTCGGGTTTTGTTTTTTCTTGCTCGGATGCCGATAAAGGGCTGGCCAGACCTCCTGCAATAATTTTCCCTTTCCACGATAGCGCTTTGTTCCAGCTTCAGCTGTTGTTACAGCACGCACTATATAAATCAATATGGATACAATGTATTGTATTGATACAGCCGCCCCCATTTCAAGCTCGGATAAGTCCATAGCCATAACCTTTAGGAATAAACTCCCTTTTTATGATGAGACAAGAGAGTCTAAGGTTTCTAACGGCCTATTGAATGTTTATGTAGTCCTAAAACTTAATTAATATTCCGTGGGTCTTGGAATTCGAGTGACAATGACAAAAACCTTGGCACTGGACCGGACACATTTGTGCACATATTCTGGCAGTGAATGAGTTAACTGGTTGGGTTGGCGATTAGAAAAGACTTTATTTGAATGCCAGTTTATCCCTGTTCCATTCTGCTATTCAAATCTATTTCTTTTTCTTGCGCTCAACAAATTATTAGAAGAGCGTTTAGCGACCTCTGTGGCCGACACTCAACATGGGCAGGATAACTCAAGTGATTCGATGCAGGCTGGAGGCCACAACGGCTAAATTTGAAGGTCACCTTCACTCACGTTTAAAAAATAACACACTGATGAAAGTTAGTACTTCACGCTGAGGAAGATCACGGAGCGCATTTGATTCGCCCAAAATAGAAATCAAATGTAAACTATTTGTGATTTGAAACAGCAGGCCGTTGTGCAGTTATTTGGCATGAAATCATTGCACATTCAGATTGTATTTCCCCTTCATTTAGACAGCGGCTGTCAGATGCACAATCGTGCGTGCCTTCAGGTGTTGGCCACGCAGCAGTCAGCAAGTCGGACGGACGGACGGACGGACGGACGGACATTTGTGCAAGGACGGAGCGCATTTCCAACAATAGCGCAGTCCAGTAAACACAAAGCAAGCAATTATACTTGCGGCTTGCTTGGCAGCGAAGATTCCAATGAAAGGCGGCGGACGTTCCTCTTGTCGCTACTTCAGCAAGGCATGAAGATTTCGGAGGCCTTCCTTTGCTTTATCCAGGGATGACGACAACAACAACAACAACAAAACTAGTCCGTCATCGTCGCTCCAAAAAAATGTTTGATTTATTTTCTTGAACAAAAAACCAAGGCTCATTAAAACGTGTGTAGAGAGTAAAAAATAAACTAAAAAGTGAGTGAACATAACTTTGACACTGGCCTCTTATGCTAACACTAAAACACATGCTAACGTGCTCTTAACAAGTTCCAATTAGTGATGTGTCGTTCGCGAACGAACCGGTTCTTAAAGCCGGATCTCTGAAGTGAACCAATAGAGCCAGTTCCTCACATAGAGCCGGAAATGGGAGCCGACTGTTTTTTGTCCTCTATTACCCGCCCGCCCCCAGTCTTCGGTTAAAGCCACACATGATTGGTCGATACCTGTGGTAGAGGGGGGAGGAGAGAACGCAGACACATGCAGCAGTGAGGAGAAGGGGGGTTAGGGTAGACAAGTGGACAAATGTTATTACATTATGCTGTTAGTATTATTCAATGATGATAATTTTTACTTGTTGGTATGATAGCATTATAATTAGTGACAGCTGATCATCAGACCATAATAACCACAGGGAAAGTCAAAGTTCGCATCCACTAACTCTGTGCACATCAAGCCATATAAATAAAACTAGTTGATATAGTGTATTTTTTTGCACAAGTAATTCGTTTTTCACATCATTTGACATGATTTTTGGTCGATAATTTAATCAACAAGAAAAAAAAAAAAAAAACTGAGGAGCCATTTGGGAGCCAAAGAGCCTGATCTTTTTAGTGAGCCGAGCCAAAAGAAGCGGCTCTCTGAAAAGAGCTGCAATTCCCATCACTATTTCCAATCACGTTCATCACACCTGATCACGTGACTTCAGTCTGATCAGGTGACTTTCGACCATCCGATCAGGTTACTGTAGACGGCCCGATCAGGTTGAATTCGGATGATCTGATCAGGTGAATTCAGACGGTCACAAAAGTCGTTGCTCCAAACTTTATTGTCTTCTGCATGTCGCCTACGTCACATGTCATGTCAGGATGACTAATGGATCCCAGATACCTCTATATCGCTGATAAATGAACCATAAGTAAAACAGCAATAACATCAAACAAATTGCACCTTTTAAAAAATAACTATACGATTGTGAACAATAACAGAAATATATTTGAAGCGATCATTCTTTATGGCTCTAACAGCGGCTTTCGGGTGATGCAATAAAAGCCTTGTTTCTAATAAACGCTCTCAGCGGCCAAAAAGACAAAAGTCGGCCTTTCTCTCTCGATAGGCTGTTCAAACACGAGGAGGGATTGCAACAGTGCTTCTCGAAAACAGTGGAGCGCATTCAGATATCACATCAAAGTGATGTTCAGCGGCGGAGGGCCAGAAGGCAATCAGTGCCAAGATCACTTTCAAAGTTGGAAGAACACAAGGCACTCCAAGGGATCTTCAATGCAATTTCATCATGACTGAAAAATAAGAGCCAACAACAAGAAAACAAAAAACGTCATTCAGGAATGAATACCCACAAATGAAATAGAACAAAACAATTCATCTGGCAATTCATATTCAACAAAACATGTACAGTGGTACCTCAACTTACAAAGGCTTTAGCTTACAAACTTCGCCTTCGCCAAACTTCGCCTTACAAACATTAAATTTGCAAGAATATCATCTTGGCACACAAACTAGTTTTCGGGAAACACACGGAACGCCACAATGTCTGGCGGACTAGTTTTCGGCGGAAGAACACCAAACCACACGGTCGAACAACGCCACGGTGGCTGGCGGACTAGTTTTCCACACCCACTTTCTTTGAGCGCAGATGTGGTTTGTTATCAAGTGAGGTACTTTTGCTATTATGGGACAGAAAAAGACCCCACCGCAGGCTAGTGTTGAACCGTCTCACTGTATCTCAACACAGTTTTTCAGAGTGCGTTAAATCACTTTCATCACTTTGCTGCTGTGAAATGTAAATTTCTCCACTGTGAGACTAATAAAGGCATATCCAATCCAATCCAAGCCGCACTCTCAACAAAGTCAGTGGCGGGCTGTGGATTTCATCGCTTTGACTCAATCAATCCAGACTGAAAAAGGTGTGGTGTGATTTAGTCCACTAGAAGGTACTAATTGGGAATAACTGACCGACCTTTCCTAACGTCAATTTTCTCTTGAAAAGTCCGTCTTGAAAATATAGCTGAAACAACCAAATCCATTTCTTCTCCTCCTTCGGCCATCGTGGCTTGAAAAAGCGCAATTAAATCAACAGCAAAATCTGTTTTTCTCACTGCTGATCTTTCTGGCACGTAAGCTAGCTGTCGTAAGCTAGCTGTCGCGCACAAAGTCCGTCTGGAGAGGCTCCAGCTGTGACGATAGCAAATTGAAGCTTGGGGGACATTGATTTGTGGGACGCCTGACAGTTTGTCCATATTATAGAGCGGGACGCCATCATAGCGCGGTGGTGGATCTCCCTCCCCGACGAGAACTCTTTTGTCTCATGTTGGACATTTTAGGTCGAGACCTTGCCTTCATGACGCTCGGTCGTCGGCGAGCTAACTTGAGTCCTGTCAGGAGCCACGGCAGGTCATCCGTCAGCAATCTGGATCATTTTTCATCTTGGTGCCGCCCGAGCTGTGAAAAGAAGACCATACCTTGAAAGACATAAGAATAATACATTACATTTATAAGCGCCTGTCAGATGCATAAAATGAATCTGCACGTTACAACGGGAACCGTTCCTCACAAAATGGCCGCAAACACCGTTGTAGAGTACCGTATGACCATTTGCGGATGTAAAAACATGAACGTACCAGTATAAATGCGTCATTTACAAATTGTCGTGTATGGAAAGAACAAATGGTCTGATAAGAAGTGAAGCACTCACCAAACGCACCACAGGAGGCCCTTTGAAGCATGAACTGAACTGAGAAGATTTTTGAAAATCTCAAGCTTCTACGAACAAAATGAAGGAATTGGGATCACTGTTCCAATACTTCCGTACAACTGTGTAGGCTCTGAAGGAAATAGATACATTTATTTAGCCATATTAAACATTAAAATAGTAAGTTTAATCAGTATAAATGTTGCTTTTCTTGTAAAAGATAGATAACAGAACAAAGATGTAGTGTTGAGTTGGAGACATGTTTCAGGTGCCAGGAGATAAAAGGGGAGCCGACTCGCTAACACAAAGGAAGCGTGACGTGACAAGATGGCCAAACGCTGGACAACGCAGATGAAAAGAAGTGACCAAACATTGACTTGAAGGATGCAACTTTTGATCTACCTTCCGCCCCTCCTGGAGGTCGGGGGAAATACCTTCGGAACAGCGACGTGAACCAGATCCCAGGAAGGACCAAATGGGGAACTTGATTTTTTTTTGTGTGGGCCAAATTTCAAGATGCATGTGGTACACCTTTAAATCTGGCCTCCTCAGTCTCCGTCTTTTGTCTTTTCGTCTCTCTTACTGATTTGAGGGCACACAAATATTTTCTGTATCTGTGAGACCCACAATTCTGTAGTAGATGAAATTGTTAGGAATACACCATCTATGAGTAACGTTTTGGTCATCTCTCTCACAACGAACACGCCAATTGTTAGGATACTACGTTGCGCAATAAGGTCAATATTTCATTGGGTTCAAAATTGTTAAAAGATTAAAGGTAACTCTTAATGCTAATATTAGCTTGTAATATTATAACCTAACAGCTCTTATTCATGCAGGAAAATGTTTCTTCAGATGTCATCTGTACTTCTTTGGAGGTGTCGGACGTTTGGTTCCTCATTCGAAGAGCTTCGTCAGAGAACTAAAGTTCTGCTGGTGACTCTGGCCCTATAGCCCTAATGGCACAGGTGGCGGTGCCAGACCTTGACTTTGATAGGTCCCCGCTCTAAGGTTGGGGGAGCAGTTGACCCCTCCCTCAAGCCAATCTGATTACTTATTTTGTTCTATCCCAGGCTCTGGTTTCACCTCATTAGCCGATCTGATTACCTCTCTGCTCTGATTACCTCTATAGTTCCCTCCCTGCCTATCCATATCCAGGGATAGATTATAGAGGTAACAAGGAGCAAAACGTCCGACACCTTCAAAGAAGTACAGATGACGGCTGAAGAACCCTTTTGCTCGATGAATACTTTTAGAGGGTCGTCGGTTTTTTCCCTTTGGAATAAACGGACAGAAACAAAATGGAGTCCATCCTTCACGTCATGCTTGGCAAATATCGATTCAGTTGCATTGTGGATTGTCTCCCATCTCCCGAAATAAGCGTTGCGCCGTCACATCGAGCGAGATGACAAATATTCATCATATTAAATGGAGGATGTGACATCTCCCAGGCCGCCATCGTTTGGTTTCTTACAAAGATGAGGACCTACTGTGCGAGTGAAGAATTATTCATGGCAAACCAAAAACAAGTTTGAAAGCAGCAAACTGTCCAAAGAATGCTTGAAATGGGAGGAAGCCTTCTTTTCTTTTCATGGCGACGTGAGCGACAGCTCATTGCCCAAATGTGGCAGGGGCGCCGCTTGTTATGGCCCGGGTTCTTATCTTTCGCTTGCAGGTGCACCAACGCCACAATTGATTTGAAGGCCTACTAAAGCAGCCGGATACAGTAACCCTTATCGTCACATCATCGTAAGACACAGAGAGGAGCTACATTCAGCATTTTTTTTAATACCTCCGGAATGTTTGTTCAAGGAACTGCTGAAAAACAGACCGTCGTTCAATTAATGGGCTCAGCTTAGCTTTACGTGCCAACCTATAACGCTGAAATCGCCATTGGGCGACTGGTCCGTGTCATGATCTGGTTGGCGACCAAGGGGGGGCGCTGTCGGCCCCGCCTGCACCTGCACAGGTGCTGGTCGTCCCGATCAGATTGGCGACCAGCGGGTAGCGACGTCAGCCCTGCCTGCAGCCTCGCAGGTGTTGGTCGTTTAATCATTGACATTTAAAAGAACACCCGGCACGACCATCCGGTGCCGATTCATTGTTTGTTTGCTGCTTGGTTGCAGCATGCATCGTGTACGTGTTTGTTTAACCTTGGCGGGCTTTTACTTTTGGTCTTCTTTTGCTACTTTGTATTTTTTCCATTCAGATCATTTTGATGTTTTACATTTTGTTCCTGCTGACTCTATTTTAATACAATTTGTCAAACAACCTCCTGCTCCCTCCTGCCTGCTTTTTGGGATCCGAACCCGCCATCACCACCTCGCAAAACGTACCAGAATGAATCGGCCAACCATCGGATCCCGCAGGTACATCGGACCCGTCTCATTTCCACCCTGTGCCTGGCAATGCTACGTCCACGTTAGCGAAAGCCTCGTCGCGTTTGAATCGCGTCACTCGACGAGCCGCAACGTCCACGTAAACGTCCGGCCGAGACCTCCTTCCAGGTGGCCGTCCAGGGTGACCCTGGGTGACTGGCATTGCACGCCCACGTCCAGCCACGCTGTCGTCGTGCATGACGAATTGAGTCTCATCCACGACGAGCCGTGCAACGTCCGCGTCAATGTCAGTCCGAGACCCCACTCACCGCTGGATCCCGGAGCGGCTCTGGACTGGTCTCGTTCCCCCGGAGCCGGGCAATTCACGCCCACGTCGGCGTCCGGCCGAGACCTGGTCCCATACGGCTGTACGGGGTGCCATTCTGCGCCTGGCAGTTCTACGTCCACGCAGAGCCATGCGCCGTCGCGTGAACGTGCGAGAGGGATCGCACTCACGCCCACGACGATCCGTGCCGCGTCTTCGTCCACCCCAGGCCGAGTCCCGTTCCCATCAGGCCGCCGCCCGTCGTATGCTGGAGAGGCAGCGGTTGCCCTCTCCACCGACCGTTCCCTGGCGAGTGGACCTTTTGGGAGACTGTTGGGACTTCTGGAAGCAGCCCCTTGAAGGGGGGGTACTGTCATGATCTGGTTGGCGACCAAGGGGGGGCGCTGTCGGCCCCGCCTGCACCTGCACAGGTGCTGGTCGTCCCGATCAGATTGGCGACCAGCGGGTAGCGACGTCAGCCCTGCCTGCAGCCTCGCAGGTGTTGGTCGTTTAATCATTGACATTTAAAAGAACACCCGGCACGACCATCCGGTGCCGATTCATTGTTTGTTTGCTGCTTGGTTGCAGCATGCATCGTGTACGTGTTTGTTTAACCTTGGCGGGCTTTTACTTTTGGTCTTCTTTTGCTACTTTGTATTTTTTCCATTCAGATCATTTTGATGTTTTACATTTTGTTCCTGCTGACTCTATTTTAATACAATTTGTCAAACAACCTCCTGCTCCCTCCTGCCTGCTTTTTGGGATCCGAACCCGCCATCACCACCTCGCAAAACGTGACAGTCCGTTTGTGCGCAACATCATTAGAGTGATACCTCAGCTTACCAACTTAATCGGCTCCCAGAAAGTGTGTGCATGGTGAAAGATTAGTCTGCCAAACATTTATTTCACATAAGAAACCATGAAAATGTGAATAATTCGTTCCCAGGTCCACATAAAACATAATTTTCGACGAAATAAGCCTTAGAACTACACAAAATATACCTTATTTGATGTATAATATATGCGCTATTGGATTGTAATGAAAGAAATAAACTGTACTGTATAATTAAGTTGTTTTATTTACCTTTGTGATGGTAGTTGTCAATGGATGACAAACTTCCAGGTTGCCTCTTGATGATATGCGAGTGAAGTTGCTGTGTTTTCTCTGTGATCATACCCTCAGTCACACTGTCCCCTAGCTGCTTTTCATTAATCCAAATCAACAGAAGTTTTCCTGCCGCTTGTAATGCCTGAGACCGTTGCTTATACAACACAGAAACACCCTTCATAGCTTCCTTGTTCTTAAGGATGGTAGCAATGGTCGACTTAGCGTAACGGTACTGGGATGCTACGTCACATAAATGCACACCTCATTCGTGTTTTTTCGATGATCTCCTTCTTCTTCTTGATTGTAATTTTCTTTTGTGTCGTCTTCGGCTGAACACTAGCCTGTGGTGGGGTCTTTTTCGGTCCCATCATAGCAAAAGTACTCCAGTCGATAACAAACCGTGTCTGCACTCGAAGAAAGGGGGGTGACGAAAACTAGTCCGCCACATCAGCACTCAAAGAAAGGGGGTGAGAAAAAGTAGTCCGCTAGCTACCGTGGAGCTGTTGTAACGTGTGGTCTGGTGTTCATCCACCGAAAACTAGTCCGCCAGCCACTGTGGCGCTGTGTGGTTTGAATTGTCCGCTGAAAAGCAATTGGTATGCCAAGATTATATTCTCGCAAATGTAATGTTCGTTCATTAGCTAAAGCGTCGGTGAGCCGAGGTATCACTGTATTGTGAAAGTACATCGGTATTACTCGTACGTACGTGGAAGTACAACTTGAAGCGAAGGTGGCTAAAACAAGCGTGACACTTTGAGCTAAAAGCAGAAGTTTTGAGCAAGGCGGAATGGAGCCATGCCATGGGGATTGACTGGCTGGCTGGCTGGCTTCCATTTCCCGCAACCAAAGCGAGGCGGCGTCATTTGTAGAGACGAGATCCAGCCTTGTTTCGCCATTAAACTTTCATTCAAAGGTAATGCGGGACACGATGGCAGCCTCTTTTCTTCTAAAGGTTTGTTTAATCATGTCTTTGATGGCCTCCTCCCGCTTTAATCCGACTGCGTGCACTCGTGGCCTCCTCCCTTTTCCGACTCATTCCGACATGTTCTGTTTCGAGCCCTTCTGTCTCCTGGTACCGGTTTGGTTTCTGTTGACAAAGCAAGACGGCGCCTAATTGGTCCAGGTGGACTCATTTAGCGGCTAATTACCAAGTTAGATTCCGCACTTTTCGGATTTTCAGGCCCGTGTTTCGCCTTCAGATAACGTGTAGAATTCTCAGGGCCATCCGGCACCCGGCGATTGGTTGAACTGTTTTTGAATTGACAGCAGGGGCAGGGTTAGGGTTAGCGATAGCTTTAGGGTTAGGGTTGACAGGAACTGGTACGACTCCAAATGATGGCAAACGTTGCTCTGTGGATCTGGATCGTCTCTCCTGGGACTGCATTTAGATCTTGTTCATAATAATAAGAATAATACATTTCATTTATAAGCGCCTTTCAAAACTCTCAAGGTCACTTTCAAAGGATAAAGTTTTTCTGCGGGTGAGCAGCTGCAGCCATGTGCGCCAGCATTCACTCAACCCCGAAGTAACTCAAATAGATAGAAAGGTAGCTAGCTAGCTAGCTAGCTGATGGATAGCTCATAAATAGTGAATAAATAGCCAGATAGCCAATAGCTAGCCAGCTAACAGCAGGATAGACATCTAATAGCTAGCCAGCAAGCTAATGGATTGCTAATAAGTAGCAAATAGATCACCAGATAGCCAACAGCTAGCCAGCTAACAGCCAGCTAGACATCTAATAGCTAGCCAGCAAGCTAATGGATTGCTAATAAATAGCAAATAGATCGCCAGATAGCCAACAGCTAGCCAGCTAACAGCCAGCTAGACATCTAATAGCTAGCCAAAAGCTAGCCAACAGCTAGCCAACAGCTAGCCAACAGATAGCCAGCTAACAGGCAGCCAGCTACACAGCTAACAGCAAGCCAGTTAGATAGCTAACAGCTAGCCAGCCAGTATATAATGATTAATGTAAAGGTTAAAACATTAGGGGGTAAATCATTTGCAATTGTCAGTCATGATACAATTGAATATTGGATTGGATTGGATTGGATTGGATATGCCTTTATTAGTCTCACAGTGGAGAAATTTACATTTCACAGCAGCAAAGATATCAATATCAAGAATATCAAGAACTGGTATTTATGTTGTCTTGTTTTTTTCCCTCAAATTTTAATAAAACATTTTAAAATTTAAACCTGTTTTATACCTGAACCTCAATCAGAGAAGCGTTAGAAATGATCTATCTGAAAATGGGCCGACCGCTAAAGACCCGCAGAGGTACGAGGACAACATCCAAATCCCAACCAACACACACACACACACACACACACACACACACACACACACACACACACACACACACACACACACACACACACACACACACACACACACACACGAGCTGGAATTGAACCCGTGACCTCCTTGTCTGGAGGTTTTGCAGCGCTAACGACTCGTCCACCATCCGTCCCTCTGGCCACCTTTCTTTGCTTACTTTCCGTATTGGGGGTCGAGGGTCGACCGGAGCCTTTTCCAGGCCTGCTGGCAGAGAGGTTACGAGGCCATCGCAGAACACTAATAGACAAACAAGCATTCACATTCACGTTCCACGCCTTTGATATTGATCGGAAACGACTGTAGACTCCAAAAATGTCGTGGAAAGGACAAAATCGATGACATGGCATTTTACAAAATACATCTTTGGTCGCTTCACTCGGTCTAACTTGGCCTTCCCTTAAGTGGCCCCGATATGCAAGGAGCCACATTTTCAGCTTGTAAAGGATATCGTGCAACAAGAGCAAAGCAGACGATGTGCAAAAATGTGTCCACTCCAGTGCCAGGGTTTTTGTCATTGTCACTCCAATTCCAGGACCTGCAGAATAATGACTTTTAGGACTGCTTGAACATTCAATGCAGCGTAAGAATCCTTAGACTTCTCTTCTTTAATTTGGGAATGGCGCTCTACGTCATATTTTCAATTGTGGAATACATTCACGAATGGCAGTGAATGAGTCAAAAACAAAATGGCGGCATAGTTAAAATGCATCATACCGTAAATACTCCAACTAAACGGATTTCAAAAGCTTGTGAGAAGAAACAACATTGAAAAGGAAGCTAATGTTGTGAAGAGGCAAAAAAGTTTCAGCGCTTCCTGTTCCAGCGCCATCATCACTTCATTGTTTGCAGCTGCCGTCCTCGGGCTGTTTATGCGCAGCCACTCAAGCTGTGCAAAAAAAAACCCAACAACAACAACACAATTCTTGCTCTATTTTTATTGACTGAGTTGAACTTGTTGGCTTTGGAAAATGTGTCGTCGTCGTCGTCGTCGGAGTCCTTCACGAGTACCCGCAAGCATCGCAGCAGCCCTAGTGTTGGCGGTGGTGTCAGTGACGTTCTGCTAATTGGAGAAGAAACTTCCAAGTAAGATCAGCCAGTGCGGCGCTTTCCCATCTGATCACTCGCGGGAACAATTTACCAGAGCGCAACAGCTTGGTGTGTGAAGAAAAAAAATAAGCATCATAATAAAACACCCCAGCGCGGTGTGGTTATCACCTGGTACTGAAGTGTATTGTTGCTAATAGCATCACCGACGCCACCAACTCCTACTGTTGTTCTTGGCGCTGAAAGTCTTGAAGTCAATTTGTGAGTGGCTGGATTGCAACATCATAAAGCTTGAAATTGCTCATCTCCTCTCACATTTTGACTCTTATTGAAATTGTGTAGCCGTAATTGGGGAAGTCTGGCTGTGCGTGAGCGTCAATACATTTTCAAGGTAGGCCATTCGAGGTGAAGAGCTGCTGAAGGCCAACCAAAGATGCATCGTTTTGTAGATTTTTCAAAGAAATTCCATTCTCGCTTTTATGAAAGAGATAGCTAGCTATACATCTAGCAGGCTAGCTATCCATCTACCTAGCTAACTCTCCATCTAGCGAGCGAGCTTTCCATCTAGCTCCCTAGCTATCCATTTAGTTAGCGAGCTTTCTATCCATCCATCCATCCATCCATCCAGCTATCTATCTAGTCCGTTTGTTTCTTTGTATGTCTATCTCAGTCAAGATAAAAATAAAACAAAAACAAAAACAAAAATAAAAATAACATCTCGAGGTGAATGAAAAGCTAAGCTTCTGAAATAGCAACGATAAGATCAACTTTGTTCTCCCCCAACGTGTCTTTTGGCGTCTTCATGGCGGAAGCATTACGGCACCGTTCCATTTTGGAGCTGGGCCAGCGCTCGCTCGTTGTAAACTCGCACAGCGCCCCGTTGTGCGACTGTCCGCATCAATATTCTTTCGACTGCATCCCGCAAAGAATTAATTGATGAGCGGATTAAACGGCACCCCAAGTGTGTGTGCGCTCTGTAAAAAAAATGGGTCTTTCGGCTAATTTGAAATGAGGGGAGATTGTGAGCTCACATTCATACCAAAGATGAAGAATTTCTGTGTGGGCCAATTATGCAAACACAAACACTTTGCCTATTTCTTGCTTATTTTATCTTCTTTATTGATTTTTCCTGAAGGCCAAATTTGGAAGAAAAATGTTTCTGGTGAAATTATGCTATGTGAAATTATCTCACATCCCTGTCAACACAATCTGCATTTACTGTTATTTATGTACAGTGGTACCTCGGTTCTCGAACGCCTCACAGTTCGAACAAAATATTAGAGGAATTCTTACTTCGTAGTTCGAACATCAATCGGTGTTCGAACGCCGGTACGACGCGTGAGTGCGTACACGAGGTTGGGGTGCTGAGCGGCGTACGGGTGTATTGCTCTCTCCGTGACCAACTATTGTCGCTAGCGGACGTGCTGCGTTTTGCTCTAGCGCTTAATAGAGGTGTACGAAGAGTTTTAGCCCCTAATCATGCCTCCAAAGAAAGTAAGTGCTGCTTAAAGTGACAAAAGAAAAGTAGTGCGTACAACTTTTGCATTTAAGAAAGAAATAATGGCAAAATATGAAGGAGGTGTGCGAGTGTCTGATCTGGCGAGGGAATACAGCATGGCGAAATCTACCATCAGTACGATATGAAAGAATAAGGAGGCTGTGAAATGTAGTGATGTGACAGTGGGGGTGAGAGCAAGTGTCATTGGATAGATATTTGAAGAGAAAAGAACATCCTGTAGCCGAGTCATCCGTAGCTGTCACGTTCCGAGCGAGAGTGACGGCAGCTGACTCGTCGGAACGTAGTGGAATGTTTGGGATCCCAAAGCAGGCAGAGACGTACTAACCAAGCAGGATGTTTATTCACAAATCAAAGAAAACACAGCGAGTAAGAAGGCAGGGGGTGATCCGAGCCGCTTACTAGGCCAAAAAGCAAATGGCACACGAGGGTGCAAAATGACGCAATCCCGGAAGATGACATCCATTTACGGGACGCGGGGAAAATACCTCGGACCGGATAGACTTGCGCATCGAAGGAAGAGTCCAGCTACGGTGGCGAGTTGAGGCAATCATCCGGCATTGGCGAGGTGATCGCGAAGCGTATAAATGCCCCGTGTCCGTGATTAGAGAATGACAGCGGGTGAAGAACGGCCGGGAGAGGCAGCCCCGCCCCCCCGCTCGCAAGTGACAGGAGCAAAGAGGTGGTTTCGGTGTTCGAAAAAATCGCTTTTCGAACTGGGTCCTGGAACGAATGGTCGAGAACCGAAGTACCACTGTAGTTTTTTTTTTGCCTTAAAAGCATGATTTCCTTGTCTATCCACACATCTCAATTATGATCATTAATTAATCATAATAATTAAATTATCTTAATATTTCTAAGCGCTTTTCAAAACTCTCCAGGTCACTTTACAGTCATGGGATAAGTTTTTCTGTGGAATAACTCAAATAGATAGAAAGCTATCCAGCCAGCCAATAGCTAGCTAATAGATAGCTATCTAGCTTTCTATATATTTGAACTATTCATCTAGCTAATATTTGAACTAGCCAGCTAGCTAATAACTAGCTAATAGTTAGCTATCTAGCTAGCTAATAGATACCTAGCTAGATAGCCAGCCAGACAGCTAATTGACAGCAAATAGATAGCTAGATTGGTTGCCAGTTAGGTAGCCAGATAGCTAGCCAGATAAATAAAAAAGTGAAGCGAAAGTGCCCCCCTCAATGTAGTTGCTTGCTGCCAGAGGGCGTCAAAGCACTCATTATAAATATGTTTACATATTTTTTGCCTTTATGAGCTTTTTAGCCTTCTCTTTCCACACATCTAAATTATGATCAATATTTTTATTATCATTGAAGCAAAACACTTTTGTTGATTGTTTGCGTTGATGATCAAACATTTTCCCCCTTGCCATCCATTTTAGATCTATTTTTTTCTCTTCTGACACGATGATCCAATGCGCCGTTTTGAATGAATAAGAAGCAAAAGCTCATGACGTCGTTATGCGTCTGTCTAATTAGCCTCCATAAAAGATGAACGAGGTATTTGTTTGGCGCCACAACTCCGAGGACTTCGACTCAAGGCCGAAATAGAATCGCGAGCAACTTAGCATTGCTGGCGTAGTCATACACTGTCCCGAATGCCATCTGTAGCCGCTTTAAAGGACAACCGACATCACTTTTTTGTTTTTTAACTGATACCTGAAAAAACATTTTATAGCATCTAAAATACCCAAAACACGCAGTCTGATATTTTTAGTCAAATGCAAAACACGTATAAAAATGACTTCAAGTGTTCAAAATCTGCAAAAATTTGAGCTCCGAATTGGGCATTTTCAGAAAATCCCGCCCCCACTTCGTGACTTGACTTCACGCCAAGACGTCTTGCATTGCTTGAGAATCAAAACAATGGCATCAAAACGATTCGGAGAATACACATCCAGTTATGAATATGCTTCAAATAGGAACGCATACATGTTTGCAATCCATTCAAGATTTTTTTCCATGCCATTTTGAGGCAACATTGGGGGAAAATCTCTCACCCCAAAAAAAAGAGGCACAAAATGACGACCTCCTGTGGCCACTTCGGTTTCCACAGGCTGATAAATTCCTTCAATGGAGCTTGGACACCCTCTTCTGGCGGCTTTTTGGTGCAACACAAGGTTTTCAGACCAAACAATACAGCAAAATACATTGACGTGATGGAAGGACCGCTACAATGCGTCTTTTTTTTACGGTGAAGGGCGGTCCTTTAGTGACGTCACGTACGGACTCGTCACCAACTCAAAAACAAGACTTCCGGAATATTCAGCGCGAGTCTTAAAATGTAAAATATAGCTATATGCGGTGGACTCTTTGTAAAATACGCTCAGTAGAAGTCATTTGAAGCCATTTGATAAATTATGCACACAACTTGTCCGGAGACGTCAGTTGTCCTTTAAATTAAAAAAAGCGATACTTTATGTAAGACTTTGCAAAGGCCCTTGTGCATAATGATGTGAGATTAGATCAGACATTAAACAAACATTGCCAGCATCCCAAGGGCAGAAAGTGATCCCTGCTCTGCAGCGCTGCGACAAAGCGGCTAACGCTAGTGGGAATGGTGGGGAGGGCATCGAAAAACAAAAACAGTGTTGTACAGTGATACCTCGGTTTACCAACACTTTCTTTTACGAATTTTTCGCCTTACGAACATTAAATTCACGAGGATATAATCTTGCCATACGAACTAGTTTTTGGCAAACGAACCAAACCACACAGCGCCATGGTGGCTGGCGGACTAGTTTTCCACACCCACTTTGAGTGCCGATGTGGTTTGCTATCGAGTGGAGTACTTTTCCAATTATGGGACCAGAAAAAGACCCAATCACAGGTTATTGTTCAGCCAAAGAGGACACAAAAGCATAAGCTGTCGAGCATAAGAAGGAGATCATCGAAAAACACCAACAAGGTGTGCATTTGTGAAACTTAGCTTCCCAATACCAGGAGGCTAAGTCGACCATTGCGATGTGTGGCTAACTTCTGTTGATTTGGATGAATGAAAAGCAGCTAGCAGGGGACAGTGAGTGAGGGTATTATTGCCGAGAAAGCACAACAACTTCACTTGGATATCATCAAGAGGCAACTACATCGACGACCATCACAAAGGTCCACTTTATTAAAAACCACTTTATTATACAGTACAATTCATTTCTTTCATTACAATACAATAGCGCATTTATTATATGTAAAATAAGGTCTATATTGTGTCTTTTTAAGGCTTAGTAGAAAATTGCTTTATGGGAACCTGGGAACGGATTATTTTAATGGTTTCTTATGGGAAATAAATGTTTGGAAGATGAAGTTTTAGCCTTACACACACTTTCTGGGAACTAATTATGTTCGTAAGCTGAGCTATCATTGTACCTTGCGATTTGTAGTACTGATGAATTACAATTGGGCAACCTCCTGTCGGTGGTGGTCACTGGAATGGAAGGAAGGGAGGCCGAAGCATGCTGAAGGAGCTAATCTCTGTTTGCAGTGGCGCTCTCCACGGCGGCAGAAGCGGCAGATTCATAAAAAAATCCCTCAGGCGACTCTGTTCATGTATCTCCATTTGCCAGAGCTACCAGCTGCCAAAAGCAGGTGGCACACTTTGGCTTCAAAACTGCACATTTTGAATTTTTTTTTTATCCCCCCCAAAGATGGAGGCAGACGCCGAAAGGCACGTATGTGCTGATGGTAGGATAGGTCTTGAAAAAGGGTTCTAAAAAGGTGACACGGGTGAAAGGGGAACATCACGTGAGCCGGTCCGTGTCAAAGGAAGTGAACATTGAAATGGGATTGCTCTCATTTCTCATTTCCTGTCCTCCAAATCACTTTGGGAGGTTTGCGCAGTGACTGCGCGGGGGGCAATAGAAGGAGCAGATAAGAAATTAGAGATGGAAATCATCTGGGAATCGATTTCCTCTCCGCTATTACGCCACCGCCACCACCACCATCGCCGCCGTCACCTCACCTCTCCTCTCCACTCCAGTCCAGCCCTCGCTGGGCTGCAAATAGGCAGAGGGAAATGAAAAGTGGCCGGCGTGCAGCGCGTTGTGGCTGACGCTTGTTTGGACGCAAAGGCCCCAAACAGCTGCTCGCCACACACAATGGCTGCTTGATTTCAATGACGCCCCCCCCCACCCACAAACCCCAGTTATTGACTGCAAAATTGGCCATCCCGCACCTGACATTTGACTTACTTTGTATTCGGGACAGGCATCAAAATCTTCATTTATATATGTATATATCTATTTAATTTCATGTCATTTCATGACATTTAGTTTAATATTTGTAGGTTGTATTTTTTAATTTTTATTTTTATTTTTATTTTTATTTTTATTTTTATTTTTATTTTTATTTTTATTGTTGTATTTAAATCCCATTTCAAAAGCCACCTATTTAAAAGTGCATTTTCTGTGTAGCTCTCTCTCTTGTTTCTAGTTATCATTGTATTTTATTTATTGTATTCTATTTGTGATTGTATTTTATTTATTTTAGTACCTAAGCTTGTCTGCGACTGTAAAGCATCCTTGAGAGCTTTGTAAGGCGCTTAAAATGTCATGTATTATTATTATTATTATTATTATTATTATTGTTGTATTTATTTTTACATTTTAAATTTTAAATTGCAATTTTTAATTCATAATGTTTTGTTTTTATTTGTCATGTTATTTTTTATTTATGTTTTCTTTTTATTATTATTATTATTATTATTATTATTATTATATTTTTAATGTTTATTTTTTTATTTATTTATGTAATTTTTGTAGATTATTTAATTTTTAAAAATGATTACTTTTTTATTTGATTATTTTAATATTTGAAGGTTTTTTTTCACATTTTTAATTTTTGCAATTATTAGCTTTTTATTTTTTTGTATATTTATTGATATATGTTGTATTTATTATTCATGTATTTTTTGGTCTATGCAAGCGGCACGTCTGCCACGTACATGCTCATTACTTTGAAAGCAAAGTAGCATCAAACGTCATGTTAGGAGCTTTTGTTGTTGTTTTTAATTGCCCTTTTTCGAATATCTTCCCCAAAAGATTGGGTGAAGTGTTTGTGGGTTGTCGTGTTGACGTCGGGTTAATGACGGCGTACGCTGCAGCAATTTGTCGACGCCGTTGTGAACATTTGAATTGCTTCTTTCCATGCTTTGAAATGGAACGTGACACGGCAGCGTGAAATCAGTCAACGCAAAGGCTGATGAGCACATGGGCAACCTCCCTCGCTCGCTCGCTCGCTCGCTGGTGAAGTGATAGCAAGACTTTGAGAGCTTCTTACGTAATGTCTGCCACTGAAGAGGAGAAACATTCATCAACGCCATTCATATGTTGAACGCGGTTGTGTATCAGTAATCAAGAAAGACGACAGAGGCGGCCTTTTGACTGATCTTTGCAATCTAATCATTTATTGAGCTGAGAAATAAGGATTGGGGGATGTTCTTCTTTTCTTTGCTGTTGTTTTTGCTGTCAAGTGAAGTCTCCCCACCTGCCTCAAGTGTCCTTGGCTAGCTCGTGTGGCTTGATGCCGTCTTTCGGAACGGAAGGACTATTAGGCCAGAATTCACTGACATTGCGCATCATTAGACGAGCATTGCTGCTGCTGCTGACTATATGTTTTATGATGTTCTTTCTTTCTTTTTTTCTTTTTTTGAAAGCAGGTCAGGGATACGGAACAAGGAGAAAAGTGCCGGATTGGCACAATGCTGCCGATGCGTGTGGTCGAGCCTTTGCGGCACGCGGCCCGTTTTTGACATTGATGCATATTTTTAGCCGGAAAACGCCTTGCACGCACAATCGTCTCTTCACAGAAGTTGTTTTTTTCTTTTCAAAAAGAAACGTATTTTGCACAACGGTGAGAAACCACCGGACCAAAAAAATTGAATTTGCAATTGCTTCCCAAGTGACAATGCCGACCGAGGATGTCGCAAAGCGCACAATCATTCCAGGGAAGGAAATAGAAGGAGCACCTGTCCTAAGGGGTCGGGGGACAGATTGTCAAGGCGTCACCACCCATATGCACATTTAGCCGGAATTATTATTATGAGTATTATTATTATTTCTCCAGGCCTCTCATTTCAATGCCTCATTCGATCTCATCCATTCAAGTTTCGATCTGTTTTACCCACGCAAGGGCCACCTCACCAACACGTTCTGAGCGGTTGTTCGTTAGTTGAATTTGTTTGTAAGTTGCTTCAGTGCTGTATTTTGGATGGAATGGATGTTGAAGTCAAACACTGAAAGGCAGACGAGTTTTCTTCATCCCCTTCTTTTGAGTGCAGACGTGCTTTGTTGTCGAGTGGAGTACTTTTGCTATTATGGGATGGAAAAAGAGCCCACCGCAGACTAGTGTGAAGCCAAAAAGGACACAAAAGAAAAGCATTTGTGTGACTTAGCATCCCGGTACCAGTACGCTAAGGCTACCTATGTGTGGCCGAGGGTCTTTCTGTGTTGTCTAAGCAACGGTCTCAGGAATAGAAGAGGTTGAAAAACCTCTGTTGATTTGGATTAACGACAAGCAGCTAGCGGGGGACAGTGTGAGTGAGATAGCACAACAACTTTCATCACTTTGCTGCTGTGAAATGTAAATTTCTCCACTGTGAGACTAATAAAGGCATATCCAATCCAATATCATCAAGAGGCAACCTGGAAGTTCGTCATCCATTGACAAACACCATCACAAAGGTAAATAAAACGACTTTATTATACGGTACAGTGTATTTCTTTAATTACAATATAGTAGCACATTTATTATACATCAAATAAGGGACGTATATTTTGTGTAGTTTTAAGGCTTATTCAGTAGAAAATGATGTTTTATGGGGACCTGGGAATGGATTATTCTCATTTTAATGGTTTCTGATAGGAAATAAATGTTTGGAAGACACATTCTTCGCCTTGCACACACTTTCTGGGAAAGACTTTCTGTTCTCACTGTAGTTGTCTCTACATGATTTGATTTCAAGCTAGCACTTGACAAAATCAAATGGAGGCAATCCAACTTATCGATCTACTTCAAACAAATCTTAAAATGAAGTCAATTCAACGCACCATTTTTTTCCCGTGAATGACAAAAACATACCCCCCCCCCCCCCCCCCAAAAAAAAGACCAAATGTTAGCCCACCCTAACAATTGTGCTGCGCGACGAGGCACGTTTGGGCTTTGATTGGCTGTAGGAGGTTATTTGTCACTTTGAGTCAGTGACTGCATGAGATTGTCCACTCTCCTCTCCATCCATTAACTGGATGGCTTCTCCTTTGGAGGAGCGCAGTCAATCCTGGATGACATTGACATGTCGCCACTCCATCTTGGCCCTGACACACACCGCGAAAGACAAATATTTATCCACTCAAGACGCATTTGGTGCGCGGGAATTTGCCGAAGAAAGGCCGCCAGACTTTTTGCACGGCACTCTATTCAATGAAACGGCTTTGACACAAATCACACTTTTGAAAGGCTGCAGGTGCTTTCGCTAGACTACGTTCACGTCCGGGGGCGGTGGGGGCTGTGCGTTTAGTCTGGCCTGAAGGGGGGCAAATCAGCCTCAATCCTTCCAACAACTCACTTGCTCCAGCAATTGAAGCATTCAATGGAGAAGGAGTGTGACATGAATGGACGATGTCCCCACGGACTGACTGACTGACTGACTGACGCGCCTGCACACACAGACGGAAAAACTCTTGTCATCATACGATCACAAGATGCAAATTGGGGCGCTAAAGATCAATTGCAGACTTCATCATGAACACGGTGGACAACATGTTCCAGCACCAAAGTTTGGGGGTGAGGATCAACGTTCGGGTGTCCAGGTTGGTTCTGCGCCACAGCCGCCCGCTGAGTATCGTTGAGCCTGGCGCAAGCACAAGCAAAAGCGGAAGCTATCGATTAGCTAGCTGGCTGGCTCGCTATCTAGCTGGCTATCTATTCGTTATATGGCTATCTATATGGCTAGCTGGCTGTGTATAGCTGGCTATCTAGTAGCTATCTATTGGCTCGCGAGCTAGCTTTCTATCTATTTGAGTTGCTTCTGGGTTGAGTGAATGCTGGCGCGTGTGGCTGCCGCTACTCACCCACAGAAAAACTGATCCTGTGACTGAAAAGTGTCCTTGAGAGTTTTGAAATGGCTTAGAAATCAAATGTATTATGATTATTATTAATCATATTTTAGCGACCATAGGGTGCGCCGCATTAACTCATCACAGGGTTTTTGTCATTTTCACTCAAATTGCAGGACCCACAGAATATTGAGTTTTAGAACATTCAATGCAGCGTTAGAAACCTTAGAATCTCTTCTGTCGTAAGAAAAAAAGAGTAAACGAAGTTCAGTGATACCTCAGCTACCTTAGCTCACCAACTTTTCACCTTCCTCAACATTGAATTTGCAAGAATAGAATCTTGGGATACCAACTAGTTTTCGACGGACGAACCAAACCACAGCACCGCGGTGGCTGGCGGACTAGTTTTCTTCATCCCCTTCCTTTGAGTGCAGACGTGGTTTGTTATCGAGTGGGGTACTTTGGCGACTGAACCAAACCCAATGGCAACGAGGGAAGAAGCGGTTTAAATGCCTGCTGGATTTGGTGCGCATGGATCGGCCTGAGGGGAGTCGCTTGAAAAAGTGGTGGGCAGGGTGCGGAGGGTCTAGTTGGATTTTTCCGCGCCCTTGTTTGGATTCTTGCAGAGTGCGAGTCCTCCAGAGTGGATCTCCAATGATTTCCGTGACTGTTATCGTGCTAATAACCAAATCCAAACACGTCGCCGATGATTTCAATGACGTCAAAGTGCGCCGAGTCTCATCTTGTGGTCAACGCGATGTGACAAATATCCCACGTGAGCAACATGTACTGTCGATTTGTTACACCTAATGAATTGGGATGTCGCTCTCGGTATTTGTGAGGCTCTATAATGGAGAATTGATATTTCCGTATTGATCCGCGCTGCACCGCTAACAAAATATGCTTCATTCAAGCCCCGACAGATCAAATCTCAAAGCAGCCAATAACATGAAGGTGAGCTGTCAGTTCCAAAAATGATGCTGATACTCTCGCTCGTTCCGTCTCACCTTGTTGGAGGCGGTTGGGGTTGGGGTTGTGGGTGGGCCTTTAACATGTTTTTTTTTCTTCCTTAAATCTCCCCATCTTATTGCAAAACCTGCAAAGAGACTAGCGGTCTCATGCAGGATTTGTGTCAACAGCCAAAACGTTCTGCTCTGCCGGATTTAAACATGCCGCAATATTTCAACGTCATGAATTGGATTCCACGAAACGATCCATCATTCTTCGGAAAGCAACGTGGACGTTAAATACGGGACTTCAAAAAGTAACACATACAGTGATACCTCAGCTTACCAACTTCATTGCTTCCCAAAAATGTGTGTGTAAGGCGTTAAGTTCGTCTGCCAAACATTTACTTTCCATAACAAACCGTTACAAATGAGAAGAATACATTTCCAGATCTCCATACAACATACTTTTCTACTAAATAAGCCTTTAAACTACACAAAATATACCTTATTTTATGTATAATAAACGTGCTATTGGATTGTAATGAAAGATATAAACTGGACTCTATAATAAAGTGGTTTTATTGACCTTTGTGAGGGTCGTTGATGTCGTTGCCCCTTGATGATATCCGAGTGAAGTTGCCGTGCTTTCTCTGTAATAACACCCTCACTCACACTGTCCCCTGCTAGCTGCTTTTCGTTAATCCAAATCAACAGAAGTTTTTCAACCTGGGACTGTTTCTTAGCCAACACAGAAATACCCTTAGCCACACGTAGCAATGGTCGACTTTCTGGTCACACAAACACACACCTCGTTCGTGTTTTTCAATGATCTCCTTCTTCTGCTCGACGCCATTTTCTTTTGTGTCCTCTTCGGCTGAACACCAGCCTGTGGTGGGGGCTTTTTTTGCTGGCATCATCGCAAAAGTACTCCACTCTGTCTGCACACAAAGGGGTGTGAAAAACTAGTCTGCCAGCCACCGTGGCGCTGTTCAACCGTGTGATTTGGTTCGTCTGCCGAAAACTAGTTGAAATGCCAAGATTATATTCTCGTGAATTTAATATTCATAAGGCACATTTGTTTTAGCTAAAGCGTCGGTAAGCTGAGGTAACACTGTATTTGTTGGCAGGATAATGATGTATAATGTCTGCTATTTACAAAAAGCCCCCCGCCGCCCTCAAAGGAAAAAAAATAAACACTTCAACAAGCCAATTTTTTGTTGTTATCTTGCTTGTCTTCCCCGAAATTGCGCGCTGACTCACGTCACGTTTTTCGACGCACTCATTATTGCACAATGTTCGCGGAGGAAATTGCAACGCCGGCTTTTTTAAAATCATATTTCGCGTTCGTTAGTTGTGAAAATATTGACAGCCTTGCAGATGATTGGAAGGCATCGTATGAGAAATGGAAGTGACAGCACAGATTTCATCTGTTGAACGCCAAGCGTGGATGTCTACGAGTGGATGCAATGACGTTGCGCACAATGACGACACTCTGCCCCCACTTTCTATTATTTGGATTGTTTTATATTTGAGGAAAAAAAGAGAGCTCGTACAGATTTAATGCACGTTGCATCTTGTTGGTATAATCTTGAATTCCAGAAACGATAGAGAGGCATCGCCTTTGCGGATTACGGTCGATTTCACTGCGGTTGCTATTTTTCCCCCATTATTATTATTATTATTATTAATAATAATAATAATCATTATCATAATCATTATCATATCAACTATTGTTATATATATATATATATATAAATATAAACCAATATGTATTGCATTGTATTTTGGTCAGCCACCCTCATTTCAAGCTCATATAACTCCAGACTCATGTAGTTTAGGAATTATATCTCATCTCATCTCTCATCTCATTTTCCGTAGCGCTTCTTCCTCATTAGGGTCGCGGGGGTTGCTGGAGCCTATCTCAGCTGTCTTCGGGCACGAGGCGGGGGACACCCTGAATTGGTTGCCAGCCAATCGCGGGGCACACAAAGACATACAACAGTCACTCTCACACTCACACCTAGGGACAATTTGGAGTGGTCAATCTGCCTGCCGTGCATGTTTTTGGAGTGTGGGAGGAAACCGGAGGACCCGGAAAAAAACCCACGCGGGTCCGGGGAGAACATGCAAACTCCACACAGGGAGGCCGGAGCGGGACGCGAACCGGCGACCTCTGCACTGTGAAGCCGGTGTGCTAACCACTCGAATACCGGGCCGCCCCAGGAATTATATAATAATAATAATAATAATAATAATAAATTCCATGTAAGCGCCTTTCAAAACTCTCAAGGTCACTTTACAGTCACAGGATCAGTTTTTCTGCAGATGAGCAGCGGCGGCCACATGCGCCAGCGTTCACTCAACCTGGAATAACTCAAATAGATAGAAAGCTAACAAGCTAGCTAACAGATAGCTTATAGTTGGCTAGACCAGCCAATTAGATAGCTAATATATAGGTAGCTAGATAGCCAACGAGCCAGCTAGATATATAATAGATAGCAAATAAAGTGATAGGTAGGTAGCCAGCCAGATAGCCAGATAGCCAGCTAGATAGCTAGACACACTGTAGATAGATAGCTGAATTAAAAGAAGTGAAGAGAGTAAACATTTCACCACACACACCCCATGGTTACTTCACAGCAAAGACCACATGGTCATATACAGGAAATAAAGCAGCCACGAAGATAGTAGAAAGCACCAGGGGGTAAAACCAAGATCAAGTTGGAATCATATTTTAGTTTGAGTTATTATTCATTTTATTGGCATGCATGAATTTGAAAAAGTCATTTTGATTGTCATTTTTTTTTTTTTTTTTTTTGCCATCGCTCACTCACATGAATCGCTCTCGCCAACCGCCCAAGCCTTGTCATCTGTCCTCATCCATCATAATCCACTTGGGGGCGACTCCCGTTGACCCCCATCATCTGGTCTCACCTGTTGCAGGCCTTTCCTATTTACTTGTTTGTTTGTTTTGGCCGTCTGAATACATTTCAAAGGTGGGCACTCTTGCCCCGTTTCATCGTCGGGTGACGTACGGCGTCGTGTGATCCAGGTAACATCCGACTGACCACCGAGTTCCGGTCCTAAGTCAAAACGGTCGTAAGTCGAAATCCATGCAATATGTTGACACGTAAACCAAAGTGTCACTGTACTTGGAACAGATATTTTAAACATGGTTGCAGATATCTTGATTTCAAGCAAGCACGTGAGGGAATAAAGTTGAGTCCATGCAGCTCATTTTCAATATGTCAAGTATTTCCTCTGAAATAAGCTGAATTGATTTGTTTTTCACAAGACCGTCAGCCACGAGATTCCAAAGCTCGAGAACGAAAGTCAAGACGGATAGCGGTGAAATAGAGGCGAGACAGAATGGCCAAATTCATTTCCACACAAGGACAGAAGATAGATTGCAAAGATGGCCGCCGGTGTGCGCAAAAAAGAGGCAGCAGGTGTGCGAGTGCAGCTGGTCCGCATGTGTGGGTGTGGACGCTGTGAAGGTGGGCGGAGGCTGACAGCTGCAGACACACTCAAGCGATGCCAGAGGAGAGTAAGTGAGGCAGCAACTTCAAAGGAGTCCATGACACAAACTGGATTGCCTTTAACTCATTCACTGCCAGACGATGTGTAAACATCTGTCCACTTTAGTGCCAGGGTTTTTGTCACTTTCACTCAAATTGCAGGACTCGCAGAATAATCGAGTTTGAGGACGACATAAACGTAAGAAACCTTACACTGTTTGCTTTCATCAGAAAAAAACAATGAGGTAATTCCTAAATGATATAGGTCTGGAGTTATATGAGCTTGAAATGAGGGTGGCTGTCCACAATACAATGCAATACATACATTGGTTAATATATACATATAATAAATACAGCTGAACCTGGAACAAAGCGCTAACATGGAAAAAAAGGAAATTCTTCCCCTTTGTGGAAGGGAAAACATTGCTCGAGGTCTGGCCAGTGCTTTATCGGCGCCCGAGCAAGAAAAGATAAAATCCGCATTCTTGCAGGTTTTGTTATTTGGGTCTCGAGTTATCTGAGCTTGAAACGGCGGCGGCAATGTAGCATCCATTGACGAAAAGAAACTGTCTCACATGTCATGTGTCACGTAAATCTGCTTCAATTCCAAGCAGCGACAGTTCCACATACGCATCGACGCATCCATCTAGCCGGAGACTATCCAACAGCACGGACCTTTCCGGCGAACACAGCGGGGGCTGTGAAAATGCTGGCCATGACAGCCGCAAAAAAAGCACATTCGCCTCAAAGCTGTTCAACAATGACAGTCAAATGGCATCGACATTCCTCCCAATCAAAAACGGTGCTGGCCATGACAGTTAAATGGCACAGACATTCTTCCCCAATCAAAAACGGTGCTGGCATATTTGTGTTAGACACCGAGACGGCATTTCTCTTATTCATAAGTCAACAAGCCCAATATTGATTTTCAAAGCTAGCTAGCTATGAGGTCTTCATTATTTATTTATTTTTGATTTTGAAACGAGTTTGGGGAATTTGAGATGCAACGGGAAGGAAGCGCCGCGCTCGTCAAGGTTGCTGGGATCGCACACGTACTATATTTGCGGGCTGCGCTGAATGTGGCAAATGGCTTTGATGCGCATTTTCATTGACACGACTTGGGAGGAGGGCTGCCGCTAAAGCATTCCCTCAGCACCAAAAGGACATGGAAGATATTCACAAGTGCCTCTGCTCGCCCGCAGAGAATCAAAGAGACATTTCAGAGGGTGAAGCAGGGCAGGGAGATCAGACGGATTTCGCCATCGCACGCCGCCAGATGTAGCGCTGGTGGAACTTCGTGGCGATGTTCTGCGCCGTTCTGCGCACCCTAGCATCTCGTCCTTTTCAGTAAAACGTCGCTCGCATTCCACCGTGTTATGATTTTTGTGCAAAAATGTGTCCACTCCGGTGCCAGGGTTTTTGTCATTGTCACTCAGTAACATCTGAGTTACGACCAGCGCGTGTTACGACCACCCGTACTTACGACCACGACCGCCAGAGCCTTTTTTTTTTAATTCTACGCCTGGCACCGCAATGCGCAAGCAGCCGGCAACGCGTACTACAATTTTGCATTTCAGCCAGCATGTCACACACGAACACATCAATCTACTTGCTACAATCAATACAGTAGTTAGACAGTGCAGATACCGTCTCAGCTAGTACGTATAACATTTATAAATCTCGGTCAGTATAACATTTATAAATGAACTATACGCCAAAGAGTTTTGTATACACTACAGGTAGAGTTATACAGTAATAAAAATCGATCATACGAAATATAAAATGATAAAAATTACATTAAAAGTTCTAAAATGTATAAATGAACTGTAAACAGTTTGGTATCTAATAGTATTCAATCGAAAACATTGTTTAAAAACAACAGATTTCCATCGTATACTATCCTGTCGTGTAAACGTCACATTGGCCATTTTGAATGGATTTACACTTACGACCGTTTGACTTACGACCATTTTGTCGGAACGGAACCTGGTCGTAACTCGGATGTGACCTGTATTGATTTCTAGGAATACATAGACGTTCACATCACTCGAAGCAACCTTAGACTGTTGTTTCATCAGAAAAAAAAACTGAGGTCCATTCCTAAGTTATATGGGTCTGGAGTTATCTGAGCTTGAAATTGGGGCGATAATGTCGCATCCATTGTCCCGCGTAAATCCGCTTCATTTCCAAGTCGCGACAGTTCTACAACCGTCTCAGAATTCACCTGAGAATCAATAAAGACACGTTTACATATTCGAGTTGCGTCGTGCGGCCGCAAGATAAGAGCTGTTGTTTTTTGTTTTTTTGCTTAGCCAATTGAATCACCGGAGTGATTTATTTATATTGTCGCCATTAATATCCAACGTAAGCAATGAGGTGTGATTATCACGTGTACTTATGGTAATAATGATGAGTATCGCACAATAATAAAGAGGCGGCTCAGAGTGAGAGAGAGAGATAAGTCTGGCCTTGCTTTTCAGGCACACTGGCACTCACTTGAACAATCACAGCACCTGCGAGCATTCCTTGCCTGCGCGATGCAATAAATCAACGGTAGCGGCGAGGAACATCTCGCAAAGCACCGTCATTCTCTTTTGTGTCCTCTTTAGCTTAACACTAACCTGTGCTGGGCTCTTTTTCTGTCCCGTAATAGCAAAAGTACTCCACTCCATAACAAACCGCGTCTGCACTCAAAGAAAATGGGTGTGGAAAACTAGTCCGCCGGCCACCGTGTGGTTGGGTTCTTCCGCCGAAAACTGGTTCGTATGCCAAGGTTATAATTTTGCAAATTTCATGTTCGTAAGATGAAATGTTTGTGAGCTAAAGCGCTCGTCGGCGGAGGTGTGATTGTATTGCCATTTTTTTTCCCTTTCTCTATCCACTCGCGTCAACTAACTGCTTTCATGTCATGAGCAGTTGCTCAGGAGGAGACGGAGCGAACATCAGGCACAGTAAAAAAAAAAAAAAAAAAAGCGCATTAATTAATGATGTCATTAAAGTTTTGTCATTGACGTGGCGCTGGCTGACAGGGATGGATGAGGTACTTGGTGCTACACCAGCCATTAGCGCATCCATAATGAATGGCGGCTATTAGCGGCACGTCGGGGTGGTGACGGGGCCACCTGCAAGGGCTCGCTTCCCCACCCCCACCTCGCCGTTGTGCTCCACAACACTTTGCTTCCCACGTTCTTTAAAACACATTTTAAATAATAATAATAATAATACATTTCATTTCTAAGCTCCTTTCAAAACTGTCAAGGTCACTTTACAGTCACAGTTTTTTTTTTGGGTGAGCAGTGGCAGCCACACGCAAAGAAGAATATATATATATATATATATATATATATATATATATATATATATATATATACAGTAATACCTCAAAATGTACCTTATTTGATGTATAATAAATGTGCTATGGTATATTAAAGAAATAAACTGTACCTTATAATAAAGTTGTTTTCTTTATCTTTGTGAACGTCGTTGATGGCTTGACGGAATGGAGTGGTCTACATCTAATCTTGTTCCGAAAGCCTCGGAATCCTTTTCAAATGTAGGCAGAGTTCTCCGTGCTACATTTTCATCTCGCAAACGTAGCTCGCGGGGAGAAGAATAAGAAAAAAAAATAAAAAAATCAATGAACATCACACGGCGGTAAAGCCGGCGCGAATCTACAATCTTGCCGTTTGTTGAGTTGCGCGTGCAACTCAACAAACGGCGAGATTGGTCAATATGTAAAGGTCACTTTTGGTTGTCGTCGGTTGACAAAACTTCAAGCTCATTTGGATCCGCCGTCTCAGCGAGAGTTTGATTGACAATCTTCCTGCGCCGTCATGGCCGCCAGCGTACTCATAACACCACTAGTGTGGATTGCCTGAAGATACTTGAATATTACATGGCGTCCTCTCCTCTTTAATAATTAAAGGCTGAACCATCCATTTTGATTTTCAAGCTTTCGTCTTGCTTGGCAGTCCCGTTTGATTAAAATTGCTTCTTTTACTCCTCCTTTCAAACAAAAGTCAGTGAAAAAAATATGTAAAAGAAGTAGTCGTTGAATTCTACCACAAACAGGCTCTGTAAGTAAGTCATAGCTGTCACCCTGCGAGACACTGGGACCTTACCTCAGCTTCCCAACTTAATTGCTTGACAGAAAGTGTGTGTCAGGCCAAAAGTTCAACCGCCAAACATTTATTTCCCATAAGAAACCGTTAAAATGAGAATAATCCGTTCCCAGGTCCCCATGAAACATCATTTTCGACTAAATAAGCCTTAAAACTACACAAAATATATCTAATTTATCTATAATAAATGAGCTATTGGATTGTAATTAAAGAAATAAACTGTACCGTGTAATAAAGTCGTTTTATTGACCTTTGTGATGCTCGTTGATGTAATTGCCTCTTGATGATGTCCAAGTGAAGTTGCTGTGCTTTCTCGGCAATAATACCCTCACTCACACTGTCCCCGTTTAGCAGCTTTTTTGTTCATCCAAATCAACAAAATTTGGATGACAAAGCAAAAATGTTTTGTAATCCAAATCAACAGAAGTTTTTCAACCAGAGACGGTTGCTTAGACCACACCGAAACACCCTTAGCCACACGTAGTAATGGTCGATTTAGCGTACTGGTACCGGGAAGTCACTCACACGCACACCTCATTTGTGTTTATCGATGGTCTCCATCTTCCGCTTGGCCGTAATTTTCTTTTGTGTCCTCTTCGGCTTAACACTAGCCTGTGGTGGGGTCTTTTTCGGTCCCATAATAGCAAAAGTACACCACTCGATAGCAAACCACATCTGCACTCGAAGAAAGTGGGTGTGGAAAACCAGTCCGCCAGCGTGTGGTTTAGTGTTCTTCTGCCGAAAAATAGTCCGTCATCCGTCGTGGCACTGTGTAATTTGGTTCGGCCGCCAAAAACTAGTTTGAATGCCAAGATTATTTTCTCACCCTTAAATTGAATTGATTTCAAAATAAAATTCCACTTGACCGGAAATTGTCTTCTCTGAACTTATTTTTCTTCTTGAGACTTTTTGCGCGCACGTGTTTTCTCGGCGGTTGACTTTGCTATTTACGAGTAGCGATATTTGTTCTCATTAACGTGGATGCTCATATTTAATGACGAAAACGGAATGGAAAATATCTCAAAATTATATTTAACAATTTTTACGTTTCCCGGAGAAACTTTCTTGTATGCCGTACACATCTAAACGCGCAAATATCATACAGTAGATAGAAAAATATGGCCGCTTGACAGGTGTGATTAGTAATTAGATGAGGACTGCTAAATAATCGTAATACATGTCATTTAGATAGCTGGTGAGATAACAAGCTAGCTATCTAATAGATAGATAGATAGATAGATAGATAGATAGATAGATAGATAGATAGATAGATAGATAGATAGCTAGATAGATAGATAGATAGATAGATAGATAGATAGATAGATAGATAGATAGATAGATAAAAAGATAGCTAGATAGCTTCACTCAACCCGGAAGTAACTCAAATAGAAAGCAAGCTAGCTAGCTAATAGATCTTCAACACTATCATATTTGCAAGATGTGATTAATTATTTTTGTGTGTGTTCCTGTTAAGAATCTTAAAAGGTGCGATTTCTCAAGTCAAGCGGCTTTCAGCCTTTCCCCCTCTTCATAGTCATGTTATCGATGAGTGAGTGTTTTTAGCTTGTTTTATTCTACGGCCTTGCTCCTTTTTTAATGCTGCGCGGCCGTGAGAATGTCAACACTTTCAAGTCTTTCCTGTGGTGAATATTTCATGACGTTGCGGCGGATTGAATTTGAATTTGAATTGTTTCTTGTTGGCCGCGTGCGATCAAGACAGGATCTGCATCATTGCGATGCCGTGTCCTGGCATTCCTGATCAATACGCTGTTAAATGACATCCATTGGCTTTGCTTGCCGACGACACGTTCAGATGGGGGGGGGCAGGCTGTTCATGTTTTAATCACTCTTATGGGGGGGGGGGGGGGGTGAGAATCGCGGGAAAGTCGGATGAATGCGCCAAACGAGGGAAGACGACAAAATGGGAGAGAAGCCATATCAGTGTGATCAGTCAAGCGTTCTCCTCCAATCTCCTGCAGAAGATGAAAGCATGTGGATCAAAAAACTCATGAAGATCGATGGCTTCCTTACCTGTCAGCTTTGAGGGAGACAAAGGCCAATGAGCTGCTGCACTAAAATCAAGGAAGAAATGAAGACATCCTTCCATTCATCTGCCTGTCTGTCTGCCCATCATCCATCCATTGATCCATCCATCCATCCATCCATCCATCCATCCATCCATCCATCCATCCATCCATCCATCCATCCATCCATCCATCCATCCATCCATCCATCCATTCATCTATCTAATATAAATGATAAATGATATATAGAGTATATGTGTACGTGTATCCCCGCCACCCCATCAGCCAATTAACGTCGTGTCTTGAGAGATGCTAAACAAGTTCCCTAGAAATGATCTTGGAATGTAATCAGTAGCTGCGGAATCTTCCTGTATGGCGGGCAGGTCATGTGCTGCTTGAACAAACACACTCAAGGCGACATTTCCATTTTGATTGCGACTGTGCATTAGTGTCACATTGACTCGGGGACGCCACCATCGAACCCGATGCCTTCACTTGAACCTTCAAAGGACGGCTGATTCTCTTTGTTTTGTGACGGTCATTGTGAAAAATCAGCCTGCCATGGAAGCACTTTCCGTGCCGACGAGTCAGTGGGAAGCTCACTTTGTCCACGTGTGCAATGATTTGTGGAAAATGAAGTCCGGAGGAGGAGGAGGAGGAACATTTGAGTCTGTGGGTAAATAAAGAAGAATGCTTGCAGTCATTTTGGCTGCCAATAAGGCTGGCAATTCCAATGTGTGTGATTTAAGCGCAAAGGGGCTTTTATTGTTTGCGCGACAACTGGAGGGCTGCCATTTTCTGGGCCGTTCCGACTCTTGCGTCCACGCGCACGCCTCTTCATTTCGTCACTTCTTCTATTTCTTGTTTCTAATCTAAATGTCAACGGACGGACGGAATATATATGTGTGAGAATGGGAGGGATCCAAGTGCAAGAGTGATGCTACAGGGAGAAGAGATAAAGAAGGTGGAGGATTTGAAGTACTTGGGGTCAACTGTCCAGAGCAATGGAGAGTGTGGAAAAGAGGTGAACAAACAGGAGAAAAATGTCAGGTGTGATGTGTGATAGAAGGGTTTCAGCTAGGATGAAAGGATGAAAGGAAACGTGTATAAAACGGTGGTGAGACCAGCCGTGATGTTTGGACTGGAGACAGTGCCACTGAAGAAAAGACAGGAAGCAGAGCTGAAGATGTTGAGGTTTTCTTTGGGAGTGACCAGGTTGGATAGGATCAAGAATGAGTACATTAGAGAGACAACTCATATTAGAGGCTTTGGAGAGAAAGTCAGACTGAGATGGTTTGGACATGTCCAGAGGAGAGAAAGTGACTATATTGGGAGAAGGATGCTGAGCATTGAACTTCCAGGCAGGAGACCGAGAGGAAGACCCAAGAGGAGCTTTATGGATGTGGTTAAAGAGGACATGAAGGTAGCTGGTGTGAGAGAAGAGGATGCACAGATAGATGGAGGGCATTGATTCGCTGTGGCGACCCCTGAAGGGAAAGCCGAAAGGAAAAGCAGAAGATCTATCTATCCATATCTATCTATAGCTGTGAATCCAAATTTCAACACCTGAAATAATTTGATGCTACGCTCCAGAAAATTACTGCACAGGTGAGGCTAATTCCTTTTAATCAGAATCAGAATCATCTTTATCGGTCAAGTATGGCCACACGCCGATGCGTATGCGGAACTGTCGCGGCTTGGTATTGAAGCGGATTCATGTGGTACAAGAGACGTGAGACAATCTCTTTTCATCAATGGAAGCTACAGCTTCTTGTTTGCTTTCAACATTTAGCTTGTGGTAGATGGCCACATTCCACCATGACGTCGCTGATCCACTGGTGTAAAGAAGTCTCTGATCCTCTCCTCTTTCATCTAGAACGCTTCGTGTAACAAAGAGAGTACAGAAAGTGGTTAGGATCGAATGACTCTGTGTCTTTGTGTTTGTTATTTGTTCTTTATTTTGTTCTTTTGACTTTAAGATGGCGTTGCGAGAGTGGCTGCCTTTGCAGCAGCTCTTGTAGTTTGTTTTTCTACCTCTTCCTTTCCTCTCTTCTTACTTTCATCACTTTGCTGCTGTGAAATGCCAATTTCTCCACTGCGAGACTAATAAAGGTAAACCCAATCCAATCCAATCCAATACAATCCAAGCATGTAGAACACAAGGAATTTGTCTCTGGTAGATTACTAGTATCATCATTAAAAAACATTGCAAAGAGGCACTATACAGTTCTATTTCGGTTACTTTTTAGAAGGTTAATGGCGACGGGGGAAGAAGCTGTTTAAATGACTCCTGGATTTGGAGTCACTGGAGAAGGTGGTGGGCAGGGTGCAAAGGGTCCACGAAGACATTGACATTTCCTAAACTGCAGAAGAGGCACTTTTCATTGGATGACGGCGCGTTAGCATTACACAACGTCCATGATTTCATGTTCCTGTTGTGTTTATTATTTTGCTTTGTGTTATGTGAAGCGCTTTGTTATCGCTGCAGCGGTTGTGAAAGCGCGAGATACATTTGGATGCATTGTATTGTATTGTATGCTTGTTTTTAGAGCGTATTTGTCATTCACGTGTTGACACCGTGTTCATGTTTTGACATCAATAAACGCTCAGACTGTATTTTCCATGGTAGTTGTCAGCCATTTTATGGGAAACAGATACAACAAACTGCCCCTGGTGGTACGTTGTCACGAGGTTTCCACCGTACATTGATTTCACATAGACTGAAATCAAGCAAATGATGGCAATGATGGGTGGGAAGTGGAGATCAAGACCATTTCTATCACTCAGTACATTTTGGGCTAAGCAAAATCCTGATTTAAAAACTAGATTGTTATGTAGTCATCCGTCATCCATCATATTTAAATAAAGATCGGAAGGAAGACATCTTTCTAAAAACTACAATAAAGATGAACTTTAAGTGTTCAACAGAAAATGATGTTTTTCTGAATGAGTTTACTGTAGTTATTCAATGTACAATATAAATCCCTCAATTATGACATTATGATGGCGTCTTGAAAATCTATTAACTTGCTATCTTGTTATCTAGCTGGCTATTTAGCTATTTAGCAGGCTACTGTATCTATTAGCTAGCTATTAGCTATCTATTCACGAGGTACGAGCTATCTTTTTGCTAAGTATTAGCTATCTATTCGCTAGCGAATAGCTATCTGTTTGCTAGCTATTAGCCATCTATTCACCGGCTTGAGTGAACGCTGCCGCTGCTCACACACAGAAAAAAACTTATCCTCAAGTGTTCCTTGAGAGTTTTGAAAGGCGCTTATAAATAAAATGTATTATTATTACTTCCAGTAAAAACAGGTATTGGCAGCCGTGTTTCGGCTGCATGCTAATACACGCCATATACTGTACCATTTGACATATGGTAGCATAATGCTTAGCCTCCCCGTCCCCCAGATTTTGTCCACAGAACAACCGCTTGATTCTGTTTGTTTGTTTGTTGACATAACAAAGGTGATCCCATCAGTGGGGGCATTGATTTCAAGGATATATTTCAAGGATAGATTTCACTCCCTCTGTGAAGCGCCCGCTGATATTTGGCCGTTCAATTTTACGGTGCAGCAAAATTGGGTGAGCAAACACTTCTATGGTTCCAAATTGCGATCAAAATAAATCCCAAGCAATACTGACAACAATCTCATTTCATGGTGCGCTGTGTTTAGCCTCTCAACATGTTTGACCTGTGATGAAAAAAAATAACAAATTCCAATTTAATTTGCGGCTGAGCGATCCAAAACAGCGACTTAAGCCTTCAAGAGATGGAAAATCACAGCTGGGGCACAGGCGTGCGATTTGTTGGGAGAGCCGTGTATGTTGAAGGGGCTTGACGCTGATCTCCACTCAAACACAAACAACCTCAAACGCAAATGTGTTTAATTACAGCCCCGACTTCCAGATTTATGCTTTATGCAAATGTACCAAACTAACAAACAAACAAACAAAAAAAAAA
This sequence comes from Hippocampus bargibanti, assembly GCF_051943395.1. Classification (NCBI taxonomy): domain Eukaryota; kingdom Metazoa; phylum Chordata; class Actinopteri; order Syngnathiformes; family Syngnathidae; genus Hippocampus; species Hippocampus bargibanti. The sequence continues at coordinate 33,185,239 of NC_142736.1, read as the reverse complement.
ACAAATCAGCGCCTGTATTGAACACTGCCGGTGGCCGTTATCTGACTGGATGGCCATACCATTGAAGGATGAGATTTGAGTTTAACACCTGTGGTGGAAGGGATTAGCTAGCTACCTAACCAGATCGGTCGCTAGCTAGCTCGGTCGTTAGATACCTGGGTTGCTACAAAATGCATATCTGACCATTGAAAGACGGGCTTTGACTTTGACAGCATGTTGTGTAAGGGATTAGCCAGCTAACTGCATCACCAGATAGCTGGGTCGCTAGCTAGCTTTGTCGCTCGCTACCTGGGTCCCTCGCTAGCTGGGTCGCTCGCTGGCTGGGTCGCTCGTTAGCCGGGCCGCTCGCTAGCAAGGCCGCTCGCCAGCTGGGTCGCTCGCCAGCTGGGTCGCGAGCTAGGTGGGTCGCGAGCTTGCTGGGTCGTGAGCTAGCTGGGTCACAAGATAGCTGGCTCCCTAGCTAGCTCAGTCGCTAGCTAGCATGCATCATGGCACTTGACTTGCTTGATTTGCCGATGTGGCGGCGGGAGGTGTTCTGAATTTTGGAAAGCAATTAGCATGTTTAACCCCTTCCACATATTGTCACACAAATTCAAGAATACAATTTTGGTTGGGACTTTAGCAAGCTGTTTCTATCACGCAAGTTTGGCCAATATGAGATGAGCGGAGATGTTGCGAGGCTTGGCGTTAGCTTCAGATCATGAAGGTGGATGATCAGGAAGCACAAAAACAATCCCGTCTGCCCACCTGCCGGGATTGAGGATGCGAGGATGACTCGGGGGAGACATGTTGCAGCTGAACAAGCAGCTACGAGTACTCAGCTTCTGATCAAGGTGAGTGAATAATTTCAAGCGTCCTGTCAGGATGCCTGCTTGTTATTTACCCTTGCTCATTTAGCCGTGACGGTGTTGGCAGATACAGAAGGAAGGAAGCCATAGCGATGCTTCAATGCACCAGTCACCATCACAATTGGTCATTGGACAAGATGGAAGGACTTCAATGCGCTAACGCCGTAGCGACTTTTACCGGGATCCACTTTTTTCCATGTGAAAACCAAAAGAATCTGATGGCACTGCTAGCTAGCGATTTAAAATGTCATACTGCAATATTCGTGAATTACAGTCAATATATTGTTTACCAATTTTTTTCTATCCTCCATTAGTCACAAAAATACACACGACCGAGCTAGTTAGCTAGCGACCGAGCTAGCTAGCGAACAAGCAGACAAAGTTTTCGCCTTACACACACTTTCTGGGAACCAATTAAGCTCGTGAGCTAAGGTATCACTTTTGTACTGTATTGTTGTTATTAATGGATTTTCGTGATACTATTTGCAATTTCGAAAGGCATTGTTGATTCTGGTTTGATGAATTAGTTTTTTTTGATGATTGCATTGTCTGAAGAGATACAGAACTCACCGCTTTTATTTTCCGGGTAAATTTAATGGATGATGTCAACTTAATTTAATGAGGGAAAAAAATGTGTAGGTCAACAATTGTGGTCCTTTTTGCTGATGTTGAAAGTGACACGACATTGAGGGTAATACACAAAAAGATGGTCAATTAACGTAAAGAGAAGACTCATTAGCAAAGTGTTGGTTACACGTCCCCGTGAATCCCTGAGGTGCACTCTCACATCATCAAATGCAAGAATCATTTTCAAATGCAAAACTCCACACCTTTGCTTCGCACTCCAGACACCACAACCAGCTGCAACTTGGAAAATGACATTTCTCAGGCTCGCTTTTCTCCATTTCTTCACTTGCACGAAAAGAATGTCATCATAGACAAACAAAGCAAAGAAAAAAAAATGGTTTCATAGATGAAGCTTTGCTTGCAGCTGTTGCTTATTTCATCCATCCATCCATCCATCCTTCCATCCGTCCGTCCGTCCATCCGCTATCTAGCCTGCTAGATAGTGAGCCAGATAGCTATCTAGCTCCCTATCTAGCTATCTAGTTATATATCTCGCTAGTTATCGAGCTAGGTATTGCATTATCTAACTAGCTATCTAATTCACTACCTATCTATCTCGCTATCTAGCTCACTATCTAGCTATCTAGCTGTCTGGCTATATCTAGTCAGCTATCGAGCATTATAACTAGCTATCTATTTAGCTATCTGTCTCGCTATCTAATTAACTAGCTATCTTGCTCACTATCTATCTAGCTGTCTAGCTATATCTAGCTAGCTATCGAGCTATATATAGATATCTATTTCACTATCTATCTAGGTAGCTATTTATCTATCTAGCTACCTACCTACAGCTTTTTTTGGAATATTTCTGCTAGATTGCAGTGAATCCTCTTGCGGTCTGTCAGGAAAATTCTGGAACATAAATTAGCAGGAGCGTTTTGTTCTCTACATACATGTTCAGTTCTGTTCATGTCAGGACTGTACTTTATGTTTAACACATAGCACCTTCATTGAAATGTTGTACATTATGTTGTGTAGCTTTGAGGACGTTTAAATCGGGTCTCAGCAATTCCAGTCCTGGAGGGCCTCGGTCCACCACCACGTTTTACATGTTTCAATCCTCAAACGTCGTTAGCAAGCTTCCGGACAGCTTGATCAGCTCATCAGCTAATCATTCAAACCAGGTGTGCTGGCATAAGGAACCGGGTCACGTGGTATGTGCTGCTCTTATTTCGACCTTTCCAGTTAGAAAATGAATGGAAACTGTCTCCAATCCACTCATAATAATAATAATAATAATAATAATAATAATAATAATAATAATAATAATAATAATAATAATAATCCATTTCATTTCTAAGCGCCTTTCAAAACTCTCAAGGACACTTTTCAGTCACAGGATATTTTCTCTGCAGGTGAGCAGCGGTGACCGCAGGCACCAACGTTCACTTAACCCGGAATTCACATAAAGTTGATCGATAAATAGATAAAAAATGGATACATAGATAAATAAATACAAGGATGGATACATATATTAATAAATAGCTAAATTAATAAATTGGTGAATAGATAGAAATACAAATACATAAATAAATGCGTAGATAAATAAATAAATGGATGAATAAATGAATGGACCGACACATCAATAAATACATAGATAAATAAATAGATGGCTTGGTAAACAAAAAAAAATGGATAGATACATAAATACATGGATGAATACATAGTATATAAATAAATGGACAGATACATAAGTAAATTGGGGAATAAATAAATGGATAGTTACATCAATAAATACATCGATACATAAATAGATAAACAAATAAATAAATGGACAGATACATAAATAATTACATAGATAAATAAATAGATGAATAGAGAAATACATGCATACATCGGTGAATAGACAGATAAATAATAAATACATCCGTGGATAAATAGCGGGCAAAACGATTAGCACGTTGCTATGACGACCACTCAGTACCAGGGTTTTTGTCATTGCCACCCAAAGTCCAGGATCACACAGAATTGATCATTTATACATTGATAAATGACAGGAAGTAAAGGACGTATGAACCTGAAAGCTCCTAAATCCATAAAGGCTAAGCCTTGTAAGTCCTTCCGAAATGAAGTGGCGCGGTAATTATCAACTAAGTGGAGTTAAGCTACGAGCGTGTCAAGTTTGAAGTGAGTGCGATGCCCGATTGCTATTCAAGATGTAGCGCGTGTGCCATGCTAATTATCCACTGGCTCATTCGTGCTCTTGTGAGAGGGCTCATAGGCAAAACGGCAAAAAACATTTTCATCGCTGGCTCGCCCAGACTCTTTGCTTGTTTGCGTTGAATGTGTTAGCACGGTTGCGTCGCAGAGAATCGACGCCATCGCATCACAGCTAATAATGACATCTGTTGCTGTCGGGAGGAAAAAGTCACTGTTTTGAAGAAGTAACAAAAAAGGTTATGGCACCTTTGGCAATATTTCCACTTCCACAATGGGAGAATCCTATTGGACCCTGCGCACCCTGCCCACCACCTTTTTCCATTGCACCAAATCCAGCAGCCAATTAAAAAGCTTCTTCCCCCGTCACCATTAACTCTCGAAACAGTGACCCAAATAGAACTGTCTAGTGCCTCTTTATAATTTTTTTAATGATGATACTAGTGCAGCGTATTTGACCGGAGACAAATTCCTAGTGTGTTCGACATACTTGGCAACAAAAATGATTCTGATTCGGATTCTGATTTGTATGTAGTTTTAGTTTCAAATAAAAACAAGGGCGAAACAAGGACGCGGAAAATTCTACAGGACCCTCCGCACCTTGACCACCACCTTTTCCAGCTACTCCAAATCTAGCAGACATTTAAACATCGGCTTCCCCTGTCGCCATTAACTCTAGTGTATAGTGCCTCTTTGCAATTTTTTAATGACGATACTAGTGCAGCGTGTTCTCCCAGCGTGTTCTACATACTTGGCCAATAAAGATGATTCTGGTTCTGATTTTGATTGTGATTCAAATTCTGATGTTCCAATCGTGACAAAAAGTCATCCAATAATATCTTGATGAGAAACACGGCCGGGTTGCACGCCGCCAATTAGCAAGTTACTTTAGCGGTTGCTTATTAGCATTTTCTGTCAGCAGCTCGTGTGTTGTGGAAATACACTCATTACTGCCGTGACCTTTTTTGCTTTGATGCGCATGAAAGCGAAACATGTTTGTTTTCTTGGATTATTCATGCGGCCGATTCAACAGCAGCGGAAAAATCAATAAATCAGCGGCAGAAATCAAATGAAGGTGAGCGGAGTGATTGACTGTTTTGGGCCGGATGGGGAATTTCAAGACCTGGGGGGCTTCGGATGCTTACCCGTCGGCTCCTAGAAACATATTGCATTAGCATAGGACATGATTCATCATCTGTCAGCGGCTTGACTGGCAGGGGCGTTAGCCATAGCCGCCGTTCAAGCCGCTAAATAGCAAGATAACACCGTAGCTTTGGTGGGTAAAGCTCCCGGGACCGGCATTTTACAGTCATACCTCCGTTTACCAACGCCTAGCTCACCAACTTTTCGCCTTACAAACATTAAATTCGCGAGTATATAATCTTGGCGTACTAACTCGATTTCGGCGGACGAATCAAACCACACACCGCCACGGTTGCTGGCGGACTCGTTTTCGGCGGAAAAAAGACCAAACCACACGGTCGAACAGTGCCACGGTGGCTGGCAGACTACCCCCCCCCCCCCTGTTTGAGTGCAGACATGGTTTGTTATCGTGTGGAGTACTTTTGCTCTTATGGTACCGAAAAAGACCACACCGCAGGCTAGTGTTAAGCCGAAGAAGACATTAAAGAAAATTATGGTCGAGCAGAAGAAGGAGATCATCAAAAAACACGAGCGAGGGATGCGTTTGTGTGACTTAGCGTCCCAGTAGCTTTACGCTAAATCGATCATGGTTACCATCCTTAAGTACAACGAATCTATTAAGGGTGTTTCTGTGTTGTCTAAGCAACGGTTTCAGGCTACAGAAGAGGTTGAAAAACTTCTGTTGATTTGGATGAACGAAAAGCAGATAGCAGGGGACAGTGTGAGTGAGGGTATTATCGCCCAGAAAGCACGGCAACTTCACTCGGATATCATCAAGAGGCAACGACATCAACGATCATCACAAAGGTTATGAAAACCACCTGATTATACAGTACAGTTTATTTCTTCAATTACAATCCAATAGCACATTTATTATACGTAATTATACATTCCTATGGGAAATGAATGTTTGGAAGACACACTTTTGGCCTTACACACACTATTTAGGAAGCAATTAAGTTTGTAAGCTGAGCTATCACGGTATTGGGTTACTGCTTAGAGCATTAATGGCGACGGGGGAAAATTTCTGCTGGATTTGGATCGCTCGCGCCTGCCTGAGGAGGGGAGTCGCTGGAAAAGGTTGTGGGCAGGGTGCGGAGGGTCCAGTCGGTCCTCCAGAGTGGGTCAGGTGGTGCCAGTGTTGTTTTTTTCTGCCGTCCTGACTGTCCGTTGGCGTGTGATTTGGTCCATTTTTGTGTCAGCCCCGAAACAAACCGTGATGGAATAATGCCGGATTGATGGCCTCGCATCTGTCATCCTGCCGCTGAAGTGCTTACTGGCCGAGGAAATGACAGAATGACATTCTGACCTGAACAAAAAAAAAGGAGTCTTTCAAGTGTGACAATCAGCTCGGTTGTTGGTTCTACGCCTCACTTTGCTTGAAAATAAAACAGGCGCGGGGAGGCATTTTAGGGAGGCGCTTCGAAGATGATGAGACAAAAGCCGCCTGAAGATGGCGCTGTTGACCACGACGGGCTCTTCGCAGTCTCGGATGGAAGCGCTTTGCTGCTTTCTTCTTCGTCAAGCAGCACCGTTGAACCTTTTTTTTTATCTCCTACCGCATTGGAACGAAGTTATCATTTGGGAATTGAAACAAAAAACACGTTTTTTGCTTGTCTGACGTGTCATTTTGGTGGGATTTCTTTGCATGAGTCGTCTTTGGTCGAAATGCAAACTTATCAAAGCGAGGAAAAATCTGTTCAAAGACCAAACCAATGTCGATTAATTGAGAACGAGGGAATCGATGTGTAAATTAGGGGAAAAAAGATCACCCCCCCCCCGCCCCATTTTGCACTCAGACACTCAACCGTCCGACTTTGACGAGCAGACTGACTGTCAAGGTTAAAACTCGGAGACATTGGCAAGTCATCGTCATGAGAAACCATTGCAGATATTTTTATTTTCGGGGGGGGGGGGGGTGTTGATTTACATTTGCCTTTGCGCAATGAACCCCCCCCCCCCCCTTTCCCCTCTATTACGTACTGAGCGACCCTCGCGACAGCCTAACAGGTTGCCTTTTTTCTTTTGGACTTGGACGTCAACCTCTCCAGATGCCCTCAACACAATCGGAGGACATCCAATCGCCATTTTATTTCAGCAACAATATTCTCCTTGGTCGTCACTCCACTCTGGCTTTTTTTAGGGGTGGGGGCGAAGGGGGGTTATCGTGAAAACGTCTCCGCAGCCTGCGGCAACATCGAGGGGCATCTCGCCGCGCACGGTCTTTCGGATGCGCCATAAGTGACGTCTCTCCGGGCCAATCGGGTTCCGATTACGCACCTTCGACGCGGCCGGGTGGACCAATGGAAGCGGTTGAGCGGGGCGAGGAAGGGGGGGAGCGGGTCGGTGTGCGTCCTCATCCCTCCTGTGGCTCGACGGAAGAGAGAGAAAGTGAGAGAGGGGCAAGGGAGAGAGAGTTGAGCAAGAAATCCAGCCGCGACAGTGAGAGCGCGAGGATGAGCGGCGCGTAAACGTTGCGCATTGGAGTGACATTGAACGCCTCTTGTTGAATTTTGCCAGCAACAGGGAGGACAACATCGGACACGGTCGGACACCGTCGGACACCGTCGGACACCGTCGGACCTTTTACATCTTTTGGACCTGTTTATAACCTTCTTTTCTCCTTTTTGTCCAAGTCACCGGCTTCATGTCAGATTTGGGTGATCATCAAGCCCATCGGACTCCAAACAGGAGGGAATAGAGACTGGACGTTTATTGCTTGGAAGTGCATTTTTTACCCCCACGGGACGTCAACTGGGAGGCGAGCATTGATTTTTTTTTGGAGGGGAGACGCTCTTTAATGGAAGACACCGCAAACCGCCGAGCACCTGGCTGCTGGAAGATGAGATGCTGATCACCGCAACAGCCGCAGGTCACATGCTTAAACCCTTTACATGAGTTCATTTGAGGGCTTGGGGGGGGTAGAACCGAGGCACCCGCGTTGTGGTTTTTTCTACCCCGTATTGCCCCCAAACCCTCATTATGACAATTATTTTATTGGTTTACCCGGACCTGATGACCATTGAGAGGTCGTCAGAGTCCTTCGGCCTCCAAATGGTCTCTTGTGATCTGGGCTTTTTTTGCACATGTGCACTTGAAGAGTCCATCTTATAGTTGCGATGAGGAATTGCAAATCTTTCAAGATCAGATTTTCAAAAGATCGGCATCTTTAAAAAAAAAATGTCGGACGTGTCAATATTCATTGGCACGAAGCCTTTCGAGCAACTTGAAATGTTCACAAGTTTGCATCTGGAACTCATACGAGTATGCAAGCAAAGCTTGCGATCTGGGCTTTTTTTGCAGATGTGCAAGTGAAGCTCAACACAGATGGACACCTAAATGCAGCTGGATGCCAAAGTCATTTTTTGCCGCGGGCCACACTGTAGTTACGGTTTCCTCTCGAGGGCCGATATGTATTTGGGGAAGCCATTAGAATGTTTCATCCCCTCCACATAATAATAATAATAATAATAATAATAATAAATGTAATTTCTAAGCGCGCTTCAAAGCTCTCAAGGACACTTTACAGTCACAAAAAACCGCATAGATCCATCCATCCATTTTCCGTAGCGCTTCATCCTCAGTAGGGTCGCGGGGGGTGCCGGAGCCGATCTCAGCCGTCTTCGGCGACTAGGCGGGGGACACCTTGAATTGGTTGCCAGCCAATCGCAGGGCACACAAACACAAACAACCAGTCAGTCTCACACTCACACCGAGGGACAATTGGGAGTGTTCAATCTGCCTGCCATGCATGTTTTTAGAATGTGGGAGGAAACCGGAGGACCCGGAGAAAACCCACGCGGGCCCGGGGAGAGCATGCAAACTTCACACAGGGGAGATTGGACCGGGTCTTGAACTCACGACCTCTGCACTGCGAAGCCGGCGTGCTAACCACTCAACCACCGGGCCGCCCCAGCAAAGATACAATAGTATTACATAATAATATACAATCAATAATTTTATATTTTATTTAATTAATAATGAAATACAATTACAAATAAAAACACGAGTTGAATGCAGTTTTAAATGGGTGGCTTTTGAGATGGGATTTGAAGGTGGGAAGAGAATCCATGTTACCAATGTTGGGAGGAAGTGACTTCCAGAGTTTGGGGGCAGAGCGGCTGAAAGCTCTGTCCCCCATCGCGCTGAGACGGCCGGGGGGTGGGGGGGACACACAGAAGTGGAGGATCTGAGGGAACGAGAGGGAATAGAAATTTTCAGAAAGTCAGATAGGTCAGGGGGGAGGCAAGGTTATGGATAGCTTTAAATGTATAAAGAAGAATTTTCAAGTTGATTCTATATTTGACTTATCTATTTCTATCTTTATTTATATTTGACTACTTCTATATTTGATCAATGAAAATACATAATAATATATGGAAATAATACATATAGAGGGCACAACAAATGAACAAATAACTAGTTTTCAAATCTGAAGTCAGGAACAATGATTGCTATTGTGGTTTACATCCAAAAATGTGAAAATTTGGAGAGGATTTTCACGTTCACTCTACCCGGAAATCTTGATCAACCCAATGCATTGAAAACAAATGTATGCTGAAATACAACACAATAAAATAAAACAAAATCAAATATAATAAAATAAAAACATGAAAAAAACATAACACAATACAGTAAAATATAATAACTTAAAATACGTACATTAAAATACATGAAATTAAGTCAAAGTCAAAGTCAGCTTTATTGTCATTAAATTAACTATAAACATGAAAATACATTATAAGAAAATAAAACACAACAAAATACAATTAAATAGAATAACTTAAAATACATTAAAATAAACGAAATTAAAATACATTAATGGGAAAGAAAATAGAATTGACAGCAAGTCAAAAGTGGGAAAATCCCAATGCATTACTGGACCTTATTCATTGAAATTATTCATAGGTAAGGTCTAGATAATTTACAGATGACTTATTTGGCTTTGTAATGTATTGATCAGAAGTCGGAGTGAGGTTCCCAAAGTGTTTTTAAACTTGAACAAGGACATTGCAACGAGCAGAGTGAACGTAGCGCGAATCGCTGGATGGAGTTATTGTCGCTGCACGCGTGGTACACGCTAAGAATGATTGATTCTCACGAAGAGGCGTTATTTTTTTAGGCGTGGACGCGAAACTGTTGATGCGATGACGTTGCCTGAAAAAGCATTGACCGAAAGCGTTGATGTATTTTTAGGCTTGGACGATCGTCAGTGAGAAAAACCGCCGCCGCCAGAAACGTTTGCTCGGCTTTCCGCCCCGTCATGGATCTAAAAGACTATTACCTGCTGGGCGCTTTGCTGGCTTGCGTCTGGCTCGATCCTTCCATCGCCCAAGAACTCATCTACCCCATCAGGGAGGAGCTGCAAGAAAACGTCCTGATTGGAAATATCCCCAGAGACCTGAACATCTCGCATACGAACGCCGCCACGGGAGCCAGCGCCAATCTGGTGTACCGGTTGGTCTCCAAAGCGGGCGATAACCCCCTGGTCCGCGTTCTGAGCAGCACCGGCGAGATATTCACCACATCAAACCGAATCGACCGGGAGAAACTCTGCCCCGGGCCTCCCTTTGAGGACAGCGAGTGCTCCTTTGAAATTGAAGCGGTCATCCTGCCGAATGATTATTTCCGACTGATTAAGATTAAAATCCTGGTCAGAGATGCAAACGACAACGCGCCCATGTTCCCGTCCCCCGTCATCAACATCTCCATCCCGGAGAACACGCTCATCAACAGCCGCTTCGCCATCCCCTCGGCCACCGACCCGGACACCGGCCCCAACGGCGTTCACAAATATCAACTGATCAACGGGCAAAGCGCCTTCGGCTTGGACATCGTGGAAACGCCCGAAGGGGAGAAGTGGCCCCAGCTGATCGTGCAGCAGAATCTGGACCGAGAGCAGAAGGACACGTACGTGATGAAGATCAAAGTGGAGGACGGCGGCAGCCCGCAGAAATCCAGCACCGCCATCCTCCAAGTCACCGTGACAGACGTCAACGACAACCGACCCGTCTTTAAGGAGAGTCAGGTGGAGGTGCACATACCGGAGAACTCCCCCCTCGGCACGTCCGTGGTGCAGCTCCAGGCCACGGACGCCGACGTGGGGGCCAACGCCGACATTCGATACGTGTTTGGGACTCAGGTGTCGCCGGCCACCAAGAGGCTCTTTGCGCTGAACGCCACATCCGGACTCATCACGGTGCAGCGGCCTCTGGACAGGGAGGAGACGGCCGTGCACAAGCTGACCGTGGTGGCGAGCGACGGCAGCCCCAGCCCCGCCAGAGCCGCCGTTTCCATCAACGTGACCGACGTCAATGACAATCCGCCCAACATAGATTTGCGCTACATCATCAGTCCCATTAACGGCACGGTTTTCCTCTCCGAGAAAGATCCCATAAACACCAAGATCGCGCTCATCACCGTGTCGGACAAGGACACCGACATCAACGGCAAGGTCATTTGCTTCATCGAGAAGGACGTGCCCTTCCATCTCAAGGCCGTGTACGACAACCAGTATCTGCTGGAGACATCCGCCCTGCTGGATTACGAAGGCACTAAGGAGTACAACTTCAAAATCGTGGCCTCCGACTCCGGGAAGCCCAGCTTGAATCAGACCGCCCTGGTGAGGGTGCGGCTGGAGGACGAGAACGACAATCCGCCGGTTTTCACTCAACCCGTCATCGAGCTGGCCGTCATGGAGAACAACAAGCGGGACTTGTTCCTCACCGCTCTCAGCGCCACGGACGAGGACAGCGGGAGAAATGCCGCGATCGTCTACCAGCTCGGACCCAACGCGTCATTCTTTGACCTTGATCGTAAAACGGGTATTCTGACCGCCTCCAGAGTTTTTGACCGTGAGGATCAGGACAAGTTCCTGTTCACCGTCACGGCCAGAGATAACGGCACGCCGCCTCTGCAGACGCAGGCGGCCGTCATCGTAACCGTGCTGGACGAAAACGACAACAACCCCAAGTTCACGCACAACCACTTTCAGTTCTTTGTCTCGGAGAACCTCCCCAAGTACAGCACCGTCGGGGTGATCACGGTGACTGATTCCGACGCTGGAGAAAACGCCGCCGTGTCCCTCTCCATCCCGAATGACAACGAGAACTTCATCCTGGATCCTTTCTCGGGCGTTATCAAATCCAACGTGTCCTTTGATCGGGAGCAACAGAGCTCCTACACGTTTGACGTCAGGGCCGTGGACGGCGGCGGGCCACCTTGCTCCTCGGCGGCTAAAGTGACCATCAATGTCATCGACGTGAACGACAACAGCCCCGTTGTCATCTACCCCCCCTCCAACACCTCCTTCAAGCTGGTCCCGCTGGCCTCCATCCCCGGATCGGTGGTCGCCGAGGTGTTTGCGCTGGACGGCGATACGGGCATGAACGCCGAGCTCAAGTACGCCATCGTGCACGGCAACCACAAGGGCCTGTTCAGGATCGACCCGGTCACCGGGAACATCACGCTGGAGGAGAAACCGACGGCCGGCGATATCGGACTGCACCGCTTGGTGGTCAACATCAGCGACTTGGGCTATCCAAAGTCCCTCCATACTCTGGTACTGGTGTTCCTGTACGTCAACGACACAGTGGGTAACTACAGTCTCATCACGGATCTCATCCGGCGGAGGATGGCAACGCCGATCGAGCGCAACATAAGCGAAAGCGGCGAAACCTATCAAAGCGGCGACTATTTAACGATAATGATAGCCTTTGTGACCGGCGCCTTGGTGGTGATTATCGTCATCTTCGTGACGGTTCTGCTGCGCTGCCGGCACGCTTCCAGGTTCAAAGCGGCGCAGAGGAAAAAACAAGGTACCGAGTGGATGTCCCCCAACACGGAGAACAAACAAAACAAGAAGAAAAAGCGTAAGAAGCGGAAATCGCCTAAAAGCTCCTTGCTCAACTTTGTTTCCATTGAGGGGAACAAACCCGACGACCCCGCCCACCAGCCCATCAACGGAACCATCAGTTTACCCACCGAACTGGAAGAGCAAGGGATGGGGCGCTTCGATTGGAACGCCACGCCGACCACCACCTTCAAACCAAGTAGCCCCGACCTGGCCCGTCACTACAAATCCGCCTCTCCGCAGTCGGCCTTCCACCTCAAGGCCGACACGCCGGTCTCGGTCAAGAAGCATCACGTGATTCAGGAGCTCCCGCTGGATAACACCTTCGTCGGGGGTTGCGACACCCTTTCCAAGAGGTCCTCCACCAGCTCGGACCACTTCAGCGCCTCGGAGTGCAGCTCCCAAGGAGGCTTCAAGACCAAGGCGCCCTTGCACAGCAGACAGCAGGTAAAAGAACACTTTTACTGGTCTATAAGTACTGCCTATAACTGCCCGGTTCCGCAGTGCTAGAGTGCCGGTTACAAGTCAGTCTAGCCTCACAGTCGGGTTACGGATGCAGCAACAAGGCAAGCGGATTTTTTTTTCCAAAAGATCACACTTAAAAAACATACAAAAAAATCCGTACATATCCCGCCATGATGGATTTGATGGACTCTTCTGTCACATCAGATTTTTGGTGGTTCAATCAAAAGAGTCGTGGTTAAATAAGTGAGCAGGATGCCTTATTTTATGGATTCTTCACCAAGGTTAGATCATTGGTTGGTAAAAAAAAATGTACATTGATCCATTGTGAAAGAAACATTTTTTTCTGGCCTATCTACTCAAAGCCAATAGCGCTTACGCAACCTCCACAGAGATAGAAGACACCTTACCTGTCATCAACCTTGACAGTGCATTTGCGGATTTTATTTGTATATTTTATCATGATTTGTTTCAGTGTTCTGCTGTGTACAGTGACATCGCCACCTTTTCGATACCTGTAAGCCGTAACAAGTACCGTAATTTCCCAACTAAAAAGCGCACCTGATTATAAACCTCAACCAGTACATTTTTTAAAAGAAAAAACATTTTGTCCATACATAAACCGCACCTGTCTGTAAACTTCAGATTTATAAGGAAAGACGGTACACAGGAAAGGTTTTCAAATTTTTTATAATATACAGTGATACCTCAGTTTACAAACTTAATTGGTTCCCAGAAAGTGTGTGTTAGGCAAAAAGTGTGTCTTCCAAACATTAATTTCCCATAGGAAACCCGTAAAAATTAGAATAATCCATTGTATGTAATTAAAGAAATAAACTGCACTGTCTAATAAAGTGGTTTTATTGACCTTTGTGATGGTCATTGATGTAGTTGCCTCTTGATGATATCCGAGTGACTTTGCCGTACTTTCTCGGCGATAATACCCTCACTCACACTGTCCCCTGCTAGCCGCTTTTCGTTAATCCAAATCAACAGAAGTTTTTCAATCTCTTCCATTGCTTGAGACCGTTGCTGAGACAACACAGAAACAACCTTGGCCCCACGTAGCAATTGTCGATTTCGCATACTGGTACCGGGACGCTAAGTCACAAAAATGCACACCTCATTGGTGTTTTTCGATGATCTTCTTCTGCTCGGCCGTCATTTTGTTTTGTGTCCTCTTCGGCGTCACACTCGACTGTGGTGGGTCTTTTTCTGTCCCAAAAAAAAGCAAAAGTATCCACTCGATAGCAAACCAAGTCTGCACTGAGTGCACTGAAAGAAAGTGGGTGTAGAAAAGTAGTCCGGAAGCCACGGTGACGCTGTTCGGCTGTGTGGTTTGGTGTTCTTCCGCCGAAAACTAGTCAACCAGCCACGATGGCGCTCCGTGTGTTTCCCGAAAATTAGTTCGAATGCCAAGATTATATTCCCGCAAATTTAATGTTCGTAAGGCGCAAAGTTTGTTAGCTAAAGCTTCTGGGGGTATCACTGTACCTTACTTGTTCTTTCAAAACAGTTACGCAGCAGCAACACAACATGTATTACGGTATTAACACAGCCCGAACGATGGCCCCATCTCTGCAGAAACTGCTGGGTTGAAAGTTGCGTTTTATTTTCCGAAAATTGCGTTTTATATTCCGGAAATTACGCTAACTAATAGTCGTCCGCAGTCACCGACGAAAAAATGCCGTTCTTCCTCTCCAAAAGCTAACGAAACGAAAGCGAGTGAGGCTCGTCTGGGATTTGATACACATCCAATTCAAAAAGGATTAGCCAATAATGAGCCTCAAATTTCGACATAATCCACACTGCTTTATGTAGAAAGGGGTGGGGGGAGGAGGGGGGGTGGCATCAAAGCCTTTATTAATTTTTCTGCTAATAAAGCCCCACGACACCGCTAACAGTTACAATCGAACACACATGGACAAATACAGGGAGGGAAAAGGGGGGAAAACGAGGACAGGAGGGCCGAGTGAGAGAGGCCGAAGACTTGACTGGCGGTGGTATTGAACCTTCGGGGGGCAGCGTTGAGCCGCAAGCACGAATTAATTGTAAAAATAATCATAAGAATCCATTTCATTTCTAAGCGCCTTTCAAAACTCTCAAGGTCACTTTTACAGTCACAGGATCGTTTTTTTCTGCGGGTGAGAAGCGGCAGCCACAGGCACCAGCGTTCACTCAACTCAGAAGTAACTCAAATAGCTAGAAAGCTAGCCAGCTAGCTAACAGATAGTTAATTGATAGCCAGCTAGACAGTTATGTTTACTAGCTAGATAGCCATTAGCTAATAAATAGCCAGCTACATTGCTAGCTAGCTAGACAGACAGCCAATAGAGAGCAAATAGATAGTCAGCTCGACAGTTAACTTGCTAGACAGCCATATAGCTAATAAATTTCCAGCTACATTGCTACATGTGCTAATAGCTAGCAAATTGATAACAAATAGATAACCAGCTAGGTAGCTAGCTAATAGATAGCAAATAGAACTCTAGCAATCCATGTTGGTGTTCTTGGTGAAACACTTTCTTGTAACGATGCTGAGGCTGCACGGGCGAGATTGATTGATTGATTGATTGATTGGTAGTGATGAGAGCGACAAGGTCTGGCCGGGTGACAACCAGGAATTATTGGGGTGATGCCGTGCCACACTGGACGTCGAACTGCACACCCGAGGGTCCCCGCCATTTCGTGACTTTTCAGGCTTAGCTGTCCGAAAAAGAGTGTTAGCGGTGGCGATCCAAGGTGATGACACCTGGTGGTTGTCACACAAGGTTGTGACAATCACCGCGGCGCATGCGATATGACACAAAAAGATCCTTTCTATTGATTCTTCACTAGTTTTGTATTCATTCATTCCTTTCATCACTTTGCTGCTGTGAAATGTAAATTTCTCCACTGTGAGACTAATAAAGGCATATCCAATCCAATCCAATCCAATCCAATATGTGGAGAGGATTAAACATGCTAATAGCTTCCCCAAATTCATAACGACTCCAAAATGGCCGCTTGCTTTCACTCCTCATGTCAATTGCGCGTTCTCTCCCTGAATCTTTCATATTTGAGGTCAAATGGCAGTTATCGATTGTGGCAAAAACGTTTGAGCGGGCCCTGGGAGGAAGGTTGTCATTTCGATACTCGCGTTTATCTTTTTTCATGTATTTTTTTTTTAATCTCATAGCATCAAGTAGTGGTAGTTATATAACATCTAAGGCTCACAATTTGATGACAGATTTAATTAGGTTTCTTTTTTTAACACGAGTAAATGAATTTCTCTGAACAAAAGGCTTCTATCCAGCTGGCTAATAGTTGGCTGTCTGTTAGCTATCTGGCTGGCTGGCTGTGTATCTATCACCTATCAATCCAGCTAGCTGGCTATCTATTAGATGTCTATTGGCTAGCTAGTTAGCTGGCTATCTATTAGCTATATTTTGGCTAGCTATCTGGCTAGCTGCCTATATGTTAGCGATCTATCCATCTGGCTAGAAGGCTAATAGCTGGCTATCTATTACCTATCTATTAGCTCTCTAGTTGGCTGGCTGGCTGGCTATCTGTTGGCTATTTATCCGGCTAGCTAGCTAGCTGACTACCTGGTTAGCTGGCTATCTATTGTCTATCTATCAGCTAGCTAGCTGGCTATATGTAAGCTATCTATCCAGCTGGATAGCTTTCTATTAGCTAGCTAGCTAGCTGGTTAGCTGGCTATCAAATATTTAGCTAGCTGGCTGGCTATCTATTTTCTATCTAATAGCTAGCTAGGTAGCTTTTTATTTATTTGAGTTATTTTGGTTTGAATGTACGCTGGCGCATGTGACTGTAAAGTGACCTTGAGAGTTTTGAAAGAAATGAAATGAGTTATTATTATTATTATTATTATTTATTTATGATGTAAATGTTTAGCCGATGTGCAATGAATCCATTTTGGGCCACAGTTTGAAGAGTCAAATGTCACCCTGGCATGAAATCGCAAGTATGAAGCGTCCGTCATTGTGGCGCCATCGGGGAATTGGCTCTTGACGTCGTTTCTTTTCGAGTAACGAACATCATCAATCACTTCCTGTCTTTTGATGTGGACGTGAAATAAGCAAGTCAAGCAACAAGGACATTAAAGGCAAAGACATGACCAAAGCCTTGGGGAATAGCTTTTCCATCGATTGTTCCTCCCCCCTCCCCCCAAACGCCTCCCGGATTGAAAGCCGCTCTGTTTCATCTCTCAAGAGTCACTTCTATGCTACATCAGCATCGATCAATACATAAGAAAATTGAAAGCAAATTGATTAACAAGTAGACGGAGAGCATGGAAAAATACAAGCCTGGTAACGCTCTCGTTTTCAACCTCGGGAAAGCCAAATAGGGGCCATTTTAACTCAGTCACTCAGTAACTCACACAAATGTATTTAGGAAATGAAAATATGATGTAGAATGTGGTCTTTTTTTCATGCTTGGGTGCCGATAAAGCGTTGCCCATGGCCTATTGCAATGTTTTTCCCTCCCACAAGGTGGCAGCATTTCCCCTTTTTTTTACCACGTTAGCGCTTTGTTCCAGCTTCAGCTGTTGTTAAAGCGCTATATCAACCAATATGTACGTATTGCATTGTATTTTGGACTCATATAACTCCAGACCCATATCACTTAGGATTTAACTATGTTTTTAAAACACCATCTAAGGTTTCTAACGCCGTATTGAATATTGATGTCATCCTAAAACTCAATACTCTGCGGGTAGTGGAATTGAAGTGACAATGACAAAAACCCTGGCAAGTGAATGAGTTTAGGGCCGACTCCGCTAACGCTACGGCTAATGACTCTGCGAACACATCACTCGCCGTCAGATACAATACGGCGCCATTTCCTATCCAAAGAGAGTCCCCGTAAAACGTGCCCTTTTTGCGGCACATCAGAGCCGACCGACCACGTTTGAAGTCCAAAGCGTCGTCGGTCCACGCCGGAAAGATCAGCGGCGCCGCGCGGTCACGTCGCCGCTACGAATCCCACATCATGCCGGTAATTGCTGCACCCACATACAAAGTATTGTCACGGCATTAGCATAACAAAGCGAGCCAGGGGGAGAAAATGGACGCATTTGACGGCCGCATAATAGATGGACTTATTTTCACATTGGCCATGGAAATTAGCCAAAGGTGAAGGCTGATGAAAAGTGGGAAATGGCTACGCTAGTATCTGCCGCTGATTTGGCAAAGATGATGTATGGCTGGCTGGCTGGCTAGTGGCCATCTGTTGGCCTGCTGGCGAGCTGGCTCGCTAGCTTTCTATCTATTTGTCTTACTATTGTGTTTGAGTTATGGGTTGGTGAGCGCTGGCGCGTGTGGCTGCCGCTGCTCACCCACGGAGGGGCTGGTCCTCTGGCTCTGGGGTGACCTTGGGAGTTTTGAAGGGCGCTTATGGATGAAATATATTATTATTATTATTATTATTATTATTATTATTATTATTATTATTATTAGCTTGCATTCCACTGTGTAAGATACAGAGTTAGCTGTCAAACTGGCTATCTAGCTGGCTATATATTAGCTATGTAGCTGGCTAATCACTATTTATCTGGCTGGCTATCTAGCTACTTAGCTAGCTCGCTATTTGCTATCTATTAGCTGTCTGGTTGGCTATATATCCACTGTCTAGCAGGCTACTAGCTATCTAGCTGGCTACCTATCTAGCTGGCAAGCTATCAGCTATATATTAGCTAGCTTTCTATCTATTTGAGTTACTTCCGGGTTGAGTGAACGCTGGCGCGTGTGGCTGCCGCTGCTCACCCACGGAGGGGCTGGTCCTCTGGCTCTGGGGTGACCTTGGGAGTTTTGAAGGGCGCTTATGGATGAAATATATTATTATTATTATTCTTATTATTATTATTAGCTTGCATTCCACTGTGTAAGATACAGAGTTAGCTGTCAAACTGGCTATCTAGCTGGCTATATATTAGCTATGTAGCTGGCTAATCACTATTTATCTGGCTGGCTATCTAGCTACTTAGCTAGCTCGCTATTTGCTATCTATTAGCTGTCTGGTTGGCTATATATCCACTGTCTAGCAGGCTACTAGCTATCTAGCTGGCTACCTATCTAGCTGGCAAGCTATCAGCTATATATTAGCTAGCTTTCTATCTATTTGAGTTACTTCCGGGTTGAGTGAACGCTGGCGCATGTGGTTGCCGCTGCTCACTCACAGGAAAACTGATCCTGTGACTCTAAAGTGACCTTGAGAGTTTTGAAAGTCACTTATAAATCCAATGTATTATTATTATTATTGTTATTATTATGAACACTGAAAACTGACAGCTGAGGATTGCGATCAGTTTAGCGCACTGTGAATAAATCGTGGCCATGTCGCCGACTACTTATGAGCTCGCCACACTCGGGCAAATCATATTAATGCGCTCTCAACGCGAGCCTTGGGAATCTGGCGCTAACGCGTAGCCACTGGGCAGGCGGCGTTCCGCTTGGTGAAGCGTACCTGTGTCTCGCCTTGACATCAGATTAGATTCCATGTTCTTGTCGCCATATCATAGCAGATAGCGCTGGGACAAATGTTCACTAGCGGGAGGGGGGGGCGAGGGGTGGTCGGCGGGGGAGGGGGGTAAGTGACGCTGAAAGCGCAGTCATATTAGCCTTGTTTTCAAGGAAGCTGGTGTGAAAGTAGGACAGCGTTTTTATGCTTTTCTTTTTTTTTACTCACTTATGTTGGTCCCCCCGAGGATAAATAATCAGTGTTAAAAAGAGAAACGAGGCAAGGATTGCGCGTATTGCTATCTGAGGGACGGGGGGGAGGGGGGGGTTAGCGGTTATCTCTAAAGCCACAGCGAGTGACAATTCCACTTCATTCATTCACTGCCAGACATGTGCACAAAATGTGTCCACTCCAGTGCCAGGGTTTTTGTCACTGTCACTTGAATTCCAGGACTCACCGAATATTGACTTTCAGGACTACATCAACATTCAATACAGCGTAAAAAAACAAAACTTAGAGTATCTTTTTTCATTGTAAAAATACAGTTAATTCCCAAGTTATATGGGTTTGGAGTTATCTGAGCTTGAAATGGGGGCGGCTGTACAAAATACAATAGAATATTGAGTTTTAGGACGATATCAACATTCAATGCAGCGTTAGAAAAAATCAGAGTCTGTTCTTTCATCAGAGAAAAAGAGTATGTGTGTATATATATATATATATATATATATATATATATATATATATATATATATATATATATATATATATATATATATATATATATATATATATATATATATATATATACCCAAAACACGGATGATTGCAAATTCCCATGAATGTTTAGATTTGTACTCATTTGTATTCCTGTGAGTGTATTTTTCCAAAGCACATCCATATACGTATGTGGCATGATTGATCAAATTCTGTTTTGATAATGGCAAACGTTGTCATATCTTACAGCGCTTGCGCGTGTGTGCTTCTTCCGTCTATCATTTGTTTGTTTGTCCCGCCAGTGTTGCGTGACAAGCAATTCATCTTGAAAGTAAAGATGGTCTATCTCTGCAAATTTGACTGCCGATCAATCATCCCGAGCGTCATGATAGGATATTCATATTCTGCTCGCTCCCAAAAACAACAACAACAACAACATTTTGTAAAATTGTCATCACGCCCGTCTGTCATTGTCCCGTTTGCCACAAATCCGTATCGCTTTGCCTTTTTTTCCTTTACAAAATCAATCAGGCTAACCTAGTCAGGGTTAAAAAAGTCAAATCTAAACGAAACAAATCAAAACGTCTTCATGTTTCGACACAAAATGTAACATAAGAGTAGAGAGAGGGTGGAAGAAAATGTTTCTTGATTTCTTGCTCGCCTACCAAAACGTCTGTGTAAGCTCTCAGTCGTTCAGGAGTGGTCCATCGATGAGAAGGTTTCTTCAGCCGTCATCCGTACTTCTTTGAAAGGGGAAGCAAAGAAGCTATTTTCATAAAACAGCAAAACCCTTCACTAAATCGTCACGTGGGGTGAGGTTCAATTTGGATCGCTCCTACAACAGACCTCTTAGGCAACATAGGCTTAGTTATGCTGATGAGATGATACCAGAGAAAATGGGGCAATCAGGCCAGTCGTAGACCCCATACTCAGGAAGGACAATAGAAGTAATCAGTTTAGCATCAGGGAATAGTCCTCTGATCCCCCCCAACCTGAGAGCAGGGACCTATCATAGCAGAGTCTGGCACTGCCACGTCTGGACAGTAGGGATATATTTCGGCTGCCAGCAAAAATTTTAAATAGCTGACGAAGCCTCATGGATAAGAAGCGAAACGTCCGACACCTTCAAAGAAGTACAGATGAGCACTGAATAAACCTTCTCATCGTTGTCTACAAATACTTGAAACGGTGCATCCTGGTGTGAATCCCCCTTCCCGTCCTTTTCACCGCTGACCACCACTGTTACTAGCAATGTAAAATAACGGATGGCACGGCCACCTTATTTATTTATGATTATTCCCCTCCCCCTCCCCCGTGTTCAAATCATTTGTGAGAGATGGGAGTACAGTGAAACCTCGGTTTACGAACCCCTTGGCTTACGAACTTTTCCGTTTACGAATGTTAAATTGATGAACATTTTACCTTGGCATACAAACTATTTTTCGGGATACACACGGAGTGCCACAATGAGTGATGTGTCGTTGGCGAACGAGCCCGTTCTCCTAACAAGGAAATGGCAGCCGACGTTTTTTGTCCTCTATTCCACGCCCCCAGTGTTCGGTTAAAGCCACGTGATTGGTCAAGAACGCAGCAGTGGGGGGAGGGGTTAAACATGAAAGAGACAGGCAGACGACAGAGAGCGAGTGAGAAAATGGATAGAAAACAGTGACATTTGGACTCGTTTCAACTTTGATAGGTCAAAGGCAGAGTGTAGACTGCAAGGTTAAAATATCCCATCAATCAGGCTCCACAAATAACCTGCACAAGCCATCCATTTGTCCACTTGATGCAAAAAACTATCAACCAGCTAAACAGAACACAATTGATGAGGAACTAGGTAAAATGATGGCAAGGGATCATTCCTCAAGATGGTGAAAGAAAAAGGCTACGTTCCTCCTCAAGTGTTTAATGCTGATGAAAGCGGCCACTCCATTCCATCAAGCCATCAACCACCATCAAAAATGTTAATAAAACCACTTTATTATACAATACAATGTATTTATTTCATTACAATACAATGGCACATTTATTATACGTACAATAAGGTATATCTTGTGGAGTTTGAATGATTATTTAGTAGAAAATGATGTTGGATGGGGACCTGGGAACGGATTATTCTGATTTTAATGGTTTCCTATGGGAAATTATTTTTTGGGACACACACTTTTCGCCTTACACACTCTTTCTGGGCACCAATTAAATTTGTAAGCTAAGGTATCACTGTATTATTGTTTTAGCCCCCCGCCCTCCCTCTCCCGTGTCCTAATCATTTGTGACGGACGGGAGTACATTGCGTTGACTGCCCGAGCCCCTTCGGGGGAACGCGCAGAGCCTTTCTTGTATGTCTTGACATGACAAAGCCAGAGGGACACGTGTCCTTTTGTCATTCACTTGTTGTTACGCGGGACGTGCCAGTCGCTCACTCGCATGCGCCGCCGGTGTGGAGGCTAATAGTTGTGCTAATGGCTTTGCTAAAAAAAAAAAAAAAAAATAACCATGCTAGCCTTGTGGCGGGAGGGAAATTGTTTGAGGTGAAATGTGACCGCCATTGACTGCTGTGCCGCATGGCCTCATCATCAACTCATTCACTGCCATTCACCAAGTGATCCGGGAATTGAAAATAGGACGTAGAGCGCCATTACCAACTTATTGTTTCTTGCTTGGGTGCCGATAAAGCGCTGGACAGTCTTCACTCAACCCGGAAGTAGTAACTCTAATAGATACAAAGCTAGCCAGCTAGCTAGCTCTTATAGCTAACAGATACAGTAATAATAGTAATGCGTCTAATCTATCTATCTATCTATCTATCTATCTATCTATCTATCTATCTATCTATCTATCTATCTATCTATCTATCTGTCTTTCTATCTATCTATCTATCTATCTATCTATCTATCTATCTATCTATCTATCTATCTATCTATCTATCTATCTATGTAGCTAGCTATCTAGCTAGCTATCTAGCTAGCTATCTAGCTATTAGATAGCTCGCTTTCTATCTATTAGAGTTATTTCCGGGTTGAGTGAACGCTGGCGCGTGTGCCTGCCGCTTATTATGTATTACATTATATTTTGGACATCTTCCCGCATTTCAAGCTCAGATCACTCCAGACCCATATGCTTTAGGAATTAACTCTTTTTCTAATGAAAGAAGAGATTTTTTAACGCTGCATGTAATGTTTATGTCGTCCCAAAACTCAATATTCAGTGGGTCCTGCAATTTGAGTGACAATGACAAAAACCCTGGCACTGGAACGGACATCATTTTGCACATCATCTGGCAGTGAATGAGTTAAAAAAGACTCTGTAACCCTCATCAATGTAAATGTTGATTGTGTATGTGAGATGTTTCATGTCAATTCAACACCTGCTAACCTTGCCTAATGTGCTGTGTTTAAAAATCACGGACTTTGCTTTTAATTGTTTTATTTTTTAGCCCTGCTTGTATTATTATTACTTTTCTTAATAATTGTTTTTTAATGCTGGGAAAGATAAACAGAAGTTTAAAAAAGTGACTTAGAGCACTGCAAGTACTGTTTTTTTTGAAAGCTTGATTTCAACACTGCTATTCCACCTTGAGAATTTCAAAATAAATGTTTCCAAGAGCTCACTTCCTGTTTCTTATCTGTCACTTCCTTTGATTTTCCTTCCACCTCTGAAGCGCTAAGAAGTCAGGTGGCGTAAAAGCGGGACTGCTGTCAGGTCGCTAGCGCACAAATTGACTCCCATCATCAGCCGCCAAAGAAGGATGATGAATAGAATTGATAATATGAGATATTATAATCGAATATAATAACATTGAGAGTGGCTGCCTTTCCAGCAGCTCCTGCATTTTGTTTTTCTACTTTCATTACTTTACTGCTGTGAAATGTCAATTTCTCCACTGCCGCACGAATAAAGGCAAATCCAATCCAATCCAATATGACGGAGAGCTTCATTCCCAAATTTGTTCGGGTTTGGTTTTTCATGCTTGGGTGCTGATAAAGCGCTGGCCAGACCCCATGGCAATGTTTTTTTCTTTCCACAAGGCGGCAGAATTTCCATTTTATTTCATATTAGCGCTTTGTTCCAGCTTCGGCTGTTGCCAAAGCACTATATCAACCGATATTGCAATGTATTTTGGACAGCCGCCCGCATTTCAAGCTCAGATAACTCCAGACCCGTATCATTTAGGAATTAACTCTTTTTTTGCTGATAAAAGAAGAGACTCTAAGGTTTCTTACGCTGCATTGAATGTTGATGTCGTCGCAAAAGTCAATATTCAGTGGGTGCCGGACAATGTCAAAAACCCTGGCATTGGAGTAGACCCATTTGTTCACATCATCATCCGGCATTGAATGAGTTAAAAAATCCTGAATTCCAAACTGAGCCAACGTAAACATGTTTCCAGATACGGTGATACTTATAAGGCCGAACATTTATTTCCCATCAGAAACCATTAAAATAAGAATAATCCGTTCCCAGGTCGACTTAGCGTACCGGTACGCTAAATCAAACGTTGGTGTTTTTTGATGATCTCCTCCTTCTGCTCGACCATAATTGTCTTTTGTATCTTGTTTGGCTCAACACCAGTGAGATTTTAGGAGAAGCGAAATCTGGTTTGTGTTCTTTTCTCGTGGGCTTTGCTAAATCCCGCTTGACAATGAAAATAAGAGCCGCATCCAAGGGTCAGATATTGCATATTAGCAATTGGAATAACTCTGCTTTCCATATTCAAATGAAGCCGCATAGTGAGTGACCCAACCAGAGCAAAGTGACATTTTAAATTTGAATGAGGAATGAATCCAGCTGTCTCGTCAAGCCGAGCCGAGTGGTTTTGGAGGAAGGAGAAGAAGAGTTTAGAAAAGGACATCCTGGCTCTTTCCAAGACAAATGATCTTAGCTTAGCTAGCTCATAAAAGGATGGCCAAGAAATCATCTGGTGACTTCAGAAAATAAAGATCGTCCAGATCCAGATGCATTTATTAAGTGGGCCAAAAATGCAGATGACTGGATTGGGGATGACAAAATAAATTCCAGTCAAATCCATACACCATCTTTTTTCATATGCTATATTGTTTTTGCATCATCTGAAATAGGATGAGATTTACGTCAACTCACAATCTGATATATCCCTAATGAAGTAACGTTCATAAAACGCAGCGGCGCACTCACCATTTCATAGGAACGACAATGACGACATTTTCACCAAATGCAATTGCTCTTGCTTGGGTGCTGATAAAGCGCTGGCCAAACCTCTCTGGCAATTTTGTTCCCTTCCACAAGGGAGCGACATTTCCCCTTTTTGTCCGTTTTAGCACTTTGCTGCAGCTTTTGCTGTTGTTAAAGCGCGATATAAACCAATACATATTGCATTGTATTTTGAACAGTCACCCACATTTCAAGCTCATATAACTCCAGACTCGTATAATTTAGGAATTATCTTTTTTTCTGATGAAAGAAGACGGTCTAAGGTTTCTTACGCTGAATTGAATGTTTACGTCGTCCTAAAACTTAACATTCCGTGCGTCCTGGAATTGGAGTGACAATGACAAAAACCCTGGCACTGGAGTGGACACATTTTTGCACATCATTTGGCAGCGAATGAGTTTTAATATTAAAAATAAAAAACTGCCATTTTATTGTCACATCTGCACCGGGTCCAAATGTCAAGGCACGCCCTTAGCGCACATTTCACTCATTTTTATAGCCGATGCTATTATCATAAAAGCAAGATGATTAAAATGTATTCACTCTTATATTTGATGAAAAAAAACTGCTCAGGAGTTTCTGTCAATGATTTTGCTTCTGTTGTTGTTGTTCAAGATAAAATGGTTGTGGAAAAACCTGGTGTTGGTTTTGCAGCAACAGATCGACATCATTAGCGCGCGGTTGGTTTCATGAGCCTTGTTGACAAGCGGAGGACGTGGAAAACTGTTGCCTCACACAAATGAAGACATCGTCCAGCTTCACGCGGGACGAGCTTTGCCGAGGAATCGCACGCGCGCAAACATCCAAATCGTCTTCCATCCATCTTGGCGGCTATCTGGAATCATCTGCATCACATTTGCCTGCGCATCCTTTTTTTTGGGCGCCGATATGAAACGAGGCTCCAAAAAGTGGGCGTGCAAAATGAAGCTTCGTTTCGTCACGTGACCAAGGAAACGACACCTCATTTGGGGGCGCCACTTGTAGACTGGAAAAGTTCATGTGACCATATACAATAAGTGTTAGCAATAATAATAATAATAATAATAATAATAATAATAGAAGAAGAAAAAAATGTAAGCATGGATAAATGTGTAAATAAATAAATGTCAGCATTCAGGTTTGCCCTCGCGTGTACGATTCCTTTCGTACGCTTTCGATCGGGATTTGGAAAAGTGACTTCTGACCTGAGGTTTTATCACATTGAAGGCCTTCCTTTTTGACAAAAGGACAAAAGAAATGGCTTTTTGTTTTGAAGGGCGCTGGGGGAGATTGGAGGGATTGGGGGCTTCAAAATAAAGGCACCATTTATTTCTGGACTATTAACTCATTCACTGCCATTCACAAATTTAGTGACGTCGAGCGCCGTTCATAAATGTATTCGGGAATTGAACATTGGACAAAGAGCGCCACTCATTAATTTATTCGGGAATTGACAATATGACAAAGAGCGCTATTCACAAATTCATTCGGGAATTGAAAAGAGGACGTCGAGCGACGGGGGAAGAAGCTGTTTAAATGTCTTCTCGATTTGGAGTAACTGGAAAAGGTGGTGGGCAGGGTGCGGAAGGTCCAGTAGGATTTTCTGCGCTAAACT
Organism: Hippocampus bargibanti; assembly: GCF_051943395.1. Taxonomy (NCBI): domain Eukaryota; kingdom Metazoa; phylum Chordata; class Actinopteri; order Syngnathiformes; family Syngnathidae; genus Hippocampus; species Hippocampus bargibanti. The sequence continues at coordinate 33,158,187 of NC_142736.1, read as the reverse complement.
AAAAATAAATACAAATCAGAATCGGAATCATCTTTATCGCCAATTATGTAGAACACACAAGGAATATGTCTCCGGTAGAACATGTTGCACTAGTATCATCATAAGAAAAAACTATCCAGTTCTATTTGGGTGACTGTTTTGAGAGTTCAATGCGACGGGGAAAGAAGCTTTTTAAATGTCTGCTGGATTCGGTGCGCATGGCCTGCCTGTGGAAGAGTCACTGGAAAAGGTGGTGGCCAGAATGCAGAGGGTCCGATTTGATTTTCTGTGCCCTTTTTTTAAAATTCTTTTAGTGTACAAGGTCCTTAAGAGTGGATATGGTTATTTTTCCGCCGTCCTTTTTCATTTTGTCCATTTTTCCGGCATCCCTGAACCAAACGATCAAGTGTAATACATCTTCCAAAGAAAAATGTGCCCATCCTGGTGTGACACTCAGTGTCACACTGTAAAGTCATGCGGGTCACTGTGGAGAGACGTAGTTGTTCTTGTTTTTTTTTTTTTTTTTTTAAACCACTACCGGCATGTGTGTGCGAGGTCCGCTGTGAATGTTTTCACAGCGCAGCGACAGAAGTCAATAGGGGGTTGCATTGCGAAAGCGCCGAAAGCAAGGAGACACATCGACACATTTCTTTATATGTGCAGATTCTTATTTTATTTATTTAGTTTTTTTTTATTTTCAGCAAGTACAGAATTTTCTCAGCCGCAAAACAAGATTCCCCGCAGGCAAAACGCTGCTGTAGAGGAAACATTCAATGGAGAAAAATCAAGATCAAACTTTTTCTCAATTGCTTTGGAAATCGGGGAACGGCGCTGACGCGTCGTGTTGAAAAGACAACAATAACCATGGCAACAAGTACTTTCATGAGATTTGGGGGAGGGAGGGGGGTAAAGAAGGCCCGCTGGCCCGGTCCAGTCTCCACAAAGCAGCATAGCGGCTACGCTAAATGCGCTTACATATGCTTTGCTCTCGTATCTTTTCAAGAACTGAACTCGGCGTTAGCTGCGAGCTCCGTTAAATTAGTCATATGCCCGACGCCATTGCGCCAAATTAAAATATGGATAAGTCACAAGCTTGCAGGGAGCCCCAGAGAGTCCATCGTTTACATACTATATCGAAATAGTGTATTTGTATCTTTTAACCGTCCCCATCCCACCTCTTTTTATTTTGCTGCTGGAGATTGCAAATTGCGGGACCGATGAAGGCTTTCTGATTGTGATTGAAAGGAATGAAAAGGTAGCACTGGCATGTCAATCAAGCACTTGATTGGCATCAGGTGTGGTGCAACAAGCAGACTTGGAAAAGTTGCAGGATGGCGGCGCGCGACCGCCACCGCAATTTGACATCAACCTGCCACAGAGTGCAAGACGGCAAAGACATCGATCATATGACTGTCATCATTGCGGTGAGTCCAAAACAGTCGTCATTGCTCGTTTTTTGGAAGCCTCTGCCTGTTTGTTCCTCATATGAGTACTTCCTGCTGACTTTGAGGGCAAGAAAATCATCCGAGACAACAACTTGCCGGTTCGCCTCATTATCTAGCTAGCGAGTTATCGAGTTCAATCTATCTAGCTATGTCTATCTAGCTATGTCTATCTTGCTATGTCTAGCTAGCTATGTTTATCTGGCTCTCTCTCTCTGGCTAACTCTCTCTGGCTAACTCTATCTATCTCTGTCTAGCTCTCTCCATCTCTATCCAACTCTATCTAACTCTATCTATCTCTCTAACTCTATCTATCTTTCGCTCTATATCTATCTACTATAACTATTTATATCTATCTATCCATATCCATCTATATCTATACCAACCTAGCTAGCCATCTAGCTATTTCCCTCTTGATGAAGTATATTCCCCTGGCGCAGTGGATAAAAACTGTTGATTAATTGGCCTGAAGTCGAATTATTAATACACACGCTGAGATCGGTGTAGCATCATTAATAGTTTGCGGTCGCTCACCGGGAGCGCGCAAGCTACCTTCACAACTCCGGGCTGACGATTGTCCTCGGGAGGAGGAGATATGTGTGGAAATTAGCCGACGTTTAAAGCTCTCCGGGGAGCTAATTAGATCAGAAGTGGCCATGTGTAGCTGCTTGAGGGATGCGCGTCTACCCACGCCGCTTCATCGTATAGACTGCGCAGCGAGCCATTCCATTTGATACTATGCTTTGTCTCGCTAGATAGCGGGGCTGAGACATGGTGCGCCCCAGCCTTTTCTCTGGCGAGGCCGGTTGAGAAGGCCGCCGATAAATCCGCCCGCCAACGAGCTGCGCTGTCACCGAGGTGCCGCGCGCGGGTATATTTAACGCTAACGTAAAATATAGCTTGTCTGTTGTTTTATCGGCAGGCGGGGTCGGCGACATGGCGGAGTTTTAAAATAGCCTCGCCTTGCTTCTTGCTTTTGTACTTTCTCCATCCATCTCGGCAGATCTTGTAGAAAATGGTTGAAAAGAAAAGAAGTCCAAGATGGCGCCCGAGCAGGCGGATTGTTTCTCAGCATTTTTGGCGGGAGGAGACTGCAATGAGCGCTTGCGCCTTTTCGGCAGCACGAATATGCTAGCGCTGTTTTTGACTTTGGAGGAATGTCGGTGCCATTTGACTGTCATCGTTGGCGATAGTGCTTTTTTTGCGCCTGTAATGAGCAGCATTTTTACAGCCCCTCTTTGTTCAGCGGAAAGGTCGGTGTTGTAGGCCAGTCTTGTGGCTGGCTGGATGGATGGATGCGTAAAACTAAATACATTTAGTAAAACTAAATAATATGACAACACAAAGACACGTGGAGTCATTCATTATTCAGCACTTTCTCGACCCTCTTTGTGACATGAATCAGTTCTAGTGAAAGAGGAGCGGATCAAAGCGTTCTTTTTCAGCATATTGTCGAGGATGTTTAAGAAATGTATCACTTTTTTATTTGTAGGGTGTCGACGAGGGTGTTTTTAGGAAGGCTGGGATGGATTCATGGGATTTCCATTCACTGGAATGGGGAAAGATGATTTGAGATATGAACAAGCCAAACCTGGATTATTATTATTATTATTATTATTGCCTTTGTTGTAGCAATTCAAGCATTGGCTGTGGATGTTTTGGTGATCCATTGAATAAATAAAGTTCAACCTGTTTTCGAACAATTTGGTTCTTGACCAATTTCGTTTTTGACCAAAAATGTCATTTTTATTAAGCTACAACCGAAAATGGCTTCTCAACCATTTCTACTTCTTCCTTTCCTTTCATCATTTTGCTGCTGTGAATTGTAAATTTCTCCACTGCGAGGACCACCTTACCCTTCGCACCACAAAAAAATAAGAATAAGAGAAGACATTACTCGGAATGGTGAACTATGCGTACTATGCATTGAGCTTACTATATGTTAATTTTGTAGATGAAATGCTTTCAGTTGTGGTCGTGCCGACTTCCTGTAGTTGGGACTGAATGGGGGCAGGAAGGCGGATTTAAAAAAAATGCTTTTTTGCTATATCTTACGCCACACAAAGAGACTCGGCGAGCTTTCTGCAGACTGTGCCCCCCCCCCGACCCCCCCCCCCTTCTCTCGGGTGACGATAACGTATGCTGATCATGAAGACATGCTCCGACATTTCTTTTATTTCCTGACGTGACAGATTTTCCAGGAAACTTCTTTTTTTTTTCTTCATCAAAGTCAGTCGTCTGCTGTCACAAAAGACACATTAAAAAAAAGATATTTTTTTTGCCATATTGGCAAGGCCGTTTTCTCCAGGCCAAAAGCAGTTTTGTAAAAAAAAAAAGTAATTTAAAATGTTCACGTAAGCAAGTGAAAGCAACGATTTGTATTTTATTTTTTATATCTTGACTGAATGCTGTACGAGTTCCACCCACACATTTCACATCTGGTTCGGGATTCGTTTTTTTCTTATTTGGGTGTTGATAAAGCGCTGGCCATGGGCTCTGGCAATGTTTTTTTTCCTTCCACGAGGGGGCAGTATTTCCCTTTATTTACTTGTTAGTTTTGACGGTCAGCTTTTACACTTAAAGGACAACCGACGTCACTTTTTTGTTTCCTAACTGACATCAGAAAAACGTTTTATAGCATCGAAAATACCCAAAACACGCAGGCTGATATTTTTATTCAAATGCAAAACGCCAATAAAATGACTTCAAGTGTCCAAAATCTGCAAAAGCTGCGAATTGGGCATTTTCAGAAAGTCCCGCCCTCAGTTGGTGACATCACGCCAAGACGTCTTGCATTGCTGGAGAATCCAAACAATGGCTTCAGATTCGGAGAAGATGCTTTCTTGTTACTCATCCACTTATGAATATGATTCAAATAGTTCTGAAGAGGAAAGCATACATGTTTGCAATTGATTCAAGAAGTCCTTCCGTGTCATTTTGAGGCATCTGGACTGCAATGTAGCATCCCAGAAAAGAGGCAGAAAATGGCGACCAAGCTCCCTGTGAGGAATTAATCAGCCCATTTCCACAGGCTGATAAATTCCTTATATGGAGCTTGGCCCCCCTCTTCTGGCGGCTTTTGGTGAAACATGACGTTTTCCGACCAAACAAGCATAGCAAAATGCATTGACGTGTTGGAAGGACTGCTACAATGTGTCCTTTTTTCAGTCAGGGGCGTTCCTTAAGTGACGTCACGTACGGACTCGTCACCAACTCAAAAACAAGACTTCCGGAATATTCAGCACAAGTCTTAAAACGTAAAATTTAGCTATATGCGGTGGAATCTTTGTCAAATACGCTTAGTAGAAGTTATTTGAAGCCATTTTACAAATTATGGACACAACGTCCTTTAAGATATGATTAGAGTCATGTTGTACACTTTTGCAATCGTCACATGACGGGTGATTGGTCGTTACCAGAGCAATCGTGATGTCATTTTTCATATATATATATATATATATATATATATACACACATACACTGCAGTGGACATGTTTTTGCATGTCTGGCAGTGAATGAGTTTTAATGAACTCCCACCTTTTAGATCGAGCGCTCAGGATCATTCGATTGTGCAACGTGGCCCTATACCGAATCATGTGACCTAGGATTGTCACAATTTTCTCCTTTGTCTTCTATTTAAAAAATAAAAATAAAAAAAACAAGGAGGAGGAGGAGCTAGTGGCTCAATTTGTCATGTGAGGTCACGGCGTTGGCTCGGGTGTTTTGGTGTCCCAGAAAGCGGCACAGCTTCCATGCGGAGTTTCCTTCCACTGTTGTCTGCGGATCTATCCTCTGGAATCCCCACATGAATACCCGTCGCGCATGCACGTGTGTTTGACGCGTGTGCGCTGCCACCACTTTGTCCAGAAAGATCACCGGTTGCCTCGTTAATAATAAGAATATATTTGATTTCTAAGCCCCTTTCAAAACTCTCAAGGTCACTTCACAGTCACACCATACGTTTTTCTGCGGGTGAGCAGCGGTAGCCACAAGCACCACTCTTCACTCGACCCGGAAGTAACTTAAATACAATGAGACCTCAATTTACGGACACCTTATATTACGAACTTTTCATCTTACGAAACGTCAAATTTATGAAAATTAAACCTTATAATAAGTACTATTTTTATAATACACACCCTCCACGGCCGGTCAATCAAGCACGCGAACTTCGGATCTGGCGGAGTGATCTTTGGCGGAAGCACACGACCGAACAGCGCTCCAGCCGGCGCTACTTTCCACACGCCCTCTCATTGAATGCACACGTCGATCGCCTCCTTGGAGCTTTTTGCTGATAATTTTACGACAATGCGACCAAAAAAAAAAACACCACGGGCTCGTGTTTAGCCCAAGAATAAAATCACCGTCGCTGAGAAGGAGGAGATAATTGAAAAACACTTACGAGGTGTGCGTTTGTGTGATTTAGTGGCCGAGCGCGGCTATGCTAAGTCAACCATTGCGGAACAGAAAAGCCATCGGAGGTGCGTCTGTCGCAAAAGGTGTTTCCGTGCTCTCAAAGCGACGGTCTCGGGCAATCGAAGATGTTCAAAAACTTCTGTTCATTTGGATTCACGAAAAGCAGCTATCCGGCAACAGCGTGAGTACAACTATTTTATGCGAGAAAGCACGGCTAATTCACGCCGATATCGCCAACCTGGACGTTCGGCGCTTATTGAGGATTGTAAAGCCAGTAACGGATGGTTTGAGAACATCTGAGGAGGAGATGGCTGCAGCATCAAGTGAGCTCATCAAGGCAATGTTGGCAAAGTGGAATGATGTGCAGGCTTTTACCCAACAGTTCCATCCAGAAAAGACTGTCGCTATGACAATCGTCAACATGATGAACGATAAAGTGATGCCTCAGCTTCGTAAGACCTCACAAGTCAGATAGCAACAGGTGTCAATTAAGAGGTTTTTAATCAGCAAAAAATGATGAGGAGTCTCACCAGAGCTTAATGTAAATTTCTCCACTGCGAGACTAATAAAGGCAAATCCAATCCAATCCAAAGTTACCAACAGTCCTTATGGAAGGTGACTCTCCTTCCATCAAGCCATCAATGACCATCACAAATGTAAATAAAGTGACTTTATGATACAATGCAGTGTATTTCTTTCATTACAATACAATAGCACATTTATTATACATAGAATAAGGTATGTTGTGTGTGGTTTTAAGGCTTATTTAGTTGAAAAGTATATTTTATGGAAACCCGGGAACGGATTGTTCCCATGTTAATGGTTTTCTATGGGAATTTTTTTGGAGATACACACATTTCGCCTTACACAATATCTGGGAACCAATTAAGTTCGTAAATTGAGGTCTCACTCGAGATAGAAAGCTAGCTAGCTGGCCAATCGTTAGCCAACATATACCTAGCTAGATAACCAATCAGCTAGATAGCTAGCTAGCCAGCTAGATAGTGAATAGATAGCTGGCTAGACAGCTAGCGAATAGATAGCTAGACAGCCAGCTAGATAGCAAATAGATAGCAAGCAATAATAATAATAATAATAATAATAATAATAATAATAATAAAACATTTCATTTTTAAGCACCTTTCAAAACTCTGTAAGTCCCTTCACAGTCACAACATACATTTTTCGACTGCAATCTAATCTAATGGCAGTCCAGGGTGCTCCGACCTACCTAGCTAGATAGCCAGCAAGCTCGATGGTGGATAGCTAGCTAGCTAATAGATAGCAACTAGCTAGAAAGTGATAATAATAATGTGTTGTGGTCCGCATCATGATATGTGCGCCTGTCCACTTATTAATTGCGCAGCCTCTGGCTTTATATTCCCAAGCAGAGCAAGACGGGGTGGATTTAACACCATGCAGCGGCGCAGCGGCGGGACTGATGAACATCTCGGAGGGATCGTGCGTGTCCTTTGATCTGGCTGATTGGCAAGGCGCCCGGTCCGAGGCCATGTGACTCGGGGGACAAGGACGGCCTTTATGGCGTGGCGATAGTCATGAGTTTCGCAGTCTCCTTGTCGGTCGGCCCTTGATTTGATTTGCCGCCTCGCAATGGGGAGACACGGCGGTTAGCATACTTTCTCCGCTCTAATTGTCTTTTTCGGACGTGAGAAACGCTGGCGGAGATAAGCGTCGTGAGGAGTTTTGCTTGAAAATGAGTCAAGCAAGGCGGGCGGTCTTGCGCTAGGCTAGCATAAGGGTCAGTTTGTCACTTTGGCTTTCGTGCCTGGGCGCACACGTATACATCCGGCGGATTCTATTATTCATGTGGCTTTTTCGCCGACCCGACTTGGCGAGCTCTTATTATCCCACATGATTTTCTCATTTACTTTGGACCACATTGAAGTCTTGCTCCTAATGCCTTTCTGACCTTCGCCTGACCTCATTTCCAATTTTAACAAGGACCGAGGCTAACCCATACAGAGACCCCCGCTGCCCTCTCTATGTCTCCATGCCACCGTTGAGTCTGAAACTAATGATTAGTCTTACACAGACATATAATTAAGTCACGGAACGCTGACATTTACTGTGGTATTTTATTTTTCAGATGACGTCCCTTAACCTGTCTGCAACATAACCTTTTTGAATTATTATTTGATAGGATCCCAAGGGAAAGGGAGATAATGTGAAGGCCGACGTAACAGTTTTGACGAGCAGGGCACTGCCTACCAAGATAGATGGAAAAAAATAATTTGTGGTTGCATTTCTGCAAGTGTATGTTTTTTTTTAACTCCTTGACTGGCAGACGATATACAAAAATGTGTCCACTCCAGTGCCTGTTACGGTTTGCAAGGTGGCGGCGGATCTGAAAAAAGCAGGCAGGAGGGAGCAGCAGGTTGTATTTGATAAATTGTATTAAAACAAAGTCAGCAGGAACAAAATCGAAAAGATCAAAGTCACCGGAACAGAAAAGTACAAAGTATCAAAGAAAACCATGAGTAAAACTCATGAAACAAACCTGACAGGGTGCAGCAAACATTCACAGTATAATGACCCGACACCGAATGGTCGTGCCGGGAGTCCTATTAACTGCAACTGATTGGAACAACCAACACCTGTGCAGCTGCAGATGGCGCCGACAGCGCTATCCGTTGTTTGCCAACCAGAACGTGACAGTGCCGGGGTTTTTGTTAGTGTCACTCCAATTCCACGTTAGCTACACTAGCGGCGAGTTGTCAATGTACTTTTCGAAAGCAGTTTATTTGCCATAAATGACTGTACACTTTGATACTGACAGATTGATAACGTCACCATACTTCTTATTGATCACTTTTGAACAAAACGGGCTAACTAAAAAGTAACATTTTAGCTAGCCGAATAGCTAACCCTGGGAGAGCTTCACCAAAACAGTGGGAATTGAAAAGTGTGACGCGGATGTTTACAAAGATTCCAGCGCATATAGCTATATTTTACGTTTTTAGACTCATCTTGTGCATTTTCTGGGCGCTACATTGGAGTCCAGACGGCTCGAATTGATACGAACGGACTTCTTGAATCGATGGCAAACATGTATGCTTTCCTCTTCAGAACTATTTGAATCATATTCATAACTGGATGAGTAAGAAGAAAAAACATCTCCTCCCAATCTGAACTCACTGAAGCCATTGTTTTGATTCTGGAGCGAGGCAGTTTGTGAAGCAAGGAGTATCCTGGCGGGAACATCTGAATCTCCCCAGTTTCAAGCTCATTTGTGGCAGTTTTGGGACACTTGTGTTTGCATTTGACTAAAAATATCAGCCTGAGTGTTTTGGCTATTTTAGATGCTATTAAACATTTTTCTGATGTCAGTTAGGAAAGGCAAAAAACGGCGTTGGTTGTCCTTTAAGCCGCGGTCTCAAATGTTTGTTGTGGATGGAGGCCCTGTAATATCAAGCGCAAGCAATCAATTGCGGCCAATCTCTTGAAGCCTTAATGGACTTGGAAAGAATATTAAGAGGTTTTGTCTGCAGAGAAGCTTTTCTGCCACAGCAGTCGTCCCTCGGCTAATTTGTGTTTGTGTGCCAAGGGAGGCCACACACTGGGACCGCTGTAACTGGCTCTCAGCCCCACCTCATCGCCTCCACTAGTAGCTGCTGCCAAGCCAACAAGCACACACACACACACGCAAAATATGTGTCGGCTTGAAACATGATGTGACAAGATGATTTTTAGCATTTGGTGTTAGCGCTGCTCATCGTTGGATTTCTTGGAGCGACGCGGCATTCTTCCGTGTCCGGATCTTGCGTTGCGAGGTTTTGTGGCATTTTGTCAACGCCAACCGGCGAGAATGTGGGAAGCGTGCCCACAATCCTTGGGTGGTGGTCCATTTTGCAAATCCGCCTTTTGTGAACAGAGCTTGCTAATAAGACTAAACATCGAGTGTCATGGCGTCTTAGCGTTTTAGCTCGCTGTGTGCATCGAGAATTCTCATTAAAATGCACTCCGGACGACTTCCTATCTTCGGTTTTGTTTTCTGGGGAGGGCTCGACTCGCTTGCCCTGCGTAAAGAGTCGACTTAGGACCCTGACTTGCTTGTTATTTTTGTTCGGCTTATTTATTTTTTCCTTCTTGTCTCATTTTCCTCTTCCACTATGGCAATTGTTTTTCTCTCTTACGTTGATTGACAAGAGCGAGAGCAAAGGTCACCTGAAGACAAAGTCAACCCCCCCTCACCCGACCCGCCAGCTATTAACTCATTCACTGCCATTCCATTCACACGTTTATTTGGGAATTGAAAATATGACGTAGAGCACCATTCCCAAATTTGTTCTGGTTTTTTTTTTTTTTTTTTGGGTGCCGATAAAGTGCTGGCCATGGCCTCTGGCAATGTTTTTTTCCATTTCCACAAGGGGGCAGCAATTGCTCATTGTACATGTTAGCGCTTTGTTCCAGCTTTAGCTGTTATTAAAGTGCTACATAAACCAATACGGATGTACGGGTAACATCCGACATACGACCGGGTTCCGTTCCGACAAAACGGTCGTAAGTTGAAATCCATTCAAAATGGCCGACGAGAGGTTTACACGACAAGATAGTAAACGATGTCAATCTGTTGTTTTTAAGCAACGTTTTCGATTGGATACGATTATATACCAAAGTGTTTACAGTTCATTTATAAATGTGATTACTTTTAGTGTCATTTTCATCATTTTATATATCGTATTATCGGTTTTTATTGCTATAAATTTTATACCTTTTAGTGTCGTTTTTATTATTTAATATTTCATGTTATTTATTTTTCTTACTGTAGACCTTTACCTGTAATGTATACCAAACTGTTTACTGTACAGGTTATTTATACTTCCCATTTCGCGTCGTTGCACACGCGTTCTACTGACCCAAATACACATGGCTTCCCACGCACGTGCGCTGTTGAAAAATCACCAGTGGAGGTCATCCGACGCACACGCTCGGAACAAAGCAGTGTACAGTACTACAGGAGATGTTGCCGAGACGCTATCTGTACTGTATAATACGGTAGTGAGTGTAGTCACGCAGTAGATTGCTGTGCAAGAGTGAGATACTGGCTGGCCAAAATTGTAGTGCGCGTTGCAGTGCGATGCGAAGAATTAGATGGTCGTAAGTCGTAAGTAGGGGTGGTCGTAAGTCGTAAGTAGGGGTGGTCGTAAATCTTGCCGTTCGTAACTCGGTTGCACATTTATTTGGTAATTGAAAATATGATATAGAGCGCCATTCCCGAATTTGTTCGGCTTTTGTTTTTTTTCTTGCTTGGGTGCAGATAAAGCGCTGGCCATGGCCTCTGGCGATGTGTTTTCCCCTCCCACCCGGCAGTGAATGAGTTAATGACGCCGAATGCGCCACTTTGCCGAGCTCAGGTGTTTAATCCTTCCTGGCGATGTATTTCCTGCATGTTCTCACGTCCGACTTGTTTTCTTTCCCTGTGCCAATTTCAACCCCATTTCCTTGCGGCCGCGTTCTCCTTTTACACTCCTCCCCCCTCCATCTTTTATCTTTCCTACCTGTCTTTTTTTCGTGCATCTGCCATTTTGTTCCCCTAATTTGTTTCTCACTTTCTCTCATTCAACACCCGCCCGCCAATTTCCTTTCAACACAAACATGGCGCCACTCCAATTTCACACAATCCCTCTGTTCCTTTTGTGTTCTTTTCACTTAGCTTGAGTTTATTGCGCCGCGTACAGTCGCCGTTTGATTGAAGTTAGCAAACGCAGAGACGCCGCCGGACTGAATGCCAATTCAGGAGGTAGGTTGATATTCAGGAAATAGGAAGTGGGCTCGGCTGCCAAACGGGCAGATGGTCTGAGGCGGGAAATGATCCCTTCGCCTCTGAAAGCCGACTGTCCTGTTCCCGCCGTCCATTTTGCCACGTTATCTGTGGCGGGTGATTGAAACGCCGAGGCAGAGTGGACGGCAGCGACAGGGGCCACGCGGACGCCATCAGGCGACATGCTATGGCATAGCATGTAGCCTGATTTTCTTTTGGGGGTTTGGGAGGCCACAACACAGTCCGTGTCTGTTGCTCAATGGCCTTCTTGAATTGATCAGGAATCACTGCCAGCTGCTCAGAGGGGAAAGACCTCCTTCTCGTCAGTAAACGTTCACTTTTGTACAAAAACATATCCCAAAGATGTCATGTTATGACAAGAGATTCACATTCTTTTTCCAGACAAAAAAAAAAAAAAAGATATTGAACTGATACAGTGATACCTCGGTTTACAGACTTAATTGGTTCCCAGAGATTGTGCGTGAGGCAAAACATGTGTATTCCAAACATCAATTTCCCATAGAAAAGCATTAAAATGAGAATAATCCGTTCCCAGGTGCCCATAAAACACAATTGTCGACTAAATAAGGCTTAAAACTACACAAAATAGACCTTATTTCATGTATAATAAATGTTCTATAGTATTGTAATGAAATAAATAAAATGTAGTGTATAATAAAATCGTTTTATTTACCTTTGTGATTGCCGTTGATGGCTTGATGAAATGGA